>NC_054468.1:20726321-21026321 GCF_017639515.1 Carcharodon carcharias | reverse complement strand
GTGTGACCACAGGATGCAGATTATTGTCACAGGACTAGCATTCCAGAAGACCCAGAGTAATTCACTGGGGACCCAGGTTCGAATCCTACCACAGCAGATGATGAAATTTGAATTCAATAAAAATCTTGAATTAAAAGTCTGATGATGACCACGAAACCATTGCTAATTGTTGTAAAAACATCTGGTTCACTAATGTCCAATAGGGAAGGAGAGCTGCTGCCATAACCTGGTCTGGCCTCCAGACCCACAACAATGTAGTTGACTCTTAAATGACCTCTGAATGGGGCAATTAACAATGGGCAATAAATGTTGGCTTAGCCTGCGACGTCCACATCCCATGAACCAATTAAAAAAAGAGTCAGAAGAGGAGCACAGTGAGGAGAACGGCGAGGTCATGGAGGCAGACCTCAGTAACCTCCAGGGAGACAGCGACACCAGGGACGTCTTGATCCAACGCTGCTTCAGCTAGGCTGCCAAAGATCTGCTGCCACCTTATTCCAGGGCTGCCGCCTCCATCCCAGATGTCTGAAATGACCCATCCAAAGTCCACTCAGTGCCTGGGCTATAAAGTATCCAGCCACTCATGCCCAGTATTACGTACTGGCCTTCCCTGCACCAGAAAAAAAAATATGAAGCATACTCAGGCCATCAGATCCAAAGCACATTGAAATCATTAAGACATTACACCACACCAGCAGACATATAAACCAAACATAAATGAACAGAAAATCACCCATGAACTGTCCCTCTTGTGCTCATGGTGTCTTTAAATTATGCTTGTGAGTGATACGCCTTGGTGCCACCCCCTCGCTGACACTTTGGTGGTCATCCTCTGGCCAGTGGAGCCTGTGCAGGCCCCGCCTGGGAGGGAGCAGCCAGTGCCACGGCTGGCAGTCATCGCAGCTTCATCAGATGCCATGGTCACTGACAGAGGGGAGGAGGAGCTCATGCTGTAATTCAGAGCACCCTGAGAGGAGCCTGCAGAGACGACAAACAGCTCAAACACCAACGTGAAGTCACTCTGGACCTCCCTGCTCACCATTGACAGACGGGCACCTAGCTGTGCTACTGGGTTCCTCATCCATCTCCCACACTGGCACTGACCACTTGAGGTCAGTGCCCGTGTGAGGGCTTGCAGGCCTGGGCGCAACCCCAGGAAACCCTCATTCTATCCCTGGAGCTGCCTCTCCACAAGAGTTGCTGCTCTCTCAATGGAGGAGACAGTGAGCTCGGCCATGAGGGTCAATGCAGTGCTCATGCTCTACATGGACTCCTCCACAATGGAGATCATGGCACGCATACCCTCATGGATCTCCGCCAGATTCTCCCACACATCTCGCTGGACATCCAGCATCTGCCGCCTAATGGATGACTCCAGAGACTCATCATCAGCCTTTGAGTGAGCATCATACTGGTCCTCAGCAGTCCTCCAACTGCCGGCGCCCTGAGCACTCTCTACCTCCGCCTGCAACTCAAGCGAGTGTGAAATACCTTCACCAATGTGCACCGACATTCTAGTTGCCAATCTAATGCCCACTGAGCTGCTGGCATCTGCGCTGGTGCCTGCTTCAGACAGCGGGTGTAACACAAGTGCAAGCGAATCCCAGTGGTCCTCCGGCATCAGTGGTGGCCCTTCAGAGTCCAGAGAGTGAGTGTGTGCTGGGGAACCTAAAAGGGAGAACAAGGACGTGTCATTAGTTAAAGTCACCCCTCTGTCGCTGTGCATGCCAGGCAACCTGGTGAGACAACGGAGACCTGCATCATGGTGCCATCGTCTTTCAGTGATCAATGGGGACTCCAGTTTCGAGGCTCCCATTAATGAAGAGACTACACGAGAAAGGTTGCACAATCTGAAACTCTCATTTCTGTGCAGTGCACTCTTACCTTCGTCTGGCACCACTGCCTCTCCACGCCCGGTTGCAAGGGCAGCATGCCAGCACTTGGCCCCCAGCTTTTTGGATGAGTGCCTTGTGGTCCTCCTGGAGGATGTGGCAGCGCTGGTGGTCCTGCCTGGCGTCACCAGCTGCACTCGGCTCCATTACTTTGTTAACGCAGAACTGACGTTCTTCCTTGGCAGCCTTCCAGGGGCTACCTGGGCCGTTTTTAAACTGGCCACTGGGTTGCCATTGGACCCGGCGGCCGACAGGCCCCCTGGTCCCTCTCAGCCCTTCCCGACCAGTGACGAGCCGCATTTCATGCTGGGCAGGCCTTAATTGGCCCGCCTGCATGAAGTCACGGTCGGGGGCCAATCATGGGAGGCAGCCCGCTCCCGGTCCTGCCAACTGCACCCGCCTGTTGACCTCAAAATTCTGCCCCGAGAGCATAAGGAAAAAAGATGCATAAATGTATATATTTTATTATTCTTTCATGGGGTGTGGGCATCGCCAGCCTTTATTGCCCATCTCTAACTGCCCTTGAGAAGATGGCGGTGAGCCACCTTCTTGAACTGCTGCAGCCCATATGGTGTAGGTAGATCAACAGCGCTGTTAGGAAGAGATTCCAGGATTTTGACCGAGCGACAGCAAAGGAACGGCGATATGTTTCCAAGTCCAGGTGGTGTGTGACTTGAAGGGGAACTTGCAGATGGTGGTGTCCCAATGTATCTGCTGCCCTTGTCCTTCAAGGTCGCGGGTTTGGAAGGTGCTGTGGAAGGAGCCTTGTTGAATTGCTACAGTGCATCTTGTATATGGTACACACTGGTGACACTGTGCGTCAGTGGTGGAGGGAGTGAATGTTTGAGGTGGTGGGTGCAGTGCCAGTCAAGCAGGCTGCTTTGTCCTGGATTGTGTCAAGCTTCTTGAGTGTTGTTGGAGCTGCACTCATCCAGGCAAGTGGAGATTACAGGCAAATTGCAGGTACAAATTCAACTTGGAGGGTATGACAAATTCAACTTGGAAGGTATGACAAATTCAACTTGGAGGGTATGACAATGACTGAGATATGGCTGAAAGACGGTCAGGGCTGGGAATATAAACCAGGTAATAAGGTCTACAGGAAAAATAGGGAAAATGATTGAGGGGATAGAGTAGCCTTAATGATTAAGGATCAAATCACTTCAATCATATGAGAGGACGTAACAATAGGTAAGAAGGCAGTGAAGACCTTATGGGTAGGATTGAGAAATAGAAAAGAAAGTAAAGCTGTGGCAGGAGTTGTACATAAGCCCCTTGGTGAAGTGGCAAAATGCATGAGTACAGAGGTTATACAGGCATGTAGCAAAGGCAGAGTGGTTTTAATGAGGATTTCAAATTTCACATAGATTGGAATAGGCAGACTATTTCATGTCAGAAAGATAGTGAATTTATTGTGTGTGCTCAGATATTTTTCAGCAACAATGTCCTAGATTCAGCAAGGGGTGGGCCCTATTAGATTTAGTAATTGTTATAAATGCCTTTAAGGAATATCAGTATGACATTGCTAGAAGGGAAATGTGTCATGTAATCTTTTGCTTTGAGCAGAGCACACACACACAGCTCTGATGTCTTCAAGGTCTGTACATGTGTACAACTATTTTCATGTGCCTAGTCTTCATAAATGAACCCACTGCATGCTTACCCAATCTTTTCTGAGTGATTGGTGCCTTGTGTCTTTTACATTAAATTAACTCAAGCTATTATACCATTATTGTAGTAATTATGATTTTATTTGGTGTGCAATGTACCTTTAAGAATAATACTTGTTCGGCAAGACCACATGATCTGTAGTAACCAATAGGAGAGTAGTGTGGGCTACATCAGCAGTCAGTGTAGAGATAGAGTTGGAGTTGAAAGCACACATGCAGTTGCTGCTGAGTATATTGTAAATAAACTTAATGTTCCCACTCAGGAAGCAAATCAACTCTATAATAAAAGTACAACTCGGTCGCCCTACAACAAACTGGCAATGAGCATAAAACAGGATTGAACATAAGAAATCAAGTTAAAAAGAACTCAGTACTGTACCCCTCACAGTGAATGTAAGTAGCAAGCTCCATTAGGATTGAAGAAGTTATCCTCTCCCAAAATGCCACAATTTGGGAAAATTGATCCTTTTGACACAGCCACAAATGATTGGTCTCAATACATAGAATGCCTCATGTTCTTTTTGTAAGCGAACAAGATTATGGGGGAAGAGAAGAGGCAAGCAATTCTCTTGAGTACTTGTAGGAGCAAAAGTTACAGTCTCATTTGAAGTTTGACGGTACCCAGTGCCCCACATCCAAAGTATTTAATTGAATTTCATGAAGGGTCACTTGCAACCCAAGCCCTCAGTCACAATGCAGAGGTTCAGATTCAATTCATGAAATAGAGCCCCCTGTGAGACAATTGCATACTATGTGGCAAATTTGAAGCAGTTAACGGAACATTGTGAGTTCGGTATGACTCTGAATGACAAGCTCAGAAAACACTTAGCATGTGGGGTGAAAGAGGACTCTATTCAGAAAAGATTATTGTCTGAAGTGAATCTGGATTTCAAGAAGATGCTAGAGCTAGTGCTGGATATGGAAAGTGTAGTAAGCAATTCAAAGGCAATACAGGGTATGCAAAATGGCGCCATCCTCCGGATCAGGTGGCAAGCTTCTGCCGAAAGTGGTGCGAAAAAGCAAGACTGCACCGAGAAACCAGAAACAGCCCCCGCTAGGCAAAAAATAAAGAAAAATAACTTAGCAGTGAAATTGAAGAATAATTTTAATAGAGGTGGAAACAATCAGTCTTTTAGCGATTGGCAGGTTAAAAAATTCGAATGCTACTGTTGTCACAGAAATGGACATATAATGAGGCAGTGCAAGGAAAGGTTCAAGCAGGCTTGTAAACAAAAGAGGAAGCCCAATGAAATCAACCATGTAGAAGAACCTGAAACAACAAATCCAGACATTTACTCATTGTTCAATCTCAAAGGTGGAAAGACAGAACCAATATTTGTCACATTGAAAGTAAATGGCAAACCTGTTAGAATAGAAGTGGACACGGGAGCTCCCACTACAGTAGTTGGGGAACATACCTTCAGATATTTGAATAATGATGAACATCAATTAAGTTTAGAAGAAACAGCCACCAAGCTAAAAACACATACAGGTGAACACATTCAAGTAAAAGGCATAAGCAGAGTAACTGTCCATTATGGAAGCTAATTGGCAAAGCTACCAGTATTAGTATTGACAGGCAGAGGACCAAGCTTTCTAGGGTGAAATTAGCTAAGGGAAATCAACCACAATTGGCCAATGGGATTCCAAAAGGAAGCCAGAAGCGTTCCTGTTTTGAAAAAGGAATGTGCAAGGACTCAGCTTGAAGAAATGCTCTGTTGAAGGGTCATTCGGACTCGAAAAGTTAACTGTGCTCCTCTCTGCAGATGCTGCCAGACCTGCTGAGTTTTTCCAGGTATTTTTGTTTTTGTTTTGAAGAAATGCAGGCTGACTTAAACCAAAACCTGGAAGAACAGCAGAAGGAACTCGAAGAAACCCTGCTTGATGACAGAGATCGAGACCAGGTGAGCAACCTTCGAAGAGAAAAAGAAAACCTGTTGAAAGACCTTCACACACTACAAGATTCCCTCAGATCAAATCTGTTAAAAGTATGAAGAGAAACAGAAAGATTTCAGCACTTCTCTGAACAAACTGAAGAATGAGTTGGCAGAGAAAACACAACAATATTCAAGTTTCCAGGAGGCAGCAAACAAGTACAAGAAAGAGACAGGAGAGCTGAAGAATCAGTTAAATGAAGCCAAAGAGGCTTTGGAAGCAAATGTTGCAGAATTTCCCAAGAAGCAGACAGATGATGAAATTTTGGAAGACTCAGCCACTGAGCTCAGACAAGTTGAGCTTGCATCTGAGAAACGTCCGGTCAACAACGAAGTCAAAAAGAAGGCCAAGATTAAAGTATGTGCTAGAAAGAAGAAAAGTGCACATTCCAAGCAACAGAGGTAATCTATTTGGGTCACCGAGTAGGTCTACAGGGCCTCCGTCCGGTTGAGGAGAAAGTGAGAGCCATAAGAGAGGGACCTGGGCCAAAGATTGCATCAGAGTTTAAATCATTCCGAGGAATGATCAACTATTATGGGTGGTTCTTACTCAATTTGTCTACAGTGCTGGCCCCCCTGCATTCTCTGCTCAAAAAGGATCAATGTTGGTCTTGGAAGGCGCCCCAGAAAGAAGATAGCATATAAGTTCAGCAGGTAATAGGTAAGGCAAATGGAATGTTGACCTTTATTTCAAAGGGAATGGAGTATAAAAATAGGGAAGTCTTGCAAAAACTATACATCTAGTTAGACCACACCTGTGAACTATTTTGGTCCCCTTATCTAAGGAAATATGTACTGGATTGGAGGCAGTCCAGAGAAGAGTCACTCAGTTGATCCCAGGGATGGAGAGATTTTCTTATGAGGAGAGGTTGAGTAGGTTGGGCCTGTACTCATAGGAGTTTAGAAGAATGAGAGGCGACCTTATTGAAATATATAAGATTCTTCAGGGCTTGATAGGATAGATGCTGAGAGGTTGTTTCCCCTTGTGGGAGAGTCTGGGACCAGAGGGCATAAACTCAGAGTAAGGGGGGAGCCATTTAAAACAGAGATGAGGAGGAATTTCTTCTCTCAGAGGGTAGCCAATCAATGGAATTCTTTACCGCAGAGGGCTTTAGAGGCTGGGTCTTTAAGTATATTCAAGGCTCAGATAGACAGGTTTTTAATCAGTAACAGAATCAAGGGTTATGGGGAAAAGGCAGGAAAGTGGAGTTGAGGATTATCAGATCAGCCATGATCTCATTGACTGGTGGAGCAGACTCGATGGGCCGAATGACCTACTTCTGCTCCTACGTCTTATGGTCTTATGGACAGGGTCTGCGTTTCCTGTTGAGGATACTCAACTCGGGACAGACATGTCTAATGTTCTTGTAAGAGTGCAGGATACAGAACTTCAAGTGCCCACCAAACCACCTAATATTTAGGCAACTCCAGAAAAGGAGGTTCCTGACAAAGAGTCTGAAGTTGTGGAGCTGTGTCATTCCACACATACCAGGAAACCACCTGAAAGACTGAACTTGTAAATTCCTTACCCAGTGTAAATATTACGATGTTTTGAAAAATAAGTATTTGTAAATATAATATGTATAGCCAAGTTAAAGGGGGAGGAATGTAGTAATTATGTTTTTATTTAGTGTGTAATGTACCTTAAAAGAATAATGCTTGTTTAGCAAGACCATATGATCTGTAGTAACCAATAGGAGAGTAGCATGGGCTACCTCAGCAGTCAGTGGAGAGATAGAATTGGAGTTGAAAGCACACGTGTAATTGCTGCTGAGTATATTGTAAATAAACTTAATGTGTCCACACAAGAAGTGTCTGTAGATTAACTCTATCACAGATAGTACAATTTGGCCACCCTACAACAATTATAATAACACATGGTCATCAGCGGAGGTAAAACAGCCTGGCAGCAAGATTAAGTACAGGTTCATCATTGTGAACAGCCTTAGATCATGCTACGTGGCATGAGATGACCCTTGACGTTTTGGTCAGACAACAATGAAGCCGGAGTGTCAGAGAGTATTGGAAACGCAGTGTCGGGACTGCAAAGAACCGCTTTGAAGACACAGCACTGAGATAGTGCTCCAAGAAAGAGCTGATGAGCAGATGGGTCCCTTGTGATGAGATTGCAGTGCAAAGCCTGTCAGTTCTGTAAGTGGGACAGCGCGTCAAGAGGACCAGCACCGGGTTAGCTCAGACAGGAAAGGCAAATGACCAGGGTCTGGGCCAGATCCATAATGAGCAAGGGAGAATCAAACAAAAAAAATCCAACTGTCATAAAAATCGGGCCAGAGAAGGTTACGATTATAAAGGGGGGTGCTTAGGGGGTTGCTGGACAATAAATTGACTAAAAAGCAAAGATGTCATTACTTTGCGGTGCATTCCCACCACAACTCCTTTTTGTGGGCGGAGCTTCAGGAAAACACGCAAAAGCAGCTACAATCACACCCATCCCAGGTTCCACAGAAGAAGGTCAAAGGGGCATTGTCCGAATGTCCACAGAAGTCCACAGTTTGAATTGGAATGCAGCTGCTTTACTCTCCGAATTCGAAATGTCTAAACAACATACTTGTTTCAGATGCATCTGAAACAGGCAAGCAAGCCATTAAAATTCACATAGCAATTCTGAATGAAGGCCTACATAGGCTGACCATGTCAGAATGAACAGAAGCAGAGCTAAAGGATCCCCAAAAGATACGCCCTACATTAGAAGACCGGTTCAGAATCAAGCTAAATTTTCGTATTCATCGACTGAAGTTCATGTCATTTCTACAACAGCCTATAGAATCCATAGACCACTTCATCAACAGATGCAGAGTAAAGGGCACATAAACTGATTTTTCAAACACAGAGCTAGCAGACAGAATTCTTGAGTTGGTAATGGCATCCAGCCCCATGGAAGCTTTCCAAAAAGATCTGCTAGACAAGCCCAAAATGTATAGCATCAAAGAGTTGCTCAAGGATTGACACAAGTACGAAGCGACCCTTGCAGGTTGACAAAGCTTACAAGTCCTAAGTACAACCCCAATTGCTGAAGAACACCCAACCTAGCAAGACATGTGGAAGGTGTGGCCTTCTTCATGCACCTAGGAAATGCTCAGCTTTTCATCAAATCTGCAAGGTTTGTGGCAGAAAGGGTCATTGGCAGCGGCAGTACACTAGAGTAAATGCTGATGCAGCTACAAAGAGCCGTGCACTGATCCAAACTGACTGTACAAGCAATAAGAATGACCATCTGGTATCCCATAGGAAGCATAAATGTGAGGTGATTCACAAACCAGAAAATGATGATGATACGCACGATGAGACGAAGAGCAGTGAACACATGTTTCACACCATCAATCTTAGCGAAAACATAAATGCTGTCACACCATCCAAAGTGTTTGCCAAGATTCAAGTTATTTGTCCCAAGAAAGTTGGTAAACATTCATTATTGGTCACAGGCTGAGTGCCAACATACTTCCTCTGTGAATTCTAAAAGATATGTATCCACAGATGTGGAAGGCTATGCAAAGACCTACTACTGTGCAACTCTGCAGGGTCTATAGTCCTGAAATGCAAGTCCAATCAATCCTTCTGGTGTCACAGAGGTTCTACATTATGGAAACTAAAAGTGTTTGCTGGTCTACCAGCAAGCGGTGACCTCCCACTAGTAACAATCCATGGAATCAGTCAGGCATCACCAAGCGGATCAACATCCAGAACTACTCCCATCACCTCAGTTCATGACCTAATGTTGAAATATCCAGAATGTTTTGACAAAATTGGCAGTTTCAAGGGAGCTGCAACATTACACTTACAGGAGAATGTAAGACCAGCAGTTGAGGCACCACATAAGTGCAGCATTCACATAAAGACAAATTGAAGGTCAAGTTAGAAAATAATGGAGAAAGATGGAATCATTAGAAGTGCACAAGAGCACACAGGTTGGTGCAGCTCCGTCACATTTCACAAAGAACTACGGGTCATTGAGAGTATGCCTCAAATGATCCACGATGTTTAAATGCACCTTTGAAATGTTGTCCTTACAAAATACCCATATTAAAAGAGTTAAATCCAAGATTTGCAGGTGCAAAATTTTTCTCGAAGCTTAATGTCATGCCTGGTTACTAGTCAGTATATCTCGCAGAGAAGTGCCAAGAGCTTACTGCATTTCATACCCCATTCAGAAGATACTGCTTTCAATGACTTCCTTTCAGGCTGTTAGCCAGGATCTCTTTCAAGCTCACACGGACCGCATTACATGCACTGTGCCAGAATGTATCTGTATCACCGATGCCAAAGGTGTTGTGGGCAGAACGAGGCAAGATCATGACTATGATCTGCACTTATTGATGCAAGCGGCATGTAATGAAGGATTGGTATTCAACAGTCTGAAATGCGACATCAATGTGCAGCAGATCAATTTCTTCAGTTCTATTTATTCCAGTGCTGGCCTATATCCGATACAAGTGAAATCGAGGATATTAAGGCCATGCCAACTCCGCAAGCAAGACAGAGGTGACCTTTGTGGATGTCTAGGTCTCTTTAATTTCTTGTCTCCACATATTCCCATTTTCACTCAAAAATCTTCATCACTAAGGGAATTGTTGAGAAAGAATGTGCCTTTCCTGTGGTACGAAGATCATCAATCCTTCTCTGAAGCACTGAAACAGTCGCAATGCTAGGGAAACAACCTACCCTGGAGACGTTGCACAGAAAAGTCCGGGAGCATGCATACTACAAAAAGGCAAATCGATTGCATTTACTTCAAAATCTTTGTCTGTAACACAGTCCACCTACTCCAACATCGAGGGGGAGACATTAACTTTAGTGTTTTGACTCATGCGTTCTCATACCTATTTATTTGGCAAAAGATTTGTGGTGGAGACTGACTATAAGCCACTGGAGATGATTTGGCAAAAACCATTGACTATTGCACCGATAAGATTGCAACTTTTCTTGATAAAGGTTCAAGGTTATGACTGTAAGTTTCAGTACAAGCCAGGTAACATAAACAGCCACATCAGGTACATTTAACAGATTGTGTAACCTAGTGAAAACAGAAGATATATCCTTAGATCTACAAGTTCACTTCATTGACATCAAAGTCGAAGATTTTCTCCAAATTGATCTGGTATATTTTACAGAGCAGCTACAAAAAGAAACTATGAAAGATTCTTCACTACAGAACCTGTGGATAACCATCACTGAAGGATGTCCTGATTCAATTTAACATGTCTACTAACACACGTGACCATTTTGGCTTTGTTGGGACAAGCTAGGCATCTCCCGGGCATAATGGTTCAAGGCAGGCTGTTCATCATACTGGAATCCATGTGACCTCATATTCTTCAACAACTTCATCACTCACACATGAGCATAGATCAGATGAGAAGGCCTGTAAGAGAGACAGCCTATTGCCCGGGTATGAACAATGACATTAAAGTCGTTGTCAAGAAGTGCATGACATGTCAAGAGCATTTGCCAAGTTATCACAAAGAACCAGTGATTCCACATGAAGTCCCTATTGGCAATTTATTGGTAAGCCATTTCAGGATGTGTGAGAAATAGAATATTGATCACACTAGTTCTTCTCCTCATTACCCTAGATCTAACAGCCTGACTGAATGGACAAATCACACGGTGAAATCCCAAATTCTCAAATCTAAATAGGCAAGCAAGATCTACACATTGCAATGTTATATCTGAGGATGACACCTTTAAGTGCAGCTATTCCATCACCAGCAAAGCTTATGTTTGGCAGACCAGTGCATACCAATCTATCTACTCTTACCCATTCTACTCTCTGAGAAACTAGTGAGCAACTTTTAAAACTACAAGAGAAGATGACCAACGTACACAATAAAAATGCACGTATAGAATTGCAATGTTTACAGTTGAGACAACAGGTTTGCACCCAAGATCCAGCAGAAGGTACATGGCAACCAGCCGAGGTGATGAAGATTTGATCAGAACCAAGGCCCTCTGAAGCCATTGCAATCAAAGACACAATAGTGAGTCATAGCCTAGGACAAATCAGATCCATTCCAGCTCCTCAACCATTGCCCAGTCCTATTGCATCTAGGACAAGATCCCAACTGCAACCAGGAACAACATCCAAGAATGACAATCCCACAGATCGCTGGGAGAAACCTCCAGACAATGCTACCATCACAAGATCTGGGTGCACCAACAGATTACCTTTATGTTTTAGATACTCATAGATTCATCAGTTCTGTGCATTTATTTAATGGTAATTAGACTTGAACATGTATGTAAATAATTTATACTTCTTTGGAAGGGGAAAAGTATCTTTCAAAAGAAAAGGGGATGTTGTAATATGCCTTTAAGGGCTATCAGCATGACAGGGCTAGAAGGGAAGTGTGTTAGTCCTAGTTTCACTTTTGCTTTTAACAGAGCCACACACACAGCTCTGATGCCTTCAAGCTTTATACCTATGTATAACTGTTCTCATGTAACCAGTCTTAATAAATGAACCCACAACCTGTTTATCCAATCACTTATTATCGATTGGTGCTTTGTGTCTTTTACAGTAAATAAGCCAAATGTATGATACCATTATAAACCATGACAGTAATGAGGAATACAAACGGTTCCCAGGCAACGTTGCCCCAACTTGTTATGATCCCGGACGAGGTACCCAAAATTGTTATGATCCCAGGTGAGAAGGAAAGAACTGGCTCCCTTTCGTTATTCAACCTCCTAGGTTGGTCACAATAAGGTTAATTTAAAAAAGGATCCTTCCTCGTGGATACATTTTCCCAGTCCAAATGTATTTATGTTTTAGAAGGAGCCAATTTAACCAGGCTTTCTTGAGTCAGAGAAAGACTGAGCCTATTAGCTACTAAAATGTGAGAAAAAAAATAATAAAAAAGCAACACACTTACAGATAGATTAGAAATGAGAAGCAAGTCCTGAAACAAAAGTTAAAAAGAAATACAAATCAGTTTTTGGCTTGTGCGTGAGAGTAGGTGGTGAAACATTGCGGCCGTTAAATGGGATGATTCCAGTAGAGCTGACTTTGCAGTTGAGTAATTGGTTTGGAGATTCTTGGTTCTGCAGGTTAGCTGAAAGGAGTTGTCCTGTTTCCTTTTCGACTGTGGCTTTGTTGACTTATGACTTGCTTCCAACAATCAGAGAGAAAGAAGAGAGATTTTTGTTACCTGCAAGTGCAGGGATGCCTAGTTGATGTTCTTCAGCTGTGATCTTCACAGCATACACTGACAGCACACACTAGAACAAGAGGCTAGCATACAGAGACCAGGTTTGCAGTTGGCTTTTAACCCCTTTTCTTGTGTATTCTTGGAAGGGAAAAACAAACATATCTTTCAGCCAGAAACTGCTTTCTTTCAACTCAGTTCTTGTCCACAGTCTGGGATATAGCTCAACAGAAGATGGTTACTGCTGATATGGTAATCAACCTCCATTAGCTCCGCAACCACAGGGGATTACAGTTCAGTTTTTGCATTGCATCCCTTCCTTTGAAGTGTCTCTGTATGAAGTAGGCTGTGACACAGCTTTTAGCTGTGACATTCCGTTCTCTCTGGACTAGTTGATCAAGTGTAATCCACATGGGAATTTTCCAGCAAGTGGTTACTTTATAGTCTCAGCCAGCTTTTGCTCATACATCCTTTTTTAAAAAACACATATATTACTTAAAAGTTCAGTAAGTCAGTAAGTACTTTGGGGCTATAACTTGTGGTCATGACATAAGCAATGAACTGATTTAGTTGACTGTCAAGCTGTGCAATTGAACTTATCTAATAATTGTACACATATGATGAGTGCAACGCAGTGCTTGAAAGGAAGAAGAGGGAAACAATTACTAAGGGCTGAATTTTCAGTCCCCATTGTTGTCAGGCGTCATGGAGAGCATGAGCGGACAATATGGCAGGAAGGCCAAAAATCGATTTCACAATGTTGTGAAACCAGTTTGCAATTGTCCACTATGGCCGTCAATGGCGATCTATGTTTCCCACCACCGGATGTTGGGAGCATCGCTTTAAAACATCTGCACATCATTATAAGCTCTGCTCACCAGAATCATACCCCAACATTGGATTACCTGGGCACGTCGGCATGATTGCACGCTGATACGTTTCACAGTGATACATAAGCAATGTTCGCCTGGCAAGCTGCACTTTACTTGGGACTTCAAGGTTTATTTGCCTACATTGCTTTGGGCAGTACTCCCAATCATCAGCGTTGGCTTCACAGACAGCACCACATCATTTTTAGTGGGGCTCATGGACAAGTTTCTACCTACCAGACCAGCCATAACACAGGGGTGGCTTTTCAACTGCTGCAAGGCTAGGGCTTTCTTGGGGAAGGGGGAGAAATGGCCACAGGCAAGGGAAGAGGTTGCAGGTCGAGGGTGTACTGGGGAAGGGAGGTATCCCAGGGTGTGCGTAGGGGCACATGTTGATCTGTGCAAGTGGCCTCAAGATGGTGAGGGCTGAGGAGGCAGTCTCCAGAGGAGATAAGGCCAGATGGTGATGTGAGGGTGTGTGTAAGCGAGTGAGTGGTGATGTCTCTTGAGCTGGCAGTGCGTGTGAGTGTATGAGTTTAGAGTGATAAGATGGTTGCCTTGCCCTGGCAGCACGGATCATCATTCATCCCTTTTCTGCACTGCATGGCCAACCTCTTGTGTGCAGCATTGGCACTGACCACCTCTGCCACTGTCTCCAAGCCAGAGTGGTGAGACTGATGGGCATCCTGCAGCCAGAAAGGGGTTAGAGGACATCGCGGCAGCCACCATGGGTCCCAGAGATGCATCACTGAATTAGGGGGTGCACTCATCTTGACCTTTGGGGCCATGTCTTCACCGGTGCCCTCCTGAGCTGCAAGCATTAAGTGTGAGCGCAGCCGCTGTTTAAATATGGTGCCCGGCATGAGAAAATGGCAATATAACAGCCTGGTGGGAAAATCGGAGGCTGTCGGCCAGCGAGACGCCATGTTTCCTGTGGCTGCATAAGTAATGAGACAGGAATAGGGCGATGCGGCACGAAAAGCCACCATTGTGGCTATCGGGACAAACGTCATTTTTCCCGCCCACTACCCGCACTTAGTGCAAATCTGGGATGATTCTGTCCTAAGGTTCTAAAAAATCAAAGTTAGAGATACATTTCTGGTCAATGAGCTATCCAAACAGTAACCTCTGTTTCTGTCTGATCAGCTGAGTAAGCCCAACATTTTCTGTTTTATTACTAGCAGTCTAGATTTAGGTAAAGCTGACATAAGTGGGATGAGACAGAGATTATCCACACTATACTGTGCAAACCTATGAATGGGTAAAATGACGAAGATCAATGGGAGGTGCTCAAAAAAGAATTTAATGTGATGTAGAACCAGTTTACATCCCTTGTTACATTTTTCTATTCAACAAAAATTTATCAATCGCACAACAAGAGTTGGTGAAACAATAATGTGGGTTCTTTATTTGAAGATAAGAATACCATCTGCTTCTGTAGACTGAATTCAAGACATGGGACTAATACTGTCCTGTCGAGGTGGTAGCAATTGTTTAAAATTTAAGATACGGCCCCTTAAAAGGTGATATATGATATCATAACATCCCCCTTTTTCCTAAGCTAAAGGTTCACCTTTAATGATCAAGCTATTTACATTAAAGCAAAATAAGTTAACATGTGTCTGAAGAAACCATTATACAAGTCAATAAATGTACAGTCTCAGAAATGCATTGGCGGTTTGCTTATCTGTCCAGACTTAATTACTGCTTTGCTGGAGACTGTTGTATGTTTTCAGAACACTGGCTGGGAATGCTTTGTTTGTGTTGTGCCTTAGACCGTGTTCTGTTCACATCAGGGTTACTCGATATTTCTGGTTGTAGTATTGTTCTGATTTGTCATTAATTCTGTCGCACCGTCATGCCATTTGGTGTTTGTACTTGATACAACATTGGATCTGGGCATATGCTGCTGGTTTCTTCTGGATTCCAGGTACCATCAGTTGGGTGTTGTACTCAAACTTTTTCTCAGACGTTGAGGTTGGCTAGTTTGCTACCCACATGCCAGTCATGGGCAGCTTTCATCTTCCCCTGTTTTTCGATCAACTTACCTTGGTACTTCTGGGAGTACCGGTGAGTGACAAGTCCACACTTGCCTGCCAAATAGTAGTTTCGCATTGGGTTCCACAGTCCAATGAAGTGTGCGTGTTCAGAATGGGTATACATATTCAGTTCAAATTGTGCCACTCAGCCTGTTGATTGATGATCTGTGTTGCAGAGTTAGATGATTGCCTCCCAGTGTAAGCACAGGGTTTCCAATGGCGATCCTTGTAGTCTAGGGTCCTCATCACTGCCTTGACGATACCATGAATGGTAACCAAGGACATGTCCTTGCACACCGGCAGGCCTGCAATCATTGGACTCATGGTGTCTATAGCATAAAATTTCTGGGGTGATCAAAGTGGGTTTTTGTAGCAACACTTATAACCGTAATGGATTCCAGAAACAGAATCTCTGAGGTATTGCACACGGTGAATTTGACAGTGGTTGGATGAACCATCACTTGCCACTTCTGTAAGTAAATACATTTCAGGGTACCAGTGGAAGGATGTTTGCAGCTGCACTGGTATCCAGTTTTACATATGGGTTATGTTGACCCTGCATCTGTGGGCATATAATCTGGATGGTTACACTATATTCTTTGATGTTCACCGTGCTGTACATCAACTCAATTTGTCTGGTCATCCTCACCACCTGACAGTATAGCTTGGCTAGACATTTTGTGGATCTTGTCTTGACACTGTTTGCTATGTGCACTTGGTTGTTTAGAATACTGTACCTGTCTGGCTTTTAGTTACAGCTTTTCATGATATCAAACCCCATGTGTTGGCCTTTGCTTTTTTCATTGTCACCTCCAAAGTTCGCTGGTACCAAATGCATAGAGCATTAAAAGCTGGGCAATTTCTGGGTGCATATATCAGGCCACACAGCCCACATTGCTTCCTAGGCTTGTCTGTATTGGCTATCGTGCCAATGGTGGACGAATTATGCATAGCCTGTAGATTCTGTCCAGCTGGTAGTGTAGTTTCATATGTGCTTCCACACTGTAACTTTGGGTTGGTTCAGAGGTCTTTTTTGAATGCTTCCATTGGGGAAGATGCTTTCACAATCTCAAATATTCTGTCGACTACCTCAGCTATCATGAAGTTGCAATCACACCTCTTGTCTCCTTATCTACTTTTGAATTGATTGATGGTCTCTGTCAGTTGTTGTCTAAAAGACAGGAATTCTACTCGGTGTATTCAGAAGTTGAGCTTTACTTGACCTTCAAGTGTTGGTCATATTTTTTATGGATTTTTAAGGTGGTCATCAGACAGACCTGAAGTATTCAGTCTGTGAAGGCCTTCATTGCCTATAGCAATTAGAATTTTAATGGCTTGTCTATCTGGTTCAGGAATATTGAGTTCCAGAAAACACCGCACCACATGTTGTCGAAACAAGGTGAAATCAGATAGGAGATCTGCTGCCTTTCAGTGGAGTGTTGGAAATATTGTGGTCATCTTTTAGCTTTTTTGCAGCATCTTTAATGATATCTGGAATGTTTGAATTCAGATTTTTTGTCTCCCTGAGCTGCAATACTATTAGTGGCCACTACCTTGGTTTGTCATAGGTTAATGCTTGCCTGCAATGCTGGCTGCATTGAGCTCTTTCTTCTTGTCTGGTTTTACTCTAAGTAGCACCGACAAAACTGTGATTTAGGTGCAAATTTGTACTGTAGACTTAAAAAGTAAAATAAAACTGTGAAAAAAGCTTTTTTTTGTGGGCTTCTTCCCAGCCCAATCTGCAGTGTTTAACTTGCCCTTAACCTCATGAAAGGGCAGAAAATGGCAGCAATGGATTCTCTCCTGTCTGTGCAATTCTGCTTAAAGCTGGACTCTCCAGAGTCTGATGTTTAATCGCTCTTCCTGTGCAAACTTTGCAGCAGGTATACTTATACCATTTAAGCACTCCCAAATTTGAATAATCTTACCAGCACCCAGTGACTGCTGGCTGGAGAGCGAGATGCGGCCCCAGAACAAAGGAACAGTGCGCAGGTTCATACAAAGCTTCAGACTCACTTATACACAGTGATTTTGTTCTATGGTTGTTTCACTTCCATGCCAGTTTTCCTGCTGGATGTGCAAGGGTTGAGTCTTGTAAGCTTCTGAGTCAAATATTCATAAGCCATGCTGCCACCACATTACATTCTTCTATTCAACATAAGCATATCAAACACATGACAAGGTTTGTTGAAACAATTGTGTGGGCTCTTCATTTGAAGATAAGACTACATACATATAATGTTTATTAGGAGGCTAAGTACACATGTCTGACTCTTAACATCTGCTGCAGTAGAATGAATTCAAGTCAAGGGACTAATACATCCAAAAATGGTCATGAGCGGCGAAAGAGGTAAGGAACAGCATAATACTGAAAGAAAAAATAACTAGCACAGATCCTGGCAACTGGGATACAAAGGAAAGCAAAAGGTGACAAAACAGATAGTAAGAGTTATAAAAGGACTATGCAAATTAATGTGCAAGGGACATCATAATCAACACAAATAAATTATATATTTGAAGAAGGGTATACAAGAGCAATGTGGATCCCTTGCAATCTAGTCATTTTTTTTGTTCTTTCATGGGATGTGGGCATCGCTGGCTAGACCAGAATTTATTGCCCATCCCTAATTGCCCTTCAGAAGGCACTGATGAGCTGCCTTCTTGAATAGCTGCAGTCATGTAGTGTGCATACACCTACATGGCGATGGTGATATCATAAATGAAGATAATAGAATGAGGCACAACCAGCAACATTAATTTATATTGGTATTTACAGTGAAGGAAGATGATATATGCCGGACATAATAAGGAAACAAATGGCACTAAAAATTGACAAATCCCCAAGTAGCGATATTTTCCGCCCAGAGTTTTAACGTGAGTGGGAATATTGCAGATGCCCTAATTACAATCTTCCAAAGTTGTCCCAATTTGGTAATTGTTCTTTTAGGTTGGAAAGTTGGGCATGTCACTCCACTATTTAAGAAAGGTGAGGGATGGAAACCAAGGAATTATAGACCTAACATCTAACATCTGTGGTCAGGATATTACAAAAGTCTATAATTAAGGATGGGGTTAATTTTTTTTTTCCTTTCGCAGTGTTTGGGTGTCGCTGGCCAGCCCAGTACTTGTTGCCCATCCCCAATTGCCCTTGATAAGGTGGTGGTGAGTCACCATCTTGAATTGCTGCTGTCCACCTAGTGTAGGTACACCCACCATGCTGTTAGGGAGGGAGTTCCAGGATTATGACCTAGCGACAGTGAAGCAACGGCGATAAAATTCCAAGTCAGGGTGGTATGTGGCATGGAGGGGAACTTGCAGGTGGTGCTGTTCCCATGCATCTGCTGCCCTTGTCCTTCTAGATGGTAGAGGTCATGGTTTTGGAAGGTGCTGTCAAAGGAGGCTTGAAGAGTTGCTGCAGTGAATCTTGTTATTTGGTACACACTGCTGCCACTGGTGGTGGAGGGAGTGAATGTTTAAGGTAGTGGAAAGGGTGTCCATCAAACAGCTACTTTGTCCTGATTGGTGTCAAGTTTCTTGAGTGTTGTTGGAGCTGCACTCAACCAGGAAAGTGGGGAGTATTCCATCACACTCCTGACTTGTGCCTTGTAGCTGGGTCAGGAGGTGAGTTACTCTCCACAAGATTCCCAACCTTTGAGCTGCCCTTGTAGCCACAGTATTTATATGGCTGGTACTGTTCAGTTCCTGATCAATGTTAACCGCCCAAGGTGTTGATAGTGAATGCCTTGAACATTTTCAGCTAATCTGAGAGAGCTGGCACAGATTTGTAAAGTGGAGGTCGTGCCTCCCAAACCTGACTGAAATTTTTGAAGAGGTGACTAAGTTAGTGGGCAAGGGAATGTCTGCGGTTGTTATTTATCTGAACTTCCAGAAAACATTCAATAAATTCCCTTACAAGAGACAGTTAGCTGAAGTTAAAGTCAAGGAATTGAAGATAAATTATTAGCCCAGTTAGGAAATTGGCTTAGCGGCAGGGGACGAAGAGTAGCAATGATGGGCAGGTACTTCTATTGGCAGGATGTGACTGGCGGTCTCCCATATGGATCTGTGTTAGGGCCTTAACTAATTACCATTATTGTTAGTGGTTTGGATGATGGGATAGAAAGCCACTTATCCAAGTTTGCGGGTGACACAAAGATAGGTGAAGCTTAAAATTACAGAAAAGATATTAATAGATTATGAAAATGGCAAAACTTTGGCAAATGGATTTCAATGTTGGCAAATGTAAAGGAATCCACTTTACACTGCCTCCACAATAGTGGCCTAGCTGCAGAAACAATTTTTATTTTAAGCTTAATAAGTTGGAGAGCAGGCACCTCCGACTTGGAGCACTCATCTTTTCACTTAGCAGCAAAGGCATCCTGCTTCTGTTGCTGAGCTGAGAGACTTCCTATTGGCCTTCCAGCTTCAAGAGCCCCCGACCATCCCTAATTGGACAGCAAGCCCACCTTCCGGCTTCTGATTGGCCAACTGGGGGAAAATCATAAGTGAGTGACTGTACCCCACACTGTGCAGGCTTCTGACTCCCATGTAAACCTGATAATGGGTCCTGAAGCCCATGCGTTAAACCCTGTCTTTGTTTTCCTTAATTTATTAAGGAACATTCTAATCACCGAGATAATTAGCAAATAGTTCTGCCTGGTTTTTAAAGTCACGTTACTCACAGGTGGAAGATTAGTACCCTGATTAATAATGCTTTTTTATGATAAACCCATCTTCAATTGAATTAATCAAGCAGCACCAAGTTACCACTCTTAAATATATCATGGAATTTTTTTATAGCAAAAGCTGTTTAAAAAAATTACATTCTAAAATGCTGCTCGTTTGCACTGGTTCATGGCAAATTTTACATATGCAAATGAGACTGAGCAGAAGCTTGAAAAAAGAAAACCTTTCTCAAAAGACCATAAGACATAAGAGCAGAATAGCCCATCGAGTCTGCTCCGCCATTCAATGAGATCATGGCTGATTTTCTTTGTTCTTTGTTCTTCCTCAACCTCACTTTCCTGCCTTTTCCCCATAATCCTTGATTCCCTTACTGATTAAAAACCTGCCTATCTCAGCCTTGTACATACTTAACAACCCAGCCTCTACAGCCCTCTGTGGCAAAGAATTCCATAGTTTAACTACCTCTTAATGAGCCCCCTAAAAATCTTATATATTTCAATAAGGTCGCCTCTCTTTCTTCTAAACTCCAATGAGTACAGGCCCAACCTACTCAACATCTCCTCATAAGAAAATCCCTCCATACCAGAATCAACCTAGTGAACCTTCTCTGGACTACCTCCAGTGCCAGTATATCTTTCCTTAGATAAGGGGACCAAAACTGTTCACAGTATTCTAGGTGTGGTCTAATTAGTGCCTTGTATAGTTTTAGCAAGACTTCCCTATTTTTATACTCCATTCCCTTTGAAATAAAGGCCAACATTCCATTTGCCTTCCCTATTACCTGCTGAACTTGTATGTTAGCTTTTTGGGATTCATGCATGAGGACTCCCAAATTCCTCAGTGCTGCAGCTTTCTCCATTTAAATAATATTCAGCTCCTCTATTCCTCCTGCCAAAGTGCATAACCTCACATTTTGCCACCTTATATTCCGTCTGCCGCTTTTTTGCCCACTCACTTACCCTATCTATGTCCCTCTGTAGACTCTTTCTGTCATCCTCACCACTTGCCTTCCCACCAATTTTTGTATCATCTGCAAATTTGGTGATAATATATTCACTTCCCTCATCTAATTAATATGTATTGTAAATAATTGAGGTCCCAGCATTGATCCCTGTGGCACTCCACGAGTTACAGGTTGCCATATTGAAAATGCCCCCCTTATCCCAATTCCTTGTCTTCTATTCATTAGCCAATCCTCTATGCATGCTAATATAATATCCCCAACACCATGGGCTCTTATCTTATTAAGTAGCCTTACATGCCGTACCTTATCAAGCGCCTTTTGGAAATCCAAATATATTACATCTACTGGTTCCCCTTTATCTATCCTGCTAGGTACCTCCTCAAAGAATTCTAATAAATTTGTCAGGCTTGATTTCCCCTTCATGAAGCTTGATTAGATTATGTATTTCTAAATACTCTGCTTTACATCCTTTATAATAGACCCTAACATTTTCCCAATGACAGATGTTAAGCTAACTGGCCTGTAGTTACCTGTTTTTTGTCTCCCTCCCTTTTTGAATAAGGGTGATACATTGACACTACAGCAATATTGGAAGCAATTTTCCCCCGATCACCAATTACGCCCAAAGCAGAAACTGTGCCCCATAGGGTACAAAGGCAAGAGAGTTATGCTAAATCTTTATAAATCAATGAGTTGGCATCGATTGAACTAAGGTTTCCCGTTCTGGACACCACAATTTAGGAAAGGTGTCAAGGCCTTGGAGTGGTGCAAAGGAGATCTATCAAAATGCAACCAGTGAAAGAGGAGTTAATTTACGTGCAAAGGTTGAAGGAGCTGGGAATGTTTTCTTTAGAGCATAGAAGGTTAAAGAGAGATTTAATAGGGGAATTCAAAATCTTGAGGGGCTTTGAGGGAGAAACTGTTTCCACTGGCAGTAGGAAGGGAACCAGAGGGCACAGTTTGAAGGAAATTGCTAAAACATAAAGCAGAGAGAAATAGGAGTTTTTTAAACGGTGCATTGTTATGATCTGAAATGTACTGCTTGAAAGGTTACTGGAAGCAGACTCAAAAGCAACTTTCAACAGGAAATTAGAAGGAAAATTATTCAGCATTATGGGGAAAGAGCAGGGCAATGGGACTAGTTAGAATGCTCTTTCAAAGGGCAGGATTTGCAGGACAGGACTAGTTAGAGTAGGATTAGTTAGGGCAGGACTAGTTAGGACAGGACTAGTTGCAATGCTCTTTCAAAAGGCAGGATTTGCAGGACAGGACTAGTTAGGACAGGATTAGTTAGGGCAGGATTAGTTAGGGCAGGACTAGTTAGGGCAGGACTAGTTGCAATGCTCTTTCAAAGGGCAGGATTTGCAGGGCAGGACTAGTTAGGGCAGGACTAGTTAGGGCAGGACTAGTTGGAATGCTCTTTCAAAGGACAGGATTTGCCGTTCATTGGGCGGGAGTGACGGGTGGGCCTGGGAACAGCCGGGAAATGGCCCGCTGCCAATAATTGGTCCCCAACCACTCAACCCTCCAATTAATGACCAGCCAGCGTGAAATGCACGCTGAGAAGCTCAGTGCTGCTG
This sequence comes from Carcharodon carcharias, assembly GCF_017639515.1. Lineage (NCBI taxonomy): Eukaryota > Metazoa > Chordata > Chondrichthyes > Lamniformes > Lamnidae > Carcharodon > Carcharodon carcharias. Next base: position 21,003,524 of record NC_054468.1, on the reverse strand, counting down.
AGGTTGGTGGGTGTGGGGGTGCAGGAAGAGGGCGAGCGCTGAAGTTTGCACATGTGAGGGGCACAGGGGAGCGCGCACTGAAGGCTCCCTGAGGGCACAGAGCTGCCTCAGGCAGCTGAAGAATTGTGCATACAAAAAAAAGATTTTAAAGATGATAGAAACAGGTCCCCACGTGTGACTGGGTCAAATGAACAGGGACATGTAAAAAAATTATGTTTAAACATTTTTATTGTTCTTTTAATTACTGTTGGAAACCTCATCCCGCCCGTGCAACGAAAAATAGATATAAATGAATTGATTAAGGACCTTAATAGGCTTTTTAATTGTCGGCGGGCGCGCTGCCAACCCTCGCGCACCTGCTGACCGAAATAGCGTGAGAGTGCGCGGTGATGTCGGGACGCTCGCTCGACGCCATCGCGCGTGATTTTAGGCCCGATCGGGGTCAGGCGCGCGCCCGCCCACAGGGCGTAAAATCCTGCCCCAAAGAGTCGGCGCAGGCATTGGGCCAAATGGCCTCTTCCGGCGCTGCAGGACTCTATGACCGGGATTTTCCGGCCCTGCCCACCATGGAAATCGTCGCGGGCGGGACGGCAAAACTGACGGACCGGCTAAAGGTTCGTTGACTCCAGGCGGGAATTTCTGAACCTGTGGTGTGCGGGACCGGAAAATCCTGGCCCATGACTCTACAGGCAACAGTAACATCACCAGGCAGCAGGCTGTGGAACATGCAATCTGTCCGTCAGCATGAACAGATCCAGGCAAGCAATATGCCTCGCTCACCCGCACATCAGTAATACAGGGAACGTGACAGGAATGCCAATCTCTAGATTTCTAACTCCTAGTGCCATATTTGCACGGCTGGAAGGCTGGTTCGAAGAAACACCCACCACCACCACCACCACCACCACCACCCTCCCACCATATAAACTCAAAATTATGGGGAGGATCAAAGTTGCAAATCAGAACGGAAAGAGGTCCAGTCCCACGGAGAAGTCGCTGCATTGCAGTACTGCCACAAACCCGCAAGAAATCGTGAATAAATTCAGAGACCATATTTATTCCGCTCTGAACCAGTGAATCCTGCACTCTAATTGGCCGGCCTACGCCAATCACACGAGTGGTTAGATATTGAAGTCAATTCAATGCACACCTGCTGCGCAAACCATGCAATAAAAAATTTGAAGAGTTTATTTTTATGATATGAAATTTGGCAGATGCACCTACTTTTAAGCTTATTTTGATGTACAGAATGTTAATATCTTGCAGGAATATGGAAACATTTTCTATGTATAGTGAGGTCAGAAATATGGGCCTGAATTTCACGCTCCTCCGCTGATGTGTTCTTAGACATGGGGTGGGGGGCCGGGGGGCGGGGGGGGTGGATGGAGAGTGAAATTGAAGGAATGGGATTTCCTCTGGGTTCCCACTCGTCCCAAACTTGCAACGATTTTACGCTGGGGTGGGCAAGGCCTCAGACAGAACGTTCACCCTTACCCCAGTTGAGGCGCTTAAGTGGCCAATTGTTGGCCACTTTAGGGCCATTTTCCACCCAGCCTTAATATTTAGGCTGGTGGGAGGATTTACCTGGTGTAAGGGAAACCCAAAAATGAACGGTCTTAGGCTTTGGGCAGGAAGGGGTGAAATACCTCATAAAAAAGCTCCCTTCTAACTTCGGGCACCACCACCACCGCTCCCCACCCCTCCCAACCCCCCCAACCCCCTTTAAGGTCCAGTGGTGACTGGGTCTCCCTCCACCCCCCCTGTTGGCCTCTCCCCTGACACCCTGATCACCCCCTTTGCGCACCCCCCCCTCCCAAGTCTTCCCTGCCCTCCCCACTCTGGGACCCCATAAACCTACCTTGTCCTCGGGTCCTGGGGTTCAGGTTAAGGTTTCCTCCTGAAGTTCCTCTTCAGTCCACTGCAGCTCTTGTTGCCGCAGGGACCGGAAAGCTGTCAACCAATCTGATTGGCCAGTAGCTCTTTAAGGCTGGCCTTCCTCCTGAGTGAGCGGGAAGTGGCAGCGGGACACTGTGAGTCAGCAGGGATGTGTTCCCCGGCAACTCTTCGGATGGCAGGAAGGGAAAACCTGCCATCAGAAAAACTCGGGCCACGCTCTTTCTAAAAATGGGTTTATGATTTCGCGACACTGGGGAAATCCACCCTTCCTACTAACCAAACAAGGATAGTAAAAGGGATATTGCAAGTGTTAAAGACAAGCAGTCAGTTTTGCCATAAAGATGTCATCATAAATTAATGGAATATTATATCATCAGGATAGTGCGATATATTATGCTGAGGGTGTAAAATCCATAGACTAAGGTAACAGTGCTTACAGTTGTGAAAAAATCTTGCATGTTGAAGGAAGTTAGGCAAATTCATGGTTTAAAACCCAAGTCCCCTGCCCTCTAAATAATGATTTGTATTTGTGCAGTGCTTTTAATTTAATAAAATGTCCCAAATAGTTCCACAGGAGTTTTACAAAGCAAACTTAGACACCAAGCCACATAGGGAGGTATTAGGACAAATGTCCAAAAGTTTTTCAGCATAACAGATGAAAGGTCATCAGCCCGAAATGTTAACTCTGCTTCACTGTCCACCAATGCTGCCTGACCTGTTGAATACTTTCAGCATCTTCTGATTATGTTTCAGATCTCCAGAATCTGCGGTATGTTGCCTTCCTGTTCAATTTTCCCTTAAAGGTCTAAATGTATCAGCCTCAATCATTCCCTGTGACAAGCATTCCATGCTCCAACACCCCTCCATGTAATGAAATGCTCCATACCTTCCTCCCAACGCCCCCCCCCCAAACACACACACACACATACACATACATAGTCATGATTAAATTGATGAGCTCTCATTGCCAACTTTCTGTTTATAGGATAGAGTCCTTCTCTATTCACACCATTGGAATCCCCATAATTTGTAAAGCCTCTATTAAATCACCTCTGCCCCTGTTGAAATAGTCTTATTGTAAGCCATTCTTTCAACATAAATATAGTTTCCAATCCCTGGCATCATTTATATTGTGTGCTTTCTATGACCTTAATATCCTTACATAATGGGACACCCAAACTGCACAGTGGCCAGAATCTTACCAGGTCACTGGGGACAACTATAGAGGCATGGGGGGCGCACAGGGAACTTTTGAAAGTTGACCATTGGGCTCGCTCCGTTTAACCTTGCTGGACGTGGATTGCCAAAGGAACTGGCAACCCACTCCATGGAGGCAAGCAACCAATCAGGGCAATTAAGGCCCCACTTTTCAGCACCCGCCTACATCCTCCCCCCTCTCCTCCCCCATCACCCCAGCCTCACCTACTGAGGCCAGAGCCAAGTAGCACACCAAGAGGTCATTTCTCAATCATGCAATCATTGAACAGCTAGGATGAGTAGGCCACAGACAAGGCCACAAGCAATCAAGTGAAGGGTGTTTCCCCTCCACACTGATGGCCCTGATATCGATCAGCACCTCCAGCAAATCTACAAAAATTGTGCACTAAAGTTTGTAAATGGAACTCAAACCCATCTGATTTGGAATTAAGGGAGAGAACTATCAAATGAGCCGAGTTAGTGACGGTCTTATTAACTTCTTCTAATTTACAGGATAGCTTCAGTGAATGACTAACAAGTTAAAATTTTCTTGGGCTTTAATCTTTTCCTTAATTGTGTTATAGTTAAACTCTAAGGCCAGAATTTTTCGGTCGGTGAGTTGGGGGCGGGGCCTGCTTGCCGACACGAAAATGACGCTGGGTGACGTCGGGAAGTCCGCCTGCCGACCTGTCAATGGCCAATTGAGGCCATTGACAGGATAATTAACCCAATTAAAGGACCTGCCCATCCAACCTTAAGGTTAGCGGGCAGGCCAGGAGCCCCCGCGGGAAGGAGAAAAAACATGAAACCTCATCCACTGGCAGGTTGAGGTTTCATGTCTGTTTTTAAAAACTTTAGTAAACTTTATGTAATATTTATTAACACGTCCCATCTCGTGTGACATTGACACATGGAGGGGGGAGCATGTTAATAATTTTTTCATTTTGCTGTTTTTTAGGTTTATTAAACTTTCAGCGCTGCCCCTGAGACAGCACTTAGTCTCAGGGAGCTGTGGGCTCTTTCGGGTGCAACTTTGACAGTTGGGGATTCCCTACCCTCACCCCGCACCCCCCACCCCCCCACCCCTCACAAGAAGTGCATAGCGCTTCCCGTCAGGCAGCCCGCTGGGTGGGCCTTAATTGGCCCGCCCACTCAAAATGGTGGCAGGGCCCGTTTTGGCGGCAGAGTTCACCCGCCCATTGAGGGCTAAATTCTGCCCTAAGCTTGTAAAAGTTCTTTTGTCAACTCTTCAGGCAAAGATGCTTCAAAAACAGCATTGAACAGGAAAACAGATTAAAATTAGATTAATGGCCTTCGTTTGTCATGTAGGTCATTTTAATTAGATAAGGACGTTATCAGTTTTATATTATCCACTGCCATAAGGTGTCTGTTGCCATGGTTCTATGATGTTCACAAACAGAACCGCAATATTTAAATTCATCATTTAAAAGTCTTTAATTACATCATATGCATTGTTCTGAAGCTGTACCCGTGAAGCTAAATGAAAGACAACTACCCAAGCCTGTGATGCCTGAATAAAGTATGAAGTAAACCGGGAAATACTGATTAGTCGATGACAAGTTTAAGGGGAGGATATTCCTCATGTCGGGTGAGCCAGTCGGGAGCAGGCACGGGCGGCAATCAGCTCCGCACCCGCCATTTTGCATGGGCAGACCAATTGAGGCCCGCCCAGCACGATTAAGGCACGGCCAGCAGCGCTCACCCTACTGATGCGGAAGAGGGGAAAAGGGAGCGTGAAAGAGCGCAGAAATCTCCCTGAGACATGGAGCTGCCTCAGGGAGATTAAGTACATACTGAGAATTTTTACTGAAGAAAAGATAAAAATTCTTTACACATGTCCCCTTATGTGACAGTGTCAAATGAGCTGGGACATGTTGACGAATTGAGCAAAATTTATTTAATTGTTTAATAAAGCCTTCAGGGAACCGCATCCCGCCCGAGGATGAGGTTTCCTGAAAAATGTGAAGGCCGCTTGGGCTCTTCGCCTGCCCCACGCCACCCTCCCCCACCACCCCCCCCCCGCCCCCCCCAACCCCCTCCCTGCCAAGGTTGGATGGGCAACATTGATAATTACTTTAAATGGTTTTTTAATGGCCTTAACAGGCCTTTGACAGGTCGGCAGGTGCACAGCTGCCTCCGGCGCGCGCCCACCTGAAAGACCTGAATGACGCACGGTGACATCGGGACGCATGCCCGACATCACCGCGCGTCATTTTATGCGTCAGCATGCCAAGCTCACCCCCGCATGCCGACGTGAAAATTCTGCCCCAAGTTTCAAAAGCCTGAAGTTTGTAGTAGGACAGAGATAATAAAGTCCTGGAAGAGAATGAGTTAGAACAATAGCATGCCGTGCATCAGTTGATTCTTGTGGGGTAATTTTAACCTAATTCAACAGATGGGAAATCCATAGGATCAGGTTTTCGACTCCACCCAACCCGATCATCAAAGTGGTTCAGTCCACTCGTTGGTGACTTCAGATGGGCAAACTGATCATTACACTCACTACCTGCCTGACATGTGCCAAAGGTGCAAAATGATCCTTGTGGCTTTGGAGGGCTCGATGAAACAAGATTTTGATTGCTATCATTGAAGAAAATGGTGGGTATCGAGCAGCAAAGACATCCCGTTGTCTGAAGGTTTTGTGCACTGGTGCCACATGATTGCAGAATCATCAACAACATGATAAAGAAACTGAGTGTCAAAGTTTAAGAACCCCAAATTAATTAGAAATATCAAAAGATAAAACGTCAAATGGGCTAATTTGATAGGAATAATAAATCTAGCTTTGATGGGAGACCATACCATGATGATAGGTTTGGAAAGGTATGGTGTTCGACCCTATCAAAACCATACTTGGTAACAATAATTGCAAAGTGTACTTGGTAATAACTTGCAGTAATTAAGAAAACAAACACCATTTCACAATGTACTGTAGCTCAAATTATTGCACAATAAGAGTTTCTTTACTCATCCATGCATACGCATAGTGTGAGGGGGGAAATAGAAAAAAAAAAGTATTATAACTATGGATAGAAATGGTGCAAGAACCACTGAAGTGAATATTAGTTCACATGATTTCCAGAGTCCGAGAAGTCAAAGCCAGAGGGTGTTTCCTTCATGGGGGAGTTAAGTCCCAATGAGTTACTGGTTGGAGACAGCATTATGAAAATCCTTGAAATTAATGATATTGTAGCACGATGGGCTTTCTGTGCTTAGTCCACTTGGCAGCCATTGAATAGAGACTTTCAAAATCAAGCTGGCTTCGAGGAGTTGAGAGATGGTAACTGGCTGCTTGCTTAGCCAGGCTGCTATAGTCCTTTCCAGTTGGTGTTAAAATGACAGTCTGAGGGTTTCTCTATTCTCAAAGGAATATGCACATTTCAAAATAGTTGCTCAAGTCACGTGACCTTCTTTCTGCACAGTAATTTCAAAATGGATATTAATCTACTGTCTGGGACTTTGATTTCAGGGATGATAGTCTCCCAGTCATTGCCTGTTGAAAGAGTCATCTAGTGTTCAGGGTCTAGTGTCAGAAAGCCATTGCCTAGGCAGACACACTGACTCCTCTAGAAGGGTAAGCTTACCTGGAAGCAAATGATGTCCCTTTGTCCCCACAATTCTTCTCTTTTGAAATGGACCCGTACAGTCCCAGAGAAGACTGTTAACTGCTCTACAGGCATAACAAGGTTCAATCTGCAAGTCCGCTGGTTTCATGGTTACAAGGGGTCTGCAAAATGAGATGTGAGAACCCACACACAGAGAGGAACTCTTTTGTTCTTGTAACTATCTTTGGTAGCTTTCAGAACACAGGTGCAAATCTGTAGTCATGTCACTTGTAGCAGCCATCGTTTGGTTAGCAGAAAGTCCATTTTAAAAATAGCAAAAAAGCAATAAAGTTTTGATATATATATATATACAATTTGGGGTTTCTTTTCATGTCTTATTGACCTAACAATAAATAGTATCAACAAACAAGTGTCAAAGACAATGAAAGTTCTATCAACTACTATGTGACCATTAGATTTGATTGACTTGTTTTATCTTGATTATTAAAACAGATAGTGATTCCAAGAAGATGATCCTGGATTCCACGTGCTGTTTAGGTCAACCTCATTTTGTAGGCAAGTACAAAGAACAAAGAAAAGTACAGCACAGGAACAGGCCCTTCGGCCCTCCAAGCCTGCACCGATCACATTGCCCATCAACTAAAACATTTTGCACTTCCGGGGTCCATATCCCTCTATTCCCATCCTATTCATGTATTTGTCAAGCTGCCTCTTAAACACCACTATCGTACCTGCTTCCACCACCTCCTCTGGCAGCGAATTCCAGACACTCACTACCCTCTACATAAGAAACTTGCCCCGCACATCTCCTCTATAGTTTTCTCCTCTCACCTTAAATCTATGTCCCCAAGTAATTGACTCTTCCACCCTGGAAAAAAGCTTCTGACCATCTACACTGTCCATGCCACTCATAATTTTGTAAACTTCTATCAAGTTGCCCCTCAATCTCTGTCACTCTAGTGAGAACAATCCGAGTTTCTCCAACCTCTCCTCATAGCTAATAACCTCCAGACCAGGCAGCATCCTGGTAAACCTCCTCTGCACCCTCTCCAAAGCCTCCATATCCTTCTGGTAATGTGGTGACCAGAATTGCACGCAATATTCCAAGTGTGACCTAACCAAGGTTCTATACAGCTGCAGCATGACTTCCCAGCTTTTATACTCAATACCCCTGCCAATGAAGGCAAGCATGCCATATGCCTTCCTGACTACCTTATCCACCTGCGTTGCCACTTTCAGTGACCTATGGACCTGTACACCCAGATCCCTCTTCCTGTCAGTGCACTTAAGTGTTCTGCCATTTACCGTATAATTCCTACCTGTATTAGACCTGCCAAAATACATTACCTCGCATTTGTCTGGATTAAGCTCCATCTGCCAATTCTCCGCCCAAGTCTCCAACCGATCTATATCCCGTTGTAGCCTTTGACAATCCTCTTCACTATCTGCAACTCCTCCAACCTTAGTGTCGTCTGTAAACTTAATTAGCCCAGTTACATTTTCCTCCAAATCATTTATGTATACTACAAACAGCAAAGATCCCAGCACTGATCCCTGCAGAACTCCACTAGTCACAGCTCTCCATTCAGAAAAGCACCCTTCCACTGCTACCCTCTGTCTTCTATGACCAAGCAAATTCTGTATCCATCTTGCCAGCTCACCTCTGATCCCATGCAACTTTACCTTCTGTACCAGTCTGCCATGAGGGACCTTGTCAAAGGTCTTAGAGAAATCCATGTATATAACATCCACTGCCCTTCCATCGATGATCATCTTTGTCACTTCCTCGAAAAACTCAATCAAGTTAGTGAGACAGGACCTCCCCTTCACAAAACCATGCTGCCTCTCACTAATACACCCATTTGCTTCCAAATGGTAGTAGTAAATCCTGTCACGAAGAATCTTCTCCAATAATTTCCCTACCACTGACATAAGGCTCACCGGCCTGTAATTTCCTGGATTATTCCTGCCACCCTTCTTAAACATTGGAACAACAATGGCCATTCTCCAGTCCTCTGGGACCTCACCTGTAGCCAATGAAGATGCAAATATTTCTGTCAAGACCCCAGCAATCTCCTCCCTTGCCTCCCTCAGTACTCTGGGGTAGGTCCTATCTGGCCCTGGGGACTTATCCACCTTAATATTCTTCAAGACGCCTAACACCTCCTCTTTTTTGATCTCAACATGATCCAGGCTATCCAAACACTCTTCCGTAGACAAATCGACCGCTAAGTCCTTCTCTTTGGTGAATACTGATGAGAAGTATTCATTTAGTATCTCTCCCATTTCTTCTGGCTCCACACACAGATTCCCACCTCTGTCCCTGAGTGGGCCTACCCTTTTCCTGGCTACCCTCTTGCTTTTCACATATGTATAAAAGGCCTTGGGATTTTCCTTAATCCTGGTTGCCAGTGACTTTTCATGACCCCTTTTAGCCCTCCGGACTCCTTGCTTAAGTTTCTTCCTACTTTCTTTATTTTCTCCACTGGCTTCATCTGTTCCCAGCCTTCTAGCCCTATGAATGCTTCCTTTTCCTTTTTGAGTAATCTCACAATATCCTTCATTAACCAAGGTTCCTGAAACTTGCCATGCTTATCCTTCATCCTAGCAGGAACATGCCGGTCCTGAATTCTTATCAACTGACGTTTGAAAGCCCCCCACATGTCAGTTGTTGATTTGCCCTCAAACATCCGCCTCCAGTCCAGATTCCTCAGTTCCTACCTAATATTGTTATAATTAGCCTTCCCCCAATTAAGCACCTTAACCCGAGGACTCCTGTTATCCTCATCCACCAATACCTTGAAACTTACTGAATTATGGTCACTTTTCCCGAAATGCTCTCCTACTGAAACTTCGACCACCTGGCTGGGTTCATTCCCTAATACCAGGTCCAGTATTGCCCCTTCCCTAGTTGGATTATCTACATATTGTGTCAGAAAGCCCTCCTGGATGCACCTTACAAATTCTCCACCATCCAACCCCCTAGCACTAAGTGATTCCAGTCAATATAGGGTAAGTTAAAATCACCCACCACAACAACCCTATTTCTTTTACATCTTTCCAAAATCTGCCTACATAACTGTTCCTCAATCTCCCGCCTGCAATTGGGAGGCCAATAGTAACCCCCCAACATTGTGACTGTACCCTTCCTATTCTGGAGCTGTACCCATATTGCCTCACTGCATGTGCCCACTGAGGTGTCCTCCTGTCGTACAGCTGTGATATTCACTTTAACCAGCAGTGCAACTCCCCCACCTCTTCTACATCTCTCTCTATCCTGCCTGAAACATCTAAATCCTGGAATGTTTATCTGTCAATCCTGTCCATCCTTCAACCAAGTCTCTGTAATAGCAATAACATCATAGTCCCAAGTACTAATCCAAGCTCTAAACTCATCTGCCTTGCCTGTTATACTTCTCGCATTGATACAAATGCATTTCAGACCCCCAGTCCCACTGTGTTCAGTAATTTCTCCCTGCTTGCCCTTCCTCTTAGTCCTACTGGCCATATTCACTGGTTCCCAGTCCTTTATTTCACCTGCTGACCTATTGCTCTGGTTCTCACCCCCTTGCCATACTAGTTTAAACCCTCCCGAGTGACACTAGCAAACCTCGCAGCCAGGATATTGGTGCCCCTCCAGTTTAGGTGCAACCCGTCCTTCTTGTATAGGTCCCACCTGCCCTGGAAGAGACCCACTGATCCAGATATCAGAAACCTTCCTTCCTACACCATCTGTTCAGCCACGTGTTCAGCTGCACTACCTTCCTATTTCTAGCCTCACTGGCACGTGACACAGGGAGTAATCCTGAGATTACAACCCCAGAGGTCCTGTTTTTTACCTTTCTGCCTATCTCCCTGAACTCCCGCTGCAGGACCTCGTCACTCTTCCTGCCTATGTCGTCAGTACCAATGTGTACCATGACCGTTGGCTGTTCTCCCTCCCCCTTCAGAATGTCCCGTACCTGATCAGAGATATCCTGGACCCTGGCACCAGGGAGGCAACATACCATCCTGGTGTCTCTTTCACGACCACAGAAGCCCCTATCTGAGCCCCTGACTATAGAGTCCCCTATGACAATTGCTCTTCTGTGCTTTGCCCCCCCCCCCACCTCCCCCACTGCTGAACAACAGAGACAGCCGTGGTCCACTGCTCTGGCTACTGCTGTTGTTTTCCCCTGACAGGCCATTCCCCCAACAGTATCCAAAACGGTATACCTGTTAGAGAGGGGGACAGCCACAGGGGATTTCTGCACTGACTGCCTGCCCCTTCTAGCGGTCACCCATCTATCTGTCTGTACCTTGGGTGTGACCACGTCTCCAAAACTCCTGTCAATGACGCTTTCCGCCACCTGAATGCTCCTAAGTCCATCCAACTGCTGCTCCAACCGATCCATGCGGGTCTGTGAGGAGCTACATTTGGGTAAACTTCCTGCAGATGTAGTTGTCCGGGACACTTGAAACGTCACAGATTTCCCACATCCTACAGGTGAAGCAACTGCCATTTCTAGAACTATTTAATAAATTAATTTAAATCTAATAACTGCTTATTAACTCCTTATTAACTATAGGTTCCCTAGGGCTAGATTTCTACTATAAATGCTAAATTCTAAAAACAGTAATCCCTGATTCTGGTCTAGATACCCTCTACTTATTAATTAAGTGGGTAATTTATATGGTTTAATTAGTTTAAAAATGTTTTAGTTTCAAATTCAGTGTAGATTCTCTACCAGCCAATCAGGTCACAGATTTACCGTGATGCCACTTTTAAATTTTTTTTTAAGACCCAGGGTCCATGAATCCCCGAGGTCAGGTTTTTATACTCACCACTCTAGAACTCTGCCCTCCAACTCTGCTTCCTGGAACTCTCCTCACGTTCTTTTATCCCATGTCTCCGCTCTTCTCGTGCTCTCTTATCCTGTGTCCACTCTCATCGCGCTCTTTTATTCTGTGTCTCCACTCTCATCGCGCTCTTTTATTCTGTGTCTCTGCTCTCCTCGTGCTCTCTTATCCTGTGTCTCTGCTCTCATCGCGCTCTTTTATCCCGTGTCTCCACTCTCCTCATGCTCTTTTACCCTGTGTCTCCGCTCTCCTCGGGCTCTTTTATCCCATGTCTCCACTCTCCTCGTGCTCTTTTATCCTGTGTCTCCACCGCTCGCCTCGTGCTCTTTCATCCTGTGTCTCCACTGCTCTCCTCACGCTCTTTTACCCTGTGTCTCCGCTCTCCTCGGCCTCTTTTATCCTGTGTCTCCACCGCTGGCCTCGCGCACTTTTATCCTGTGTCTCCGCTCTCCTCGCGCTCTTTTATCCTGTGTCTCCACTCTCCTCACGCTCTTTTATCCTGTGTCTCCGCTCTCCTTGCGCTCTTTTATCCCGTGTCTCCACTCTCCTCGTGCTCTTTTATCCTGTGTCTCCACCGCTGGCCTCGCACTCTTTTATCCTGTGTCTCCATCGCTCTCCTCGCGCTCTTTTATCCCGTGTCTCCACTCTCCTCACGCTCTTTTATCCTGTGTCTCCACCGCTGTCCTCACGCTTTTTTATCCCATGTCTCCACTTTCCTCACGCTCTTTTATCCTGTGTCTCCACTCTCCTCACGCTCTTTTATCCTGTGTCTCCGCCGCTCTCATCGCACTCTTTTATCCTGTATTTCTGCTCTCCTCGTGCTCTTTTATCCTGTGTCTCCGCTCTCCTTGTGCTCTTTTACCCTGTGTCTCTGCTCTCCTTGTGCTCTTTTATCCTGTGTCTCCACCACTCTCCTCGCGCTTTTTTATCCTGTGTCTCCAACACTCTCCTCGTGCTCTTTTATCCCGTGTCTGTTCTCCTCGCACTCTTTTATCCACTGTCTCCACTCTCCTTGCGCTCTTTTATCCTGTGTCTCTGCTCTCCTCACGCTCTTTTATCCTGTATCTCCGCTCTCCTTGCACTCTTATCCTGTATCTCCACTCTCCTCGCGCTCTTTTATCCCGTGTCTCTGTTCTCCTCACGTTCTTTTATCCCGTGTCTCTGCTCTCCTCGCACTTTTTTATCCTGTGTCTCCGCCCCTCTCCTCTCACTCTTTTATCCTGTCTCTGCTCTCCTTGCGCTCTTTTATCCTGTGTCTCTGCTCTCCTCACGCTGTTTTATCCTGTGTCTCCGCCGCTCTCCTTGTGCTCTTTTATCCCATGTCTCTGCCCGCTCTTCATGCGCTCTTTTTTCCCGTGTGTCCGCTCTCCTCGTGCTCTTTTACCCTGTGTGTCCACTGCTCTCCTCACACTCTTTTATCCTGTGTCTCCGTTCACCTCACGCTCTTTTATCCTGTGTCTCTGCTCTCCTCACTCTCTTTTATCCTGTGTCTCCGCCGCTCTCCTCGTGCTTGAAGTCATGTTAAAAAAATTGGTACATTTGCTTATAGGATCACGATCAATGAGATTCAACATGAGCTTGAAGAAGATAAGTTAGAGTGCTTAACTGGTGCAGTTGTAAAGGATTCAAAATACGTGTTTAAAAAGGCATGTCACAGAAACACTCAAAGATGTGTGGCAAGATTGTAAATCAGATGGAAGCATGATTAGTAAGTAGAAAAGAAAACATTTTGAATAGGAAATCAATGAGAAATTAAAGCAGGGATTATTTCCAGATTTTTATTCTTCATAATCATAATTGGATATCAAGGGATATGGCTACAAGTTGTGAGAGTAAAGTTGATGTAGAACATCAACCATGATCTTATTGAATGGTGGAGCTGGCTGAAGGTATCATATAACCTACTCTGATGGTCTGGAATAGGGGAGATTAGAAAAGCATCGCTCTTAGCAGATGGTAAGAAATTGTGCACAATGAGAATTCACACAGGCGACTCTCGATAAAGGGAAAGAGGAGAAATCTGAACAGGTGGCAGGTGAGTGAAGCATAGATCAAAGGAGAGAAAACTGAAAAGAACATGTCAGTTCGGCTTTGGGTTTCTTACCTCTAATTCAGAAGGATGTGGGTTCGAGCTCCACTCCAAAACTGATCAGGAGATCTAGGCTGACACGTCAGTGCATTACTGAAGAAGTGCTGCACCGTCAGATATGCCATTTTTCGGATGATCTGTTAAACTAAGGCCCTGGTTGCCAGCTTCGGTAGATGCAAAAAGAACTCATATGGCACCATGTGAAGAAAATTCTGGATTTCTCATGGGAATATATGAATTAAGAGCAGGAGTAGGTCATCTGTCCCTTCAAGCCTCTCCGTCATTCAATAAAGTCATGGTTAATCTAATTGTAACCTCCTGCCTACCCCCGATAACCTTTCACTGCCCCCCCCTTGCTTATGAAGAATCTATCTATCTCTGCCTTGAAATCAAAGACTCTGCTTCCACTGCATTTTGTGGAAATGAGTTCCAAAGACTCACTTACCCTCTGAGAGAAAAAAATTCTTCCCACCTGTCTTAAATCGGCGACCCCTTATTTTTAAACAGCTAGTTCTAGATTCTCCCACAAGAAGAAACATCCTCTCCACATCCACCCTGTCAAGACCCCTCAGGATCTTATATATTTCAATCAAGTTGCCTCTTACCCTTCTAAAGACCAGCAGACACAAGCTGAACCTGCCCAACCTTTCCTCATTGAGAACCCTCCCATTCCATGCATTAGTTTAGTAGACCTTCTCTGAACTGTGTGTGTCTCTGTGCTGGTGGAGGGTGTGGGTGACGCTGTGATGGGTCCTCAGGGATAGTTTCAGCAGATTCCTCTTCTGAGCTTCCCTCGGGGCTTGGTTGGAGGCTTTGGGTTGTGGACTGTCTTGGCAATTTCCCAGATGTGCCTGCGAAAGCAAGGACAGATAATTAGCGCATGGCAGTGGCCTGTGCAACAGGACACGTCACTCACAGCATAGTTGTCTGATGGATGTTGCACTGCTGGATCCTCACTTGGGTCCAGATCCTCGCCGGCCAGCTGGATGGCTCTGTTTTCAAAGCCTGTGAGGACCTTGATTTCAGGCATTCCTCCGCCAGTCTGCAACCTCTCCCTGTCGTTGTGTGCCAGCTCGTCCTGCATGAATAGAGATGGAGAGAGTGTAAGCAGGATGCCTGCCAGGCCAGATGATAAGTATGCCTGGCATGTGTGGGTGATGAGTAGTCAGAAAGCTGACTTCCAAGATCATGTAGCTTGTATGGAAATGAAGTAACCGATTCCAAGGGAAAAATGAATGGCAGCAATCAATGGGATGTGTCTAAATTTCAACACAGAGCTGGGAGAGGGAAAAAAAATTAGTTATGAAGTATTCAGTAATCTAGCTGCAGTAATCAACACTAGCAACAGCAAAGAGAATTGCACAAAGAAAATTTGCAGACAAATTACTTCTGCAAAATGTTTTTTTAAAAATTGTTCTTGGCTTGTGGGCATTGCTGGTAAAACCAACGTTTACTGCCCTTCTCTACTTGCCCAGAAGAAGATGGTGGTGACCCATGTTCCCAAACAACTGCAGACCACATCCACAGTGCCGTCCAACAGGGAGTTGCAGTACTCTGTTTCGGCAACAGAGGCTTACTAAATTTTACTATGTCGTAAATCAAGTACCAAGGAACAGGTTTTCCATCGACTTTGTCAATGATCATTTCCCCATCCAATGGGGTGTTAGTCACCCTAAGGTGGTGGAAGGATGCCACGTGGCCTCAGCCCCTGTCTTATAGAGACCATTGCATATTTTATATCTCAGATCTATGCAAAGATGACACACCAGCTTATATGTTTGTTGGAACTTTATTCACAGTGCTTTGAAATGTCTACTCCATGCTTCATCTCAGGCTTCCAGCTCTTTCTATACCTTTGTTTACTTTTCTCTGCGTCCACGCCCAAGCTAATCTAATCAAGTACAGTGAGCAGCAATTGTGAACAGACTCACATGACCAAACACAGAACAACTGAACACTACAGAGGCTAAACCAACTGTGAGTTCTCCTCTTGATGAGATCCACCATCAGGAGTTGATCCTTTAGCCATCTGGAACTCTTGCCCCACAACATTTTGCTTTGCCCAAGCCTGCAGGCTCTCTGATTGGATCAGCAGCCTTGGAAGCCCACCCACCACTGAGCACAGAGGCGACCAATTAGGAGGCTACTTCCCAGGAGGTTGCACTGGTGCACATGCTGACAAGAAGGGCTGGCCTAGGATCCCCATTATGGGCCCAACATTGGGGTCCCGATGCCCTTTGGAAAACCCAGCTCATTAATTCTGAGAAAGTAGTTGGTGCAGAACCAGGAAAGGTGAGCTGCAAAAGCCCATTGTGCAATATGAGTGTACAATATGAGAGACTGAATGGCTCAATTTCCTTGACTTATTGCAGTGTGCTGGAACCTCCCTTTCAATAAACTCTAGTTTGGGCCAGGTTAATGGCAATTCCCTCCCTACTCTCTTGTAGAAATGATTTATTAATTCATAGTAGAATAATAGTTTCTGAGACAGACGTCCTGTCTATGATAGTGATGCTTACAAATTGTAAGCAAACAGCTGTTATCACTTACATCCATTTACAACCATGACAAACCACTTAGTAGTAATTCAGAAGATCCAGAACAAATAATCTAATTATCCCGGTCCTGCAATCTTGTTTGTCCCTAAACTCAACTGTTTAGCCTAACCAGCCATAAAACACGATTAAATAATTATGCTCCCACTAATCCCTCAATGCACTGTGCATATTGCGCACTGTGAAACATCATAACAGTCTTAACACTAGAACACATGGCATGCCCTGCACACTATCTGTTGTCATAAAAGTATCGTTTTTTGCCACTCATCAGTACGATGACATTTGGAACGTGCCACTTTGCTGACCTTATCTTCACAGGATATTGATGGGAGTTGGATGATACATTGGCCTAATGTATATAACACTGAGCTCAATCACATTAACATTGCAGATTCTGGCTGTCAGCTTGCAAGTGCATCATGTGTCTGCAATGGAGAACGCTTGTGGTAACATAGACTTGCTGAAAAACAACAAATACGGTAAAATTCTTCCCAGGAGGATTCTGGTCTCTTGTCCATTCTCGGTATTCATTGATCCATCATTGGTGGCAGTGCCTTTGGCTAACCAACT
The DNA here is from genome assembly GCF_017639515.1 of Carcharodon carcharias. NCBI lineage: Eukaryota > Metazoa > Chordata > Chondrichthyes > Lamniformes > Lamnidae > Carcharodon > Carcharodon carcharias. The sequence continues at coordinate 20,986,788 of NC_054468.1, read as the reverse complement.
CCTGTTCTCTGGAGTTCACTCCCGAAACCTCTCCATCTTTGTTGTCTCCTTTGACACGGAACTTAGAATCTATTTCTCTGACCAAGCTTTTGGTCATGTGTCCTAATATCTCTTTACGTGGCAGGGTGTCAAATTTGATTGAAAGCCTTGCACTTATAAAATGCCTTTTTTGACCTGATAATGTTTCAAAGTGCTTTATAGCCAATAAAGTACATTTTGAAGTGTAGTAGTACAGCAAGCTCCCAAAAACAGCCATGTGATAATGATCAGATTATCTCTTTTTAGTGGTGTTGGTTGAGGAATAATTGTTTGGTAACATTCAAGTGCCTTCGGATGTTTTACTGTTACAGTCACTAGATAAATGCAAGTTGTTGTTGTTACTGGGAAACAGGAAATAATAACTAGGGAGAAGTGGGTGATGATCTATTAGTCTTAAAGAGACTTCTGGTGGCAATGGGAAAGATGCAGCTTAAAGAGATAATTGTAATACTGAAGTATCTGCTATTTGATTTGATTCTACAATATTGCTATAGGCTGAAGCTCGGTACTCAGATTCAACCAATGAGGACCTACTACTAATGATAACCAGACAATCGAGTCCTGGGGCTGATTTAGTTTAATAATCCTTTAAGTTGTTTCTATGTGCTACCACTTCACTCAATATTTTGTCCAAAGTGATCATCTAATCAGAAATGATCAGAACCACCAGTAGTTCCCCATACTTTTGTATTAATCAGACTCTGGGAGAAGGCAGTGATGATGGGGGGTGTGGGGGCAAGGGAAGCTGTCAACTGCTAACTACTTGTTTTTTTCACATAGAAATTACTGCCCAGAAAAAAGACCATTCGGCACGACTGGCCTATGCCTTCGTTGATGCTCTACATGAGTTTCCTCCCATCTTACTTTTCCCCTACCCTATCAGTATATTCTTCTATTCTTTTTTCCCTCATGTGCTTATCTCCTTAAAAGTATTTGTGCGATTTTCCTCAACTACTCCCTGTGCTGGCAAGTTCCACATTCTCTCTGGGTAACCGATTTTCTCATTAATTCCTCATTGGATTTATTGATGTGTGTCTCAGTGGGAGGTGGTGCCACTGGACTGGTAATCCAGACCCCAGGCTAAATGCTCTGGGAACAAGGCTTCAAATCCCACCACACCAGCTGGTGGAATTTAACTTTAACTAATTAAAAAAATCTGGAATTGAAAGCCAGTATCAGTAATAAAACTATTGTCGATTGTTGCTCAAACATAGGGACAGGAGTAGACCATTCAGCCCCTCATGCACTTCCTGTCGTTCAGTCAGATCATGGCTCAGCTGTATCTCATCTTCACCTTCCCCTCTTTGAACCATATCCTGTGATAACCTTACCTAACAAAAATGTGATCTGTAAAACTGAGTAAGTGGGCTTTGAGGGTCACATGCATTCCCTCAAAAGATGGTGACATAGCGGTAACATCATTGGATGAGTAACCTCGAGGCCTAGGCAAATGCTCTGGGGACAGGCTCAAGTCCCACCACAGCAGCTGTGGAATTTAAATTCAATTAATAAATCAGGAGTTGAAAGCTAGTCTCAGTAATGGTGGCCATGAAACTATCACTGATTGTAATAAAAACCCATCTGGTTCACTAATGTCCTTTAGAACAGGAAATCTGCAGTCCTTACTTGGTCTGGCCTACATGTGACTCTAGATTGGAGGTTGACTCTTAATTGCCCTCTGAAAATGCCTAGTAAGGCAGTCAATTAAAGGGATGGACAACAAATGCTAGCCTTGCTAGCAATTACCGTTTCCCATTAAAGAATTTAAAAAAGCAAATTTATATTAGTGACATCTAACTTTAGACTCCCCCCTACAAATAGAAATACCTTCTTCACCTCTCCTATAAAATACCTTCATAACTTTAAAGATTCCTATCCGGTTGCCTCTTTTCTTTCTCTCCAGAGCAATCTGTGATCAGAAGCGGAAATTCTGATGGGGACCTTGTGCACTTATTTCAATTTTCAGGCAGACAGTTAATGGATGAGGAGCAGCACGCTCACCCAAAAAAGGCAGGTGTTGTAGGGTGGCTGAGTTGTGCTATCAATGATAGAGTTGATCTGCAGACATTTCTTGGGAGGAAACATTAAGTTTATTTACAACATACTCAGCAGCAACTGCACACATGTCTTCAGTTCCAACTCTTAACTCTAAACTGATTGCTGAGGTAGCATGAGCTAGATCATGTGATCTTGCCTAACATATTCTTAAAGGTACATTATGTACTAAATAAAACCATAATTACTACTTTCCTCCCCCTTTAACTCAGCTATACATATATTTACAAGTACATATTTTTCAAGACAACATAATATTTACACTGGGTAAGGAATTTACAAGTTCAGTCTTTCAGGCGGCTCCCTGGTATGTGTGGAATGTCGCAGCTCCACAACTTCAGATTCTTTGTCAGGAACCTCCTTCTCCGGAGTTTTCTGAACATCAGGTGCTTCGGTGTGCACTTGCAGTTCTGTATCCTCAACTCTTACAAGAACATCAGACATGTCTGTCCTGGGTTGAGTATCCTCAACAGGAAATGCAGACCCGGTCATGATCACTGGTGGAAACATATCTTGATGATTTGTCTCTCTCTTCCTTAAATGTTCCATATGTTTATGAATGATCCACCCTTTCTCTTCCATGTGGTGAGACAGAGGTCCAGTCACCGCACTTATTTCACCTGGTAACCACTTTGGTCCTTCCCCGAAATTTTTCACGTATGCCGGCTCTCCCACAGTAAATTTCCTATCATGACTATGCCAGTCAGATCTAGTTTCCTGGCTTCCCTGTCTCCTTTCCACCTTCCCCTCTCAAATGTGAAAACCTGGGCAGCAAACCCTCTGATGTGGAGATTGCCAAAATCACCAGATCCTTACCCTCCAGGAAAGCTCCAGGCTCAGACAGGAGAAATTTATAGATCTGCGGGACCCAGCTATCCATTAAACTCATACAATTATATTACAAAATCATCATCTCTGATTCCTTAGTTTAAGAGTTCAGTTATCTCAGGTTGAAGAGATTGCCATCTGTACTGAGTTGGATACATATTCCATTATCATTTCCATCAAATGCCCAAATTGGCTGCAAAGAATATACTGCAGAGCAATGGGACCATGACATACCCCTGCCTCACAACACTTGTTACATCAAAGGGGTCAGTGTATTCACCATTGTCAGCAACTCTGGCCATCGTTCCATGGTGAAGCTGTTATATCAGATTCACAGCTCTATCAGAACATTCGAGTTTGGCTTAGACTTTCCACAAAACCTTTTCTATTGACTGTCTCCTGTCAGGCAATTCTCAATCCCCATGAGACCACACTTCCCCTCCATCAGACCCTACTTCCTGCTAGCCAGCTCCCTGCTGAAGGCAGCCATTTACCCTCGTGCCAAACTTGGTGAGCTGCTGCCAAATGCTCATGTGCCACCCACAGCTCATTGGGAAAATTTAAATGCCACCCAAACTATTTTCAGAATCCCTGACATTGAGCAATATATCTTCAAGCTGAAGTGTAAGAGAAAAGAAGCCTAACTCATGGAGTACACACAAATGGAACAGTATGCGTGGGGTGGTGGAAGGTGCTTATCATGGACATGATCTAAAAATAGAGCATCTCACAAAATGGGCTTTTATTACAAAGAACAAACTCAATGGCTCACAGTTTGATGCATCACATCATCTTGCAGTGTGGTCCATTAGTTAGACTTGCTTCTCTCACCCTTCAGCTTGAAGATACTTTGCCCTGTAAGTTGCTGGAAATATGAGCTGATAACAGCAGTTAGGCCAGGGAGCATCTGGGGCCTTGGTGCATGGTGGGATCAACAATCTATCTCCTTAACCAATGACATTTAACAATTGAGAAAGAACCAGAGGAACAGTCTATAGATTCAAGGTTTGGGGCAAGAGGTGCAGGGGGCATGTGAAGAAAACTTGTTTTTAACACAGCATGTGATAATGATAGGACAGTTATCAAAGAGTGCTGGGCTGCTACTTTAGTAGTGTGCTTAACCGCCCATCCACCGTATATAGGTAGTTCTAGACAAGCTTCCAGAGTGACTCAAATGTCAGCAACTCTGGCCATCGCTCCATGGTGAAACTGCTGTATCAGATTTACAGCTCTATTAGGACACACAAGTTTGGCTTAGACTTTCCACAAGACCTCTCTATTTATTGTGTCAAAGGTCTATGTCAGGTCAAAAGAGGCACAGTAGAGTCCCATTCTATGGTTCATGGCATTTCTCTTGTATTCGTTGAAGGGTAAAGATCATGTCACAAGTGACTCTGCCTTTCCTGAACCCACTTTTACTTTCTGGCAGCATACAGGAATTGCTCTTTGCCAATGACTGTGCCCTTGTGTCACCCTGTAAGCATGGCCTTGAAGGGAGCAAGGACTGCTTTTTCAAAAGGAGCTGATGGCTATGGGTTGACCTTCAGCTTAAGGAAGACAGGGATGCTCCACCAATCACCACCAAATTCTGACTATACCCTACCTACTCTAACTATCAGTGACACAACCCTGAAGGCTGTAGATAACTTCACCCATCTCAGAAGCACAATCTCCAGGAACGTCTGCATTGAGAGTGAGGTGGCAAATAGGATTGCCAGAGGAAGCTCAGGATTTGCCAGTCTATTCAAGAGACTGTGGAGGAAACAAGAATCAAACTTAAACAAGCCATACCAAGTAAAAAACCGTGGTAATAACTACCATTCTATAAGCCTGTGAGACATGGACTACTTACTCCAGACATATTAATCAGTTGTACAGGTTCTACATGAGATGCATGTATGGGCATCAAATGGGAGGACAAAGTGTCCAACACTGAGGTACTTCAATGAACAGAAATGTCTGTATTTGAAGCACTCATCATCAGAGCCCAGCTCAGATGAAGTGAACATGTGGTATGAAAGACTGATGATAAAATCCCTAAGGCACTCATGTATTCAAAAATTAAAATTGGGCACTGCCTGCAAGGTACACCAAGATTAAGGTTTAAGGCGTGCTTGAAGACGAGCCTCAGGAAATGTGGAATGTCCAGCATAGACTGGAAGAAAAATGCACAAGAAAGAACTACCTGGAGAGCAGTTTCAAGTAGTGGCATTTTTTCCTTCAAACTTCAAAAAATACTGGCAGCTAAGGACAAAGGGCAACTTTAGAAAGACCGGGCAATCCCAACAAAACCAAACAATTCATCCTTGCCTGCAACCGTGGAAATTCATGCAGGTTTGCGATCAGGCTCCACAGCCACATTGGAACACACAACAAATGACTCTTCGCACGCAAGAAATTACCAACTTCAGTAACGAAGAGAAGCCAACTGCAATGGTAATAAAAACAGAAAATGCTGGGAAAACTCAGGTCTGGCAGCATCTGTGGAGAGAGAAACAGAGTCAGTGCTTCAAGGCCAATATGATTCAATGGTAATAACCTGGCTGCCTATGAGGGTGGTAGAAGCGAAGATTCTGCAGAAGCTGAGATGATGAATGATTCCAAAAAGAAGATTGGATGGGCACGTGAGAAAAAAAAAGTGCAGGTTATGGGGATAGAGCAAGGGAATGGGACTGTTTGGATTCCCCTGCAGAGAGTCAACATGGACTCGATGGGCCAGATGGCCTCCTCCTGTGCCATAATGACTCTATGACAATAGAAAAGGAAATTGGGTGATCATTGCCATTTGTATAGAGAAAAAAAAAAGAGGAAAAGTAAGATTGGACTACGAGAAAGAGGAAAAAGAGGCATCAGTAAAAAGTAAGAAAAAAATATGCTTCTTTAAATCTCAAAGAATTTACTGCCTTCGGGAAGCAGACTCAACAGTTTAAGTAGTTCTCTTTATGGGCCAGACAGTTTTATTGGCATTACCTTAATAATTATGTCATCATTAAAAGGATGCCGATGCTTTGGTGAACCTAATTTGAGATTCATGTGCAAATTCAGCAAGTTCTTAAAAGTAGTGGGGAGGGCAAGAGCAAGTGAGGATAACAGAGGAGCTGTGCAAATCGTCCAACAACTTGTGACGGTTTGCAATTACTGGAGTATCGCTCCCTTGTCATAAGTTGCAACATGATTTACACAATAATAATGCCGACTGACAATAAACTCACTTATTCTGGAAACAGATTTTGGGCCAAACTAGAAGACATTTGGCAAACGTTACTGGTAAGATCCAATTAGATGAAGCGTCAACCTCCAGCTCGGTTTCCTTTAACAAAATACCAGATTGCTACATAAGTTGCGTCTTTAAATTGTCCCACTATCCGTAGGTTGCCAAGATCCAGCTTGGCCTTGTTTCAAAAAAAGCATTAATAGCCCTTAAATTGATAATCAGTATCTGTCACAGGCCCATCTCAGTCCCACTGGGGAGCTGCAGGTCAAATCCTGTGGCATAAATGCACCACGAGAATTGGGCAGATGCAGACCGATATTTGGGAAAATATCACAAATGCTAAAATTTCAATAACATTTTCTGCATTGATTGATTGCGTTTCCCCAGGAGAGTTGCCAGTAGCGATAGCACAGATGTATCTTGGCAGCTGAAAGATTTTTTTTTTGGAATAGCATTTGCTTAGATTTCTGCAGTGAGACATCTCAAAGTAGTTTATGGGGGGAGGAGGCGGGGGGCGGGGGGGGGGGTGGGGAGAGGTGGTGGTGGGGGGAGGGGGGGTGGTAAGCAAAAGAGTGGACAGGGACATTGGGGTGAAAATGAAAAGAGGGATCAAAAAGGTTGTGGTGAAAGCCCGAATAAAATGAGTCATTCGGAAGCTTTAAAAACTAGGGAGTGAGGTGAAGTAACGAGAATGTGGGAAAGGGAGTTCCCTGAAGTCAGAAACACTGGGGATGGGACAGATTTTTTACCTTGCCACCCACATATAAAACTGGCATTGCGGATCTACTGACTGTAATAGAGGTTTTACTTCTGTTGATGCTATCAGTGACAGCAAACGGAGGGAACAGCGTCTATTTTTGTTTGATTATGCTTTTGAGAAGCGAATATTTTGACCCCAGGTTTTGGGCTCCTCCCCTCCCCACCCCCCACTACCCCAGCCCCTCTCCCCACGCCCCCCGCAAGTGAAAATATCTTCCCTACGTACCACAGACCTTTTCATAATTTTAAAGACCTCTGTCAGGCCACCTCTTTTTACTTGCATTGGACTATGTTAAAGGTGCAAGTTAAATGCAAGTTGCATGGACTGCAGCCAGTCAGGATGGCAGCTCACCACCGCCTTTTCAAAGCCAATTAGGGATGGGCCAGCGATGGGCCTTTGCCAGTCATGCCCACATCCCATGAACGAAAAATAAAGGATCATAGACACAAAGGCGAGGTCTAAACAAAGGTCATAATAAATAAAGATATAAGCAGATCAAATCAATGAAAGTTTTTAAGTCTATAACATGTACAAAGTTATCAAGTAAAATATATGCAGAAACTGGCTGGGCACTGTAAAGCAGGATTTAGTGACTACAGGGTTAAAGGAGAATATTGCTGGAGTGCATGAGACCCTACTCTATGATCATTTCCGTTACTCTCAGGACTTAATTAATGATGCAAACGATGATTACAAACAAACTAGAAATAAGATTCATAGCCCAGGTCACTCAACGCCAGGGCTGCACAATCACTCAAGCACAGCAGTCAGCAATAAGCAGCTCTCAGGAAATTGGGAAACTCTGGCAGAATCAATCGCCTCTCACAGATCAGATCGGAAAAGGGAAGGCTCATCACCATCTGTGCCTGACAGTGTCCACACCTCTCTGTGGGTGTCAGGCTGAATATAAAAGAAGATCTGCTGTCACCCTTCCAGTAGCTGAGTTGCATCATGTGCTCATCTTACCCAGTCACCAGCCTCGGCATACAAGCAGATTGTGATCTCCAGGCAAAGAGCTCACTGGTCAATCGTCAGGTAAGGAAGCCATCACTCTTCTTTTAAAGTCTCTGGCACTGTATTCGTCCCCGTACCCATCGCACTTGTAGAATGGTGGCCAGATTGATTTCCAACATTTTCATCCCTTTCCCTGATGAGGCTAATATTTATTCCTACGACTCACTTGGTTTTGCTCGGGTGTGCTCTCGTACATGGCACTGTTATGTAATCATTTTTAATAAAGCTTTAATGTGCTTTTGCTTAATGTGCCTCTTTCACATAACACATTTTTTGCAGATTGCTACAGAATAGGGGAATTACTGTTGTTGCTGTCTGCCTGAGTACATTTTGGTTTTACCACAGGTAAAGGATTAGTGAAGGACTCAGTGATTATCAGGATGAGGATGTTATTTTAGCCTCGTTTTTTGCACTAAGGTGCAAAAGTTAGCTTTTCGTGGTAATTTTCTGAGGCTCAAGTCCCAGTCATCAATAAGTCAGGCTGAAGTATGATAAGCCTAAACCCATTACTGTGCACACCATTAGCCAAAAGGCTTCACAAAATTAATGTGAGCAAAGCTATACAAAATTAGTGCGGTATGTAGATAAGTATTGGCAAAGGTGGAGAAGAAAAGGATTTGAATGGGATTATTGGTGATTTCACGAAGGAAGCCAGACAATGAAAAACTGGTAGAGAGTCATAGAAATATTGGCACAGAAGGATGCCACTTAGTCCTTTCTACCAGTGCTGGCCCTACCTTCCCCAACAGAACTCCTTACTATGATCCCATTTCCCTGCTTTTGCCATTTAATAGTTATCATCTTTGACTGTTTATTGCCTCTCAAATGTTGTTGTGATTGGTTCAGTTTCAGTATTCACTTGTGATAATGTCTTTCATAATCTAATAACCCTTTGGGTGAACACATTCCTTGTAATCTCCTCATTGATGCTTCCAGTACCAAGCGTGAATGTATTTTCCCTCATTACTAATTCATTGACCATTAGAAATAATCTCATACTGTTTAAGCCCTTACATGTACTTGAGCACATATTAAATCCTCATTATAAATAATTAGCTGCACATTAACTTCCTTAGCTCCAAAACGAAACAAATGTTCCATTACGTTCTAAAGGAATTTCTTATACTCTTGTACAAATAACCGTTGAGGCCACTTGTACCATATTGTGTAGAGGGTTCAGCATTCACCTTTCAAAAGAATGTTGATGAGTTTGGGAGAGTTTAACTAAAAGCAACAAAGATGATTCTGGGACTTAATTACAAGGTGAGATTTTCAGAGGTCCAAGTTCCTCAAAGAGGATCAAATCGAGAGATAATTGTGTGCCCCTGGTCTTTAAAATGCAGAAAACCTTGGGTCGTTAGCACAGAAATGTTTGGTGCAGATTTAAATTAAATGAACCTTAAGCAAGGATTAGAAGAAGCCATTTTCTTCACAGAATGATGAGTTTGCGGACCACACTCGCAACCAGTGGAGCCGAGTCATTTAACTCCTACGGCAATAACCTGGGTAAGAATATGTTCAGGAATAAGGTGTGTCTTTAAGGTGTACAGATAAATATCAAGATGATCAAACTGACATGAGCAACATTCTGTCAGGCTATGTTTCGGTCACATTATCTGGCAACTCGTTTACATTCCTGTTGCTAACCCTATCCCCTATTCCTTGGAAATAATGTCAAGGGATGGCTTATTGGTGTTCCAGCAACATTTTGGGCATTGTCTTTTCCAAATGACATAATTTGTCAGGGTTGAATCATAGAGGGGAGGTAGTGGCATAGTGGTATTGTCACTGGACTGGTATTCTAGAGACCCAGGATAATCCTCCAGAGACTTAGGTTTGAATCCCACTATGGCAGATGGTGAAAATTGAAATTCAATAAAAATCTGGAAAAGTCTGATGATGACCATGAAAGCATTGCAGGGTGTACAGGTAAATATTGTCAATTGTTGTAAAAGCCCACTTGGTTCACTAATGTCCTTTAGGGAAGCAAATCCACCATCCTTACCTGGTCTGGCCTATATGTGACTCCAGACCCACAGCAATGTGGTTGACTCTTAAAGTGCCTCTGAACAAAGGCAGTAAATGCTGGCCCACATCCCATGAATGAATTAAAAAATTGGCTAAGATTGATACTTTGGAAGCCTGTTTGTTTATTATCTAGGGATCAAGGAGTTTTTATGCAACACTTCCTTTCAGTTGATGAAGTGGATAGAGTCAATACTGTTAATTGTCTAAGTTGCAGGGGGATGGCACTCATCTGGATAATTACTTGGACATATACATGTGCTGCGCTCAGCAGTCCCTTGTAATAGAAGGTTAAGATGATTCATGGACCCCTAGTGTCCCATGCCGGGTTCACCAGTGTGCTTGAAGCCTTACGCAAGTGGTGGGCGCTGCAGGAGTTGGAGTGCGTCATCTCCACCCATAACACAAGAAATCAAGAAATAGGAGCAGGAGTAGACCATATAACCCATTGAGCCTGCTCCACCATTCAACGCGATCATGGCTGATCTTGGGCTTCAACTACATTTTACTTCCCATTCCCTATATCCCTTGAGTCCCTGAGAGACCAAATATCTGTCTATCCCAGCCTTAAATGTATTCCGTGATGGAGCATCCACAACCTTCTTGGGTCAAGAATTCCAAAGATTCACAACCCTTTGAGTGAAGTAATTACCCCTCATCTCAGTCCTAAATGATTGTCCCATTATCCTGAGACTGTGCCCCCCCGTGTTATAGATTCCCCGACCAGTGGAAACAATCTCTCAGCATCCGCCCTATCAAGCCCCTTCAGAATCTTGTACATTTCAATGAGATCACATCTCATTCTTCTAAACTCCAGAAAAAATAGACCCAATTTGCTTCGCTATTTGTTCATAATGACACATTAAATTAAAATATTAGGTTTCTGTTGAAGTTTTTTTTTTGCAGCACCCCTATAAGGAGTGGTTCTTTAGTTAATTAATTAATTTTGTTCATTTGGTACTCAGAAGACTATAAAGGGACACGAGTGTTGCACACAGCAGTCCTGTGTAATAGAAGGTTAAGTTGATTCATGGACTCCCAGGCTGCTTGTATCTTCTGTGGCCTTGAGGAGTCTGTGTTCCACATATGTATAGGTTGTCTGAGCCTTCAGCCCCTTTTCCACGACTTGAGGTGGCTGCTGCTTGAGTCTTGTTTGCCCTTCAGTCCCACGCTCCCAATCTTTGGCCACCTGGTGCAGGGTGAAAGAGGATGGGTGGGCAGGGGAGATGACTTGCTTGTAAGCCAGCTCACTGGGCCTGGCCAAGGTAGCTACTAACAGGTCCAGGCAGCGGACGGCTGAGGGGGGAGTCATTCATGCCAACTGCCTGCCTCTCTTCCATGGTTATATCGGGGCGCCCGTAGAGAGGGAGCATGTGGTGTCCGCCAGTACGCTTGACGCACCACAGGGAGTGGAGTACATCATATCCCCCAAAATGTTATTTTACTTTAAATTAGATAGGTTCCCTTTAAAGATTTGTTTTTCTAATGGCGCCCCTTTAAGGTGCTGGCAGTTTGTTAATTTTTTTATTAGTTAATTTGTTTATTTGATTTACTCAGAAGAGAATAAATAGACATATATTGACACTGTTAGGATACATTTGTAATGTTTCACTTTGTGAATAAATCTAAAGCTGAGTAAACATTGAACTCCTGGCCTCCTCCTTCACCAACTGGCTGTAAGACGTTTAGCCAGGTCTAGGCTAGGCTGTGCCAGCTAGATTGTACCTGTCAGTACAGGATGAATGATAGTAAATCAGAAGCACGTTGTGCATCTTTTTCTTTGACTATCACCTGATTTACTCTTCCTCACAAAATCAAAATCGACATCTATAAGTCGATGAAAGGAACAGACCAGTTGGGCAACAATGACTCCTTCCCATTTTATACTTTCCTCTGTTCTTCTTCAACCCAGATAATGTCACCAGTTAATGTTCTCTGAGGGAGGCGTTATAGCTGGGCAGTTTGAAAGCTAAACCCACGGACTGATGTGGTGTGTAAATTTACCTAGGAAGCGTGGTGCATGTTAACGCAGCGAGGAAGCAGATTAAGGATAAAACTTAAGTAGGAAGTTAGTAACCTTGGTGCTGTTGTTTTTGTGACAAAACCAAACTTTACCTTGCAAGGAGGGAGGAAGCGATCCTCTAGTCTACTTTCAAACACAGGCCCAGCATCCATTCCTGGTGGCAGGTTCGCTGACCTCAGCCATCAGGGTATCACTTGGATTCTTGAAATTGACCTTAGAAATCCAGGTTAGAAAGAAGATGAAGAACATCAGCTGGGTGACAATTTCTAAACCATATCCAGTCACTCTCACTGGCAAGTGTGTTAACATTCAGCAAGGATGTGAACTACAACAGTAACAACTTGTATTTAAATGGTGCCTTTATCATAGTAAAAAATCTCCACAGAAGATCATCAAACAAAATCTGACACTGAACCAGTGAGATCTTTGGACCGATGACAAATATCTTGGTGAAGGAGGTAGGTTTTGAAGAGCGGCTTAAAAGAGGAGAGAGGGATAGAGAGGCAGAAATATTTAGAGGGGGTGGGGGGGAATTCCAAAGCGTAGAGTCTAAACAGCTCTCAGGTGGACACATTTGAAGTAGAGCAGGGGAATTTATCATTCCCACCTTTTGTGTAACGCCCCTTAGCTGTTTTGAAAGAAATGTTCTAAAATTCACGAGATGGGAAATGTCATAGGCTGCGGTTTGAATTGGATTCATAATTTAGAGAATCCACGTGTTAAGCTAGTGGGCTCTTAAAAATTACAGCCAATGTGTCACTCCCCACCAAAAACTGAATAGGATTTACAAAGAAATTTAAGGTGGTGGCATCTCAGAAGCTTTTCATAACCCCAGTTTGGGAGTTAAAAAATCCTAATATCAAGGGAATCGGAGCTAAAGTGAATAATCTAATTGATGGTCTAATTGAATAGCAGAGCAGGTTTGAGGGCTTTTTTTATCCTTTAATCTTTCTTGCGATGTGGGTGTCACTGGCAAGGCCATCATTTGTTATTTATCTGTAATAGCCATTGACCTGAACGTCTGGGCCATTTCAGAGGGCAGTTAAGATTTAACCACATGGGTCTGGAGTCACATGTGGGCCAGACTGGGTAAGGACAGCAGATTTCCTTCCCTAAAGGGCATTGGTGAATCAGGTGGGTTTTTACAACAAGCAACAATGGTTTCATGGTCATCAAACTGAGACTAGCTTTATATTTCAGATTTATTAATTGAATTTAAATTCCACCAGCTGACGTAGTGGAATTTGACCCCATGCCCCCAGGGCATTAGTCTGGGCCACTAGATTACTAGTCCAGAGACATTACCACTATACTACTATTGTCTATTCCTGTTCTTATGATCATGCTCTTGGGCTCAGCTTCTTGGTTGTTTAACAATTATGTTAGCATGTTAATGGTACAAATAAACTACATAAGGTGAGTCTAAATGCAGATCTTAGTGGGCACCTGTACACAGTAGAAAAATTGAGTATAAACTGAATGATGCAAAACCACCTCACGTGCGAAACAATCATATTCCATTTTTAGACGTGATCCAAATCCAAGCAGCAGAGATCAAAGAGTAGTACCTGAATGTTCTGAAGAACCCAATGCTCTTAGAGATTTCAGGTTTGATCTTCCACTGAAGTTAAACTGGGGAGCTAGCTTAACTCCAGCAGGTATTGGGGGCTGGGTTGCTCCATCAGCTGTAGGCTGATGACAACACTCATGACAGGATGGACAGTACAAACAAGGACAGGCTTACTGAAGTCGGATGTAACTGATGGAAATATTTCATTTAAACCAAAACCACCCTGGATGCCAGGACACCTGTTTGTCGCTGTTTTGCCCAATGTTGCAGATGACAAAGGCACCCTTTAAAATATAAACACCCCAAAAGATCGCTTGGGTATTAAACTTGACAAGCATTGCAGAGCCCTTCCTGGTGTCCTGCCCAATATGTATCCCTCCACTAACATCATTTAATAAAATTTATCTGATCATTATCACATTATTGTCTGCGGGGTCTTTCTGTGCACAAATTGCCTTCATGTCTCCAAAGATACAGCAGAGAATACACTTCAAAAGTATTTAAGACCATAAGGCCATAAGACATAGAAGCAGAAGTAGGCCATTCGGCCCTTCAAGTCTGCCCCACCATTCAATGAAATCATGGCTAATCTTATAATCCTCAACTCCACTTTCCTGCCTTTTCCCAATAACTCTTGATTCCCTGACTGATTAAAAATCTGTCTCTCTCAGCTTTGAATATATTTAACAACTCAGCCTCTACAGCCCTCTGCAGTAAAGAATTCTACAGATTCACTACCTTCTGAGAGAAGAAATTCCTCCTAATCTCGGTCTTAAATCAGCGCCCCCCCCCCCCACCCCCCCTTACTCTGAGACTATGCGCTCTGATCCTAGACTGTCCCACAAGGGGAAACAACCTCTCAGCATCTACTCTGCCAAGCCCCCTAAGAATCTTATATGTTTCAATAAGGTCACCTTTCATTCGTCTAAACTCCAATGAGTAGAGGCTCAATCTACTCAAGTATTTTGGGGCATCCTGAGGTTGTGAAAGGCATTATATAAATGAAAACCCTTTTTTCACAGTCTACCTCACAGTTAGGGAGTCTGGGAAATTGCTAAGTGTACAAAAGGGTTAGTAGAAGAGGGGGAAATGCATGTTCCTTGTGCCTGCCCCATCCCATCGTATCACATAAAGAGGTGAGTCGGCCAAGATGACTGCGCAGCCCATCCAGAAACCCGCTTTTGCCAAGCGCAAGGGAAAGTACACTGATCTGAAGAAGGAGCAGCTACTGAACCAGTGGGTGGTAGAGAATTGATGCCAGTATCTCCAGCGGCAATTAAAGGCAGTATACATCGGCTGCCAGGAGGAAAGTTGTGACCAAGATATTTCAGCAATTTATTTAAATAGCTTCTGACTGAAACTACTCTGGTTCCCTCCACAGAAAACCATTATTTCTTAAATTAGCTCATTGACCTAGTCTCAAGCATCGTTCATGATGCTTGTTCCATTCCAGAACAAGAAAAAAAATAACAAAATACGCCAGAAGGAACAAAGGAAGAGAGCCAAGTGCAGGACACAGCGCAGAATCAAGTCATAAGGTTCACCCCTCGCTACAAAGTCATGAGGGAAGGCTGGAGAAGGTTTTCCAAACTTAACTCGTGGCAACTTAGAGGGAGTGTCCTAAACACAGAGGAAGGAACGTAGAAACATAGGCCCAGATTTTCGCCACACTGGAGAGTCTCTCTGTGGTGGAGAAAATGGCGGACTGCCCGAAAATCCTAAGTCCCGCCCCCGAACACGGCAATTCCCATATTTGGGGGAATTTTGCGTTTTGCGCATGCACAGTTCAAGGAGGCAGCTGGCTGTTTAAATCATCAAAACCCTCCACTGAACTCAGACTTTTGTACCCCAGAACTGCAAAACCTGAAGTGTGCAGTTCTGAACTTTGTGCATTTCTTTGGATAGCCAGGGTGTCCCTTTGGAGAGGCAAGGTACCTCTTTGGTAATGGTCCAGGGACAGGTTTGGTGAGGGCCTTTTGATCAGGTGCCTTTTGGAGTTGTTACAGGCAGGCATAAATATATGTAAAAAGTGCACAAGCTCATTAACTTTCAAGCTCATTGCAACTCTCAATAGTCGTATCATAGTCAACTTATCAAATGCAACTAGCTAAAGGACCTGTCAAGGGGATCTGTCAAAAGTGTCAAGAGGAACTTTCAAAAGCACCTGTAAAAGGAACTATTAAGCTGTCAAGGCACTTAAAAGTCCTGTCCTTTAAATCTTTGGAAAAAAATGTCTGGAGAGTTTAAAAAAATGCATTGTTTGCTATTTCACTCTGTCTGTTGACATAAGCTGGATGGTTTGCATGACTGGATTACTGCTTCATGACTGATTTCACAACTATCCATTATCACAGTAGGCTGCATTTCCACAGTTTGATTGACAGCTACAAGCAGTTGTAGACTCTCTGAAATGCGACCATGAATTCCAATGCTTGTGGTTGGAAGGGATTGTGCACTTGAAAGAAATGCTTCTTGTTATAAGGTTTTATTCAGTTGCAGGGCGGGAGGTCTTGTGTAACAGTGGTGGGGCCCCAGGTTTAAGTCCCACTTCAGGACTTGATGACCAGGGAAACTGCGTGTGTAATACGGCCAAACAGGTCAAACAGGTTTATTAAGAGCCTGTTATTGCTTCCAATATACCTAATGGCAGGTGATAAAAGTAGGAGAGTTTCCTGGTCGGCCATACTGCCAAAGGCAATGGCAAACCACTGCAGTACTTCACCAAGCACGATCATAGACCAATCCAATGGAGTCTATGGTTTCCATGGATGAAGCATGGGGAGTGTGTGGGTGTTGAAGCGGCTGAGGGCGAGGGCTGAGAAGGTGTTTCATGTTTTACCCTTTTTTAAATTTTGGACACAGTGGCGGAGCCCCGGGACAGGCCTCCCACCCAGCCCACCTCCAAACCCAACATCCCCCTCACTTCTTCCAGGGTCATCCACCACTCCCACTCCTCCCAACCTCAGAGTGTATTCCACTATCCAATTAGATCATGGCTGATTTGTATCTAAACTTCATCTACCTCCCTCGGTTCCATATCCTTTAACAGTCTCACTTAACAAAAATCCATCCATCTAGATTTGACAGCTTTTTGGGGAGAGAAATTTCCTGATAAATGCAGAACACTACTTCAGATGAAACCCAGGATACACAGGCACACATCCGGGGAAAAACGAATTTTGAACTAATATCTGGATCAAAGAAAGAGTGTGTGAAGAAGTACTTTCAGACACCACCGCTGAATGACACAACTCCAATTTTAAAAGGTTATGTTCCCTTGTTCTGGACTCGCCCATGAGAGAAAATGGTTTCTCCCTATCTACATCATAAAAATTCTTGAATCACCTTAAACACCTCAGTTAGATCACCACGCACCACCCCCCCCCCCCACCGCCCCCCCACTTAATCTTCCATGCTCAAGAGAATACAAGCTAAAAGATAGAGTTTTACACAGATGGAAATGGGCACAGAGGAGGTAAATGCAGAGCACTACTTCAAATTAAACCCACGGGCACACATCCGGGGGAAAAACGAATTTTGAACTAATATCTGGATCACAGAAAGAGTTATCAACTAAGGGAATAGATTACTGATGGAGAGAGGATGGGGGAACAATTCATAGGCTGGTTGGTCACTGGGCCGTTAATGCTGGAGCAATTACAACCAGGGATGCCCCAGGGTTTAACTATCCAGGACAATAATTCTTATGCGGCTGTTCCCAAATGGCGCCTCAGAGATCTTTTCTACTGCCCAGGAAAATGTGAGTTAAAAATAAAGGTTTTCCTGAAGTGTCTACATTTTACAAATTTCTGGGTATCCTATTTAAAAAGTAAACTGCCCCATTAAGAAGTGGAAGTTTCTGCCCTAACGAACAATGATAACAGTGGAAGTTACTTCATAGAGTGAGCACTCCTCTCTATATTTGCCTGCCCCTTGAAGCGAAGCAGTCCTTGGGTTTCAGCTCCTGGCTGCCCGCTTTGCCACCGCTCCTCGCAAGTATCTTCAATGGCATGAGTGGAGGACTGGAAATAGCCCGCCACCTGGTGGTTGGCACTAAGTATTGCAGGGCAATGTTAGCACGGCAAGGAGGACGCGATTAAGGCAGCGACTGAGAACGTAAGGTTATAAATGTTGCCCAGTCAACACTATCTGACAAAAGGAGAACAGACAAGATTGGAACATGGTGAAATTCCGGTGAAAGGAGGCCTGGTCATTAAAGCCCACCCATTTACTTCACGGTGAAGGTAACCATGTTCGTCATCTGGGGTGTTTGGTAGGGTTCCAGTGGATACCAAGGTGACTGCTCAGGCCAATCCGAGCCTGGAAGGTTCTGCTACAAATAGGACAGGATACCGCAGGTGATTGAGTTTTGGGCGAGTTGCTGGCTCGGGATTTGCTTTTCTTGATCTTTCTCTCTGCCTCTGATGTGTAAAGGAGGCCGCATTGTTTTTTATTTGGTTGCGCCAGGTCAGCGATCCTGGGCGAGCTTCTCCCTGGATTCAAAGTTGATATCAAAACTCCTAAGCAAAGCCTTCAGAGTGAACTTGCAGCGCTTCTTTTGATCGCTATGAGAGTGCACCCCAAACTCAAGCAGACTCACTTTGGTAAGCAAGTGTCAGGCATTCTGGCTACATGACCAGCTCAACTCAGTTGTGACTCTCTCAATATGATGCAGATGCTTGACATGGCAGCTCAGGTGAACACCTCAGTGTCTGGTATTTTATCCTGCCATATGATCTTCAGAAGCTATTAATATTTTAATAGAAGACACTTGAAAATATATATTATGATACCTTTTGCATTTATAGAGCATCTATCCATGCCAACATGTCTCAAGTGTTTTGCAGAAGCAAAAGTTTGTTTTATAAAACAGTTTTTGTGAAGCTGGTTTCCCCCCTTTAACATTCATGCCTCCGATTCCCTAAACAGTTTGATCATATTTTATTGCTTTCCTCTCCTCGATCTCAGTGCTTTACTGAGAACAGTAAAATAGGAGTTTAAATATTAACCATTGAATATTTCTGTCTGTAAGAGTAACAATTTTCTATCGGTCCGATCTCAGGTTAATACGATCTAAATGTGTTCTACTGGTGGATAATGGCTAGAGAGAAAAGAAAACATATATTCACACAGTCCCTTTCACAACAAACCAAAATAAAGTAATTTTGAACTGTAGCCACTGCTGTGATGGGGGAAGCAGAAGCCAATTTGCACACAGCAAGCTCCCACCAATTGAGATGCACTGCCATGGTTTAACATCCCATCTGAAAAACAGAACCTGTGACAGTGCAGCATTCCCTCAGTGCTGGCACTAGAGCATCAGCCTAAACTTTATGCCTAAGTTTCTGGATTGAGGTTTGAACCCACAACCTTCAGCCTGAGATGCAAGGTGTTGCCCATTGAGCTGTAGCTGCTTCAGTTTGCCCTGTTGCAGGTCTGCCTTGCGGTTGGCTCCCTTTCTTACCTGCAGCAACTTTTTTACTAGCTTTCTGCCCGCTTGCTCATGATCCAACAGGAAGAAGATACGTTTGAGTCGGCCAGCAAGGTTCAGCCTCTGATAGTTTTCCTTCCTCAAGGGGGTGGCCTAGAATTTGGGAACTGACCTTGGCACAAGGAGGCTGTGGGAGAGGTGAGGGGGAAGGGGAAGGGACCTTGTGCATCTTGGTAATTTTTATCAAAGGGTCAATATGCTGCACTGTTGCCCAACCTGATAGGCAGCAAATCAATAACAGAAAACTTCAAAAAAATAAATGTTCTGCATACAACTTCCCGATCAGTACATAACAAAGATAACGTATGAATAAAGCAAAAAGTTAGAATCAGTTAAAAATATTTATCCATTCTTGGAATATAGACTTTGCTCGCAATTGCAGCTTTTATTGTCCATCTCTGGTTACCTTTGAGAAGGTGCTGGTGAACTTTCTTTTTGAGCTGCTGCCATTGAAGTGAAAGAAGCTTCCACTTGCCAAACCCACAACCTCTACAACCTAGAAGGACAAGCTGGGCCACTAGTGCAATGGAACAGCACTGCCTCCAGGTTCCCCTCCAAACCAGTCACCTTCCTGACTTGGAAATATAGCACTGCTCCTTTACTGTTGAAGGGTTGAATCCTGGAACTCTCCATGTGACAGCACGGCGGGTGTACCTACACCACATGGCCTGCAGCGGTTCAAAAAAGCGGCTCACCACCACCTCCACAAGGGCAATTAGAGATGGGCAAAAAATGCTGGTCTAGCCAGCGACACCCACGCCCATGAATGAATAAGCAAGAAAAATTTAAAAGCAAGGCAGTAAGTCAAGGCCTTTCAAGGTCTTGAGGCAGCAACCATGAAGACACCATACGAATACACTTGGGTGAACTTTCAACTCTCCACCCAGGCAAAAACTGGATTGTTTGAATCAAAGAACTGCTAGGGTTAGCAACTTTCCCACGTTATCTCCAGAAATTAAAGGTTAATCTCCAGGACAGTGCTGCAGTAACTGTGGAGAAAATCTATAGGGGCAATTCAGTTGAAGAAGGTGGCACAGTTCTGTAATCACCGCCTTGATGAACCTGCATTGCTCCTGGGTGAGATGGAAACCTGTTAGGGGGCTAGGGCTTTATGTGGAGAGACTTCATCCTCCTCCTCTGCCTCTTCCCAATCCCCTGTCTGCAGCCTCTGCTCTGCAACCTTGGTCATGTCGCAGGCCACGGCCCCTGAAACTACAGCCCCTCTGCCTCTTGCAGACTTGGGGGTCCAAACCCTCTGCCCTCCTTGATTGTGTGCAGCAGCTCAGCAAGAGAGCTCCAGAAACAAGCCTCAGCACTTGCACGTATCAAACGCACCTAACCTGCAGTTTGGATGCCTGTCCCTTCATGCTAGTGGGGATAGGTTCTCCATGCAGCTGGACAGATGGACAGTCAAGAACAATGAACAGTTAAAATAACAAACAAAAGGGTTTTGACCTCTCTGGTCTTGTGCTGTAGTCTTCTTTTCCTGCAAAGATTCTGTGCCATTTTATTTTGGCATATCCTGTTTTTCCCCAGCTCTGTTGATGAGAACATCAGTGAACGTCTCGAGGCTCTGTAGAGGGTAATGCTTGACTAATGTGGAGGAATTCCTACCAGCAAAAAGTTAAAGACTGGTGCCGGTGGAAGTGACTCAATATTGGCTCACAGGAATGTATATCCATAACTCCAGAGAGTCCATAACACCCACCAGTCTCTCAGTGGGTATTAAAGGGTCTTTGCCAACATGGGTCGTATCTCTTCACCTCTACCATGACGAGTACCTCCGATACCCACTAAAACACGCGCATACGTTATTTCACTCTATACCTTCACTTGTCGAATGAGGTGTCAAAGCAAGGAACCACCCAGTCTCTCAAGTGAATGTGAAGGATTCCCTGACACTATTCTGAAGAAGAGCAGGGGAGTTCCCTCTGGCGCCCTGGCCAATGGTTGTCTCTCAACCAACATCACTAAAAGCAGATTATGCCATTGCAGCATGTGGGAGCTTGCTGTGGGCAAATTGGCTGCTGCCATTCCCATACAACGGCAACGGCAGCATTTCAAAAAATAAACAAACTCCTTCGGCTGCAAAATGTTTTCAGGCGTCCTGGACTTGGGAAAGGTGCTTTATAAACATGTCCGTCTTTCCTGGCTATCTTTCTTCGGTCGTCTCTCTGTCCAGAAGGTTTTCCCTTGAGGCTGAAACCCGCGCACATCACCCCGGGGTGGCTTTCCATCAATAGCTGCCCGAACTCGCTGGAGAAAAACAATCAATTATTTTGCCCTGGAATCTTTGCAGCCATTTTAAAGGCTTAAAATATGAAAATAAAAGCTGGAAATCAGAAACGAAAACAGTTGCCAAAAAATGCGATTGGACAGGGAGCATCTGCAAAAGGACAAATTATGAGTTTTGGGGAGCGCAGCCTACGCCAGACATCGGACTGATTATTTGAAGCAGCAGCAACAACTTGCATTTATATTGCACCTTTAACATCGTCAGGTGCCCTGAGGCACTTCACAGGCAGAAGAAAAATGGCTCCCAGGGCAAAGAAGGAGATTTCAGGACAAATGGCCAAAAGCACTGTCAATGTGAAAAGTCTTAAGGGGCACTTAAAGGAGACAGAGAGGCAAAGTTGCAGAGTTTAGAGCCCAGGCAGCTGAAGGCATGGCTGCCAATGCTGAGGCAAAGGAAATAAGGAGGCCAGAGTTCTCAGAGGGATGTAGACTGGTGGAGTTAACAGATATAAGGCTATTTTTATGGTTGTAAATTTAGGGGGAATTACCATTCCTCTGAGCACACTTACCAGGTTGCTCCTAAAGAAATGCCAGATTGCATCTGAAAGTGCAGCGATATTACATTTATTCTTTGATGAGATGTGGGCATCAGCGGCAGGGCCAGCACTTGTTGCCCAACCCTAATTGCCCCTTGAACTGCATGGCTTGCTAGGCCATTTCGGAGGACAATTAAGAGTCAACCACATTCTGCAGATCTGCAGTCACATGTAGGCCAGGCCTGATAAGGATAGCAGATTTCCTTCCCTAAATGACAACGGACCAGGCGAGTTTCTATGACAATCAATTATAATTTCACGGTCACCATAAATGAGACTAGCTTTCAGTTCTGGATTTTTTTTTATGAACTGAATTTAAATTCTGCAGCTGCTGTGGGATTTGAACCCATCGACTCAGAGTATTAGCCTGGATCTTTGGATTATTAGTGCAGTGACATTACCATAATGCCACCATCTCCTCAAAATGGTATTTCCTGCTGTATACCTCATAATATCCCAATGTCAGCTCCTGAAGTGTACAATAAACAGTAGACAAAAACTATTCTAAAATATTTATTCCCTGACTAGACCGGCCAGGCTAGTGGTGCTGGTGATAGTATGTATTTGTCTGCCAGTTACTTTGACGCCACTCCTGCTGCACCACAGAAAATCCAGCCCTGTGTCTTCTTTTACTCTTGTTTCACCTAAGTGAGAGGACCAGAAATATCTCACTGAGTCAAAAAGGGCTGGATAATTAACAGAAAACTGAACAGTAGGCTCATTCCTCCTGTTAAGCTGGAACTGAAATGGTCAGAAAACAGTTACAGGTCAAAAATATTTCACCAAAAATTGCTTTGAAATGTGAATGCTAGACTGTAGAAAGCCAAAGGGAGAACAATATATATATTAGGTCAAACTTTTTCTTTCATAACTTCCAGACCATGTTGAGGCAGAAATAAAAATCTATGATTAATCATTAGGAAATGCAAGTGATCACTTTTCAGAGTGTCTTGGCACATTGAGGACCGTTTATAAGTGAGCTATTAAGTTAAGCCATTTTCCACACTGTACTTTGCAGCTTTGTCCCAAGTAAATACAAATTGTTATGAGTGACATTTTTTCAGCTGTTTTCCATTACAGTTTTTCACACATCCACATGAATAATGTACCAAGAGCCCTTGAGATAACTTGATCTTTGAACATTGCCTAAGAAACCTTCCTGCATTTATTGCTAACAGTATGGCACATTTGCGTGAAGCTTTTGCATTGTTGACATGTGGAACTTTCCAGAAAAGCTAAACAGCACAAGACCTCTGAGGGGACTTGTTTCAAGCAGACCTAAAGCACATTA
The DNA here is from genome assembly GCF_017639515.1 of Carcharodon carcharias. Lineage (NCBI taxonomy): Eukaryota > Metazoa > Chordata > Chondrichthyes > Lamniformes > Lamnidae > Carcharodon > Carcharodon carcharias. Next base: position 20,963,647 of record NC_054468.1, on the reverse strand, counting down.
AACATGCTGGGTCCCAAAATGGGTATAATCCATCACTTTCACAGGAGGTCAAAGGGTACTCCAAGAATACTGAATATTGTGTCAAGAGCACTGTGGAGGATAGGGGTGATGCCCCATGTATGCTGGTTATAGAAAGTCTACTTTCATTTTTAAATAGTACAGCCTAGAAATGTCAGCTCCTGTTCAATATTAGTATACAGGTATTTACATATTCATGTCAAATGAGATTGAAAGAAAGACCTGCAACTATATGGCACTTTTCATGACCACCAAACATCTTAAAGCACTTTACAGCCAATGAAGTGCTTTTCTTCTCAGTGTCATCACTGTTGTATTGTAGAAATGTTGCAATGGATTTGCTTTTTTAATGAATTGGGGGTGAAAATGACCCTCAGCAGCAGCACGGTACAAGTGATGGCGAATTAGCCACTCATTTCCCAATGCACCCTAATTTCTTCCCCATTGAAGTCAACATCTTCAGCCTGCTATGAGCGAGGTGGAGGCAAATATGTTGCACGATGTTCTTCTGAAGATAACATTTGCAAGGGTTCTGGAGAAAGAACAGGGGAGTGGGACTAATCGGTAGTTCTTTCAAATAGCCAGGGCAAGCACAGTTGGGCTGAATGGCCCCTTTTGAGCTGCTGCTGAGGTTTAATGATTTGAATATCATTTCAGTACATTCATCCACTCATGGGCGGACATACTGAACATATCCACCCATTCCACTTCTGCCAACAAACTAATAGAGGATAAGCTCTATTTTCTTGCCACAGGATCTCTTTCAGGTTTCACAATTGCATGCGTTTCTTTCATTCTCATGGTATTAGAGTTAATTTTCAACTTCATGATCTGAGTGTAAATACGGAGATGCAGACTGGCCTCCTAATATAAAGCTCATTTAATTTTCATCCCATCGATTTTAATGGAAATAAATACTGGTGGTTTCCATAATGGGAGGGTGAACCTGGCACCCAGTCAACAATTTAATTGTTTCCTGTTCAATTGCTGCAATCCTTTTTCTCATCGCTCTGGATATAACACTCAGTGATCGCTCACTAAGACCATACAGGTGTGATATACATCCTTGCTTCCTCTTCTATATCTCCATTTCTTAAGAAGGGTTTTTAGCTTCTCACCTCTGCTTCCTTCCCGAAAGGATTGACTCTGTTGGCTTGTGTTTCCAACTGCAGTTTGACTAACAGCAGGTCTGTGTAACCAATTGCATAGCTATTTATTTTAAACTGAGGCAAATGGTCCCAAAATTAGGAGGGGCTGAAAGACCAGAATTTAGCCCTGAATCTCCTTTTCGTAATCCTTCCACCCCTCCATCTGCCTCTCCTCCTTTAATAGCCTCTGAAAACCCAAGGACAGAATTGTCCCAGAATTGGGCTAAGTGCGGTAGCGGGCACATAAAACAACACTTTACCCTCCAGCCGCAATGGTGGGTTTTGATGCATTATCATTCCCTTCCCACCTCATTATTTACGCAATCATGGGAAACACGCCGTTTTGCTGGCGAGCTCCCTCCAATTCACCCGCCAAGCCATCGCCTTGCCACTTCCTCATGCCAGGTGAACTGTAGCAGTTTTTCTGAAGTGTCCCTGGAACGTCCTTTGGATGCCATGGAGGGTTGCCGTGATGTCTTCTGCCCCCGCTCTGGCTGCAGGAGGCCCATCAGTGTCACCACTCCGGTTTGGGAGGTGGTGGCAGTGGTGACCAGTGTCAATGTTGCATACAAGAGGTTCACCATCCAGTGCAGAAAGAGGATGAATGATCTCGTCCATGCCACAAGGGTAAGGCAACCATCTCATCACTCTAGGCTCACACTTGCACAAGCCCATCACACATTCGCTGGCATCTCACTCACTACCAGCTCAAGGGACATCACCACCCAATCTGATACACATACCCTCATATCTCCATCTGACCTCATCTCCTCTGGGGACTGCGCCCTCAGCCCTCACCATGTTGGGGCTACTTGCATAGATCAATATGTGTCCTGCCCACACACCCTGGGATACACCCATCCCCAGTGCTGCCTTACCCCTGCAGCTTCTTCACTTGCCTGAGGCCATTTCTTCCCCCTTCCCCAAGCAAGCCTTACGGCTGGCCTGGTAAGTACAGACCTGCCCATAAGCCCCCCCTAAAAGTGATGCGGTGCTGCCTGCGAAGCCTGGCGCTGATGACCGTGAGTGCTGCCCAAAGCAATGTAGGCAAACAAGCCTCAAAATCCCGAGCAAAGTGCAGCTCACCAGGTGCACGTTGCTTATGTTCAGTTGTGAAGGACATCGGCATGTAATCACGCTGATGTGCCCGGATGATCCAGCATGGGGGGGATGATTCTGGTGGGCAGGCAAGATGATGAAATGCAAATGCATTGAAATTAGGTTCCCGAAGTCCGTTGGCAGGGAAGACAGTCTGCCATTGACGAGTGGAGCGGATGATCGTAAATTAGTTTCACAAAAGCGTGAAACCGATTTTTGACCTTCTCATCATATTATGCACTCATGCCAGCCATGAGGCCCAATGTCAATGGGCCCAGAAAATTCCAGCCCAAGTCTATAACAAAGCTTTTGCTTATCCTCTGTAACACCTCCTTCTTTAACTTGCTGTCCATTTTTGGTTGATTGCACCTCCAAGAAGTGCCTTAAGAATTTTTTATTGCCCCAAAGGTGCTAAGTGTGGGGCACTGCTGTTTTTCAATGGGAGCAGAGTGGATGGGTTCTCGTACCCATTGTGTTGTCACTCAAACTGGCAGAATGGCCTCCCTGCACTGGAAATCCTGCCACTCTACCTTTTTGCCACCTTAACAGGTGTCAGCTGTGGTTCACTCAGGCCTCTGAGTCAGGAGGTTGTAGGTTCAAGTCCTACTCCAGGTCTCCAGCATAAAAATCAAAGCTGGGACTTCAGTACTGTTGCAGTGCTGCCCTGTCAGAAGTATTGCCTTTTGGATGAGATATAAAACCAAGGCCCTCTCAGGTGGATGTAAGAAATCCCAAGGCAGAGCTGGAGAGTTATCCCTGGGGTCCTGGCTAATATTGATCACTCAAACAACATCACAAACACAGATTATCTGGTCATTATTGCATTACTCACTATGAGATCCTGCTGTGCCCAATCTGGCCACTGCATTTTTTTACATTACAACTGCAACTATACTTCGCAGAGCACTTCACTGTCTGTAAAGTGCTTTGGGACATCCTGAGGTCATGAAAGTTGCGTCATAAATGCAAATCCCTTTTTCTTTACAAGGGCCAAGGGAAATATAGATGCATGAAGTATGCACGTTTACTTGACCAGTACTTCACACCAGTTTCATGATGGCAGCTGATTCAAGCAGGTCAATTGCCATCAGGAGAGCAGCAACTATAAACTTTGGATGAAATAGTCCTAGCCTCCTCACAGAGTGGCAAGGTGCTGGTCTGATATTCCTGGGACCCTAGAGATAAAAACAAAAAAACTGCGGATGCTGGAAATCCAAAACAATAACAGAATTACCTGGAAAAACTCAACAGGTCTGGCAGCATCGGCGGAGAAGAAAAGAGTTGACGTTTCGAGTCCTCATGACCCTTCGACCGAACTGAGTGAATCCAAGAAAGGGGTGAAATATAAGCTGGTTTAAGGTGTGTGTGGGGTGGGGGGGTTTGGGTGGGGGGAGAGAAGTGGAGGGGGTTGGTGTGGTTGTAGGGACAAACAAGCAGTCATAGAAGCAGATCATCAAAAGATGTCATAGACAACAGAACAAAAGAACACATTTGATCTGCATCTTTTGATGAACAATTTTAACACCTATGTGTTCTTTTGTTCTGTTGTCTGTGACATCTTTTGATGATCTGCTTCTATGACTGCTTGTTTGTCCCTACAACCACACCAACCCCCTCCACTTCTCTCCCCCCACCCAAACCCCTCCCACCCCCCACCCCCCCACACACACCTTAAACCAGCTTATATTTCACCCCTTTCTTGGATTCACTCAGTTCAGTCGAAGGGTCATGAGGACTCGAAACGTCAACTCTTTTCTTCTCCGCCGATGCTGCCAGACCTGCTGAGTTTTTCCAGGTAGTTCTGTTTTTGTTCCTGGGACCCTAATGGACAGATGCGCAAAGAGTGCCTTAAAAGACATGGGCGCAAACCCCCTTCATGTTAATGACCCAAGGACTTGTAACAGCATCAATATTGGACAAGACTAACAGCACTTTTGCATAGAGGGCAAGACTCCAGGAAATTTGATGCCACTACTTCCAGTCATATGAACTAAGAGGCAGTTCAGCTTTGTGTAGGAAACTCTGGGCTGTTGTTTGCCGTTAGCCTCCATGTTTAAAATCTACAATCTCGGAACAAGGACTGTTAGATTTGCCTCATCCCAGAGGACACCCATTCACTGCAGAGAGTTGTGCCGTATTGCAGTGTTTATCAAGCAAGAAGGAATGAGATGGATTACGCTCAGGCTGTGGGTTGCCTGGCACTTGTACAGTGCTTGTGGTATGTGGTGCTGTTTTCTTTTCTGAATGACATAAGAAATCAAATGAATGCTGAACTTGACTGGACTGCAGATTAACAGTTCCCTGTAGATAAAGGAAAAACACTCATTTATTTTCACATCAGCTTGGTATTTTGTTTGAATTATGGACATATTACATCCTTAAGTATATCAGTTTGGCTTTATGGGTCAGTTGTGGGAAGGAATTTACATTCAGCATTTGCCACCTATAAATTATACTGGCATTTTGACAGCAGTTTAATACAAAAATTCCTGAGAGACTCCCCAGATGTCATTAAACGGAGGCCTTCTGGCCACTTCATTAACCCTAAAGGTGGACATGACTAACAAGTACTTACTGACGATTCAAATTCACTTTCATGTGTCCTATAATGTAGTGTGGACAAGTGGGGAAACATATTGGTTTCTCATATTAGGTATCTATGGATTTGAACCCCAGGGCTTTTTTGTTATTTAATTAGAAGAATAAATTTAACGAATAAAAATGCATTTGGCATGATTATTGATAATTTACTGAAGGTACTTGATCAGCATAAAGCTTTTGCCAACCAGGTAAGTCAAGCACCAGGATGTTGGCAAAGTTCATTTGATCATTTTATGCGAAAATAGGCTGTATTAATAATGACATATTTGGAATGTGACGTAAAGGTTTAGGCATCCTAACACCAAAGGCTATGATACATCAAAAAGTAAAAATAAAAATGATATATTCTGGCACAGAATCAAATTTTATTTTTTTTAACAAATAAGCACAAAATTATAGCAATTATAGAATGATACAGCACATAATGAGGCCATTCGGCCCATCATGCCTGTGCCAGCTCTCTGAAAGGGCTATCCAATTAAACCAACCACCCTGTTCTTTCACCAGAGCTGTAAAAATTCTTCCTTTTCAAATATATACTCTTTTGAAAGTTGCTTTAGAATCTGCTTTCACCAACCTTTCAGACTTTACATTCCAGTTCATAACTATTCTTTGTGCAAAAAATACCCCCAAATTCTCCTCCTCTCCCCTCTAGCTCTTTTGCCAATTATCTTAAATCTATCACCTCTGGTTACCAATCCTCCTGCAAGTAAAAACAATTTTGACTTACATACTCAACGAAAATCCCTTTTAATTTTGGACACTTCTATTAAACCTTTGCTTAACAGTCTGTGTTCTCAGGAGACCCATCGCAGGTTCTCTAATCTCTCCACCTACCAAGGTCCTTTATCCATGGTTTCATTCTGCGTCTTCTCCAAGACTCTGACATTCCCTCTAAAGTCACCATGAATCAATTGCAGAGAGCTCACTGACAACTGATAAAGTGGACCAAAAATTAATTAACAACTTTGACCGTTAATTATTCCATCCTGAGAGTTGTCAATAATCAATCTCAACCATTCTCACTCTTAACCTTATTGGACGTAGCAAACACGATATTTTTAGAGGGGTATTTTCCACTGATTGTCCAGTATGATCCTGACTGCTTGTTCATTAAATGTTTGCATGCGAAGCAAGCAACATGAAAGCAATTAAAGTTTTACAGAGCAAAGGCTCCAGGTTCAAATCCCAGGGATACCCAAACCTCTCATTAGGCGTATTGGCACAAATCAATCTAGTTATTAGGAAAAATACCCTTGTCTCAGGAAACAAAAATGATCCCAGATGTTTGAACTCAATTTAAAAACTTATCAAACAATTGCAGAGAATCACTGTAGCTCTGGACCAATATGGCCAGCTTAGGTGAGAATTACCACACAGCACCAGTGACGTCAACTGAATTATTTACTCTGGTCCAATTTCCTGAAGGAAGCTGTGTAGAGATGATGAGTCCTGTTCCTGAATCTGCCTGGTGGAAAACTGATAGGATCAGATCAAACATTGTTTTTAAAAAGCGCCTGATTTTACTTTTCACTCAAGTCAACGGAGAGTAAGACATAAGAAGTGGGAACAGGAGTAAGCCATAAAGCCCAACCAGACTGCTCCACCTTTCTATATGATCATGGCTAATCTTCTACCTCAACTCCACTATCCCCAAATCCCTCAACTTCCCCGAAAAGTGGCATGCTGTAAAACTGCAGTGTTTATCCTGATCCCATCAATTTCCCACAGGGAGGGATTCAGTTAAAATGACACCCACTGGCCCCCTACCCCTCACCCCAGGGTGGTCTGAATCAACGTGCACATTTGAAAGCAAATAAATTGGATTAGGGTAATTTCTGTAAGGAGAGCTGTCCGATTCAGTGCTGAGGCGCCCGGAGCATTCGATCTTCTTGGAGGGGATCGCTGCATTGCCCTGAAGGAGCTGTGTGGGGAAATAGATAATGCAGTTTAAGTGTGTTTAAAAATTAACTAACATGGTACCCTTTCTGCTGACAGGACATGAATTGGATGCAGATGGCTGAAAACTCCAGCGTATTTCACAAGTCACCATCTGGCCTTGCACTGGACACGGAAGAAACCATGCTGAACAGTTCCATGGGGAATACCTCAAACCTGACCTGCATAACTGGTGGGAGGCACACTTACATTTTCCTTATGATCCCTGTCATTTACAGCATCATCTTTGTGATGGGAGTTTTGGGAAACAGCATGGTCATCGTTGTTATCTATTATTACCTGAAGCCAAAAACAGTTGCAAATATTTTTCTGCTGAACCTGGCGCTGGCTGACCTGATCTTTGTGATCACTTTGCCGCTCTGGGCAGCCTACACCGCAATGGAGTACCACTGGCCCTTTGGGGTCTTCCTGTGCAAGATGAGTGCCACCATTCTACTGCTGAACATGAACGCCAGCATCTTCCTGATCACCTGTCTCAGTATCGACCGTTACCTCGCCATTGTGCATCCCATGAAATCGAGGACGAGGCGCACCTTACTCCATGCTTGGATGGCTTGCATCATGGTTTGGTTACTGGCTGGCTTAGCAAGCCTGCCCGCCATGATTTTCCGTGATGCCTTTCACTACATCGGCTGGAATAAAACCATCTGTGCTTTCCATTACCCAGAAGAGCAGAAGAATCAATGGATATTTGGCATGGCCCTGTTGAAGACCTTTCTGGGGTTCCTAATTCCCCTGCTGATTATTGTAACCTGTTACTCCCTAATTGTCAAGAGCCTAGTGCAAGCGTACCAGATTGAAAAAAGCAAACCTGCAAGCAACGAAGCATTTAAGCTGATTGTGGCTGTCGTGGTGTCATTCATTTTGTGCTGGCTTCCATTCCAAATATTCACTTTCTTGGATATGCTTTCCCGGCTGAAAGTTATCAAAAACTGCCACATTCCTGAAATTGTTGACACTTCCATACCCTTTACGATCTGTGTGGCCTATTTCAACAGTTGCCTTAACCCCATCCTCTATGGCTTTGTTGGCCGCACTTTCAGAGAAAAGTTCTTCCTTCTTTTGAGGTGCATGCCCCCCAAGGTCAGAACTCACCCAAGGCTGTCAACTAAGATGAGTTCATTGTCGTACCATACCGTTGAAATCCTGAATGTAGTAACCAAAAAGCCAGTCTCCTCAAGTGGATTTTAAGCAGCCCTACTTCACGAAGCATCACCAGACCATCAGGATTTCAAAAAAGGACTGCAGACATATGAATGATCTGCTGTCAATGGTGGGTTTGAATAAAGCAACCAGGTTGCAAGACCCCGAAAAACCAAATGTTCTGTCGCTTGATTGAAATTGCAATCTGCCCTTTACTTCTGTTATCTATTTCCCAGTTACTCGACTCCTTGTTTCAAAGTGCAGCCTCTGCTAAGCTTCTGCTTCCCAAGAGCTATCTAACTGTTCTGGTCTTTGGTCAAGTGCCCATTCTGTGCGTGACAGCCTAAACAGCGAGGCAACATAGCAAAACCCAATATGTTCCTCATCCAATGTCCATTCAAGGGCACTTTCCAGCTGGAGTCACTGGATCAGGATTCAGGATTGGGAACATAGACCATTCGAACATGTATGCTGGGGCCTGTTGACTCTTCATCAGAACTGGTGAAGAGTCATGCAGACTCGAAATGTTAACCGTGTTCCTCTCTGCAGATGCTGTCAGACCTGCTGAGTTTTTCCAGCTATTTTTATTTTTGTATCAAAAAAGTGAGCATTGTTTGACAACTTTCGAAGTGTTCTGTTGACGTCAGAATTGGACTTGGGCTGGCATTTTAGTAAATCTTGAGGTAAAGATCAACTATTAGCAACATCTACCATTTACTTGTGAATTCAGCAATTTAACCAATGTGAAACAGAAAGCAAAACATACTATGAAAAACACAGGGGTCCAGATATTCTTGAGTTTGTCTGGGCAGAAGGAAGATTCAAGTTCACCGCAATTGGCTGGCCCTTTTTTGGAAGTTGACAAATTATGACAGAAAGGGGGAAGTCACTCCTTGCACCATCTCTTTCATGTCAGCTCAAACAATTGGGACTAGCAAGCTGACATCTCCCAGGGGCGGAAACTCACCAGCGCTGCCTTTAACCGGGCCAAGGTAAAGATCATCCACATGAAACACGAGGACTTAACCAGTATAGTGATGGGGCTCAAAATGGGTTTCCCAGCGCCAATCAATTGGAAAGCGGCAAACAAGAACCAGAAACAATTATTTATCCATTCTTCAGTTGGAACAAGCCTGGCCTCTTGACGGAGTTGCAAGGTCAGATGATCACCAGAAGCACCAGAAATGGTGCAGACACACAATCCCTTTATTTTAACGGCCATCCACAGGATTTAAGACAAAGTCACTGTAAGCAGGAATGTCCTGACAGTGGAGCAAGATTCCAGCAAGATTCCCCACTACATTTCAAGAGTGTGTTGCCGTCTCCACGTAAAATTTGACAAGAAGTATTTAGAGTCTCCGACCATTTGCCAAATCCAAAGCACAGAGAGGATACAGACAAGAACACGACTTGAGCTGTGTTGTTTACTTTGCTTCTGACGAAATTCAATAAAAGTCACTAACAGCAACTTGCATTTACATGGTGCCTTTAACATACTAAAATGCCCTTAGGACACAGAAGCAGTATCAGAAAAATATTGTCACTTAGCCACATAATGAGATTGTAATGTTCGATTGTATGGTATTTGATTATGTGTGTCCGTATCTGTTCTTTATACCTATGTGTAATTAGTTAAGCCGGGGTGTGGTGACTGCGAAAGAGAAACTAAACTGTAGGCAAGCAGCTGGAAGTTTGAGGACAAAAATTTTTAAATATTGACTAAAATTCCTGTTCAGACATATCACCTAGAGTATATCATTTCCACATATCTCCAAGGCATAAAACACAACAGAGATATTCGGACTGGTGGCCAAAGGCTTGGTCAAAGAGATAGGTTCTAACAAGCATGTTAAGGGATGTGGGAGTGGTAGGAAGGTGAAGAGGCTTAGGGAGGGAATGCGAGAATTTAGACGTAGGTAACTGAAGACATGGCTATCAATGGTGGACAGATCAAAATTGGTGATGCTGAAGAGGCCAGAATTGAAGCAAGGCAGGGGAGAATGGATTTGATACAATGCAGTGGATATCTAACATCCAACTCCACCCACATCCTATGCAGACATTGGGTGGCCAGTCAGCAAAGCAGCCCTCTCCTGGGGGGTGGGAAGGATGCATGGGAGGGCCGCTACATCGAGCAGCCTGCCCTCTGGACTTAGAAAGAAGATAGGCCTGAGGACGACAGTGGTGGATCTGATCTTGGAAGACCTAGAGTGGCAGAGGCCCTGGCTAACTTTGTGGAACCCAGAGAAGCCCTCAGTACACAATAACCAAGCGACACGTTTAAGAACAGGAGGTCTACCATTTAAATGGAGGAGAATTTTTTTTCTCTGAAAGGGTAGTTAATATGTGGAATTCTCTTCCCCAGAAAGCAGCGGAGTTAGACAGATTTTGGGAATCAAGGGTTAAGGGGGGCAGATAGCAAATTGGAGTTGATACACAACCAGATTAGCTATGAACTTATTGAATGATGGAGCAGGCTCGAAGGGCTGGATAGCCTACTCTTGCTCCTAAGTCCTATGTTCCTATTTCTTCCCCATCTCTGTGCCAGCACCCCCAGTACTGCCCAGAAACTGCAAATGGAATCGCTTGAGGCCCTGACATGCACATTAAATGGGTCTAACCCAGTGACTCAGGTCAGCTAGCCCACTTCCCGGCAGGGGTACCCTGAAATGTTGGCATGACTATTCACCACTATTCGTGTGGCACTCTTTCCTCTGTGTAGAGGGCCTCAAAATAAGAAAACTCAATCAAAAACCAGACTACCAAGTGCAGATCCAGCAATTGCTCCATGCCCACTTTCCCACCCCCGCACTGGTGTGTTCAATTTATTTCCCAAATAAATGCCTTATTTTAAGATTACTAATTTAACATACACCACACCCTTACAATAGGGGCAGGTTAGCACAGTTGGTTAACTGTTCAGCATCAGCAGACATTGAGGCCTTTGCGGAGAGAACATGCAAAACAGTTACAAAAAAATTAGCAAATTAACCCTCTGTTACTGAACCATGCTTTTAAGTGACATACTCAAAAGAGACATACACGCCAAACAAATTCAAGCCATAGTGTTCTCAATAACACTTAGAAATTCTGCGACCACATTTAAAGTATTAACATTTTTCTCAGTGTTGCTTCTGTCAGTAGAGAGATGATGAAATACGGTTAAAATGCAGATGAGTTAGGCTTTAATCTTTCTCTGTCTAGGAGGCTGTAAATAATGAGCTAATTCATTAGCCTGTCTCGTCAATCGAATTGCCCGCTCAAACCCATTGTGTGAGGAGGCTGCCTGTAAAGGTCAATTCTTCAACCCACATTCTTTCTGAGCAAAGCTCCTGACTGAGACCAGGGGATCACTGCTTTCACCCTGAAAGAGAGGAAGACAGCCAAAGTTGCATGTCATTGTGTCAATAAATACGTTATTGTGTTTGCTGCGACTACTCCTCCATCCAGGAAATCAACTGATAGAACTTTATTCAGTGCAGTTTATCAACTTTTAGCAATTAAAATGTAGAACATTTCAACTTGTGTAAATTCTTGCTGTGCATGATAATTTATTGCATCTGTCCTATTTGCTGTTGCATTTTTAAAAACACACGGCTTTTAAATAAAGTGTTTCCTCTATTATCGCTAGTTATCTTGAATAAATTATTTTAATTATTATGTATAATAGTGAACTGCCTCCATTATTTGAGTCATGTATTACAAGTAGAAAAAAAGAATTTAAGAACATAAGAACTTGGAGCAGCAGTAGGCCATTTGGCCCATCAAGCCTACTCCGCCATTCAATGAGATTATGACTAATGTGATTGTGGCCTCAACTCCTCTTTGACTCTTCCCAAATCCCTCGTGTCCCCTGTAGTTCAAGAATCTGTCTACCTCAGCCTTGAACATATTCAATGACTCAGCCTCCATGGTTTACAGGGGTAGAGAATTCCAAAGATTCACAACCCACTGAGCGAAGAAATTCCTCCTCATCTCTGTCTTAAGTGGCCCACTCCTTATTCTGAAACTACGCCCCTATTTCAATATTTCTCCACAAGGGGAAACAAGCCCTCAGATTCAACTGTGTCAAGCCCCTACAGAATCTTATACATTTTAATAAGATCACCTCTCATCCTTCTAAACTCCAATGAGTATAGTCCCAACCTACTCAACCTTTCTCAAAAGACAACCCCGTCATCCCAGGAATCAGCCTAGTAAACCTTCTCTGAATTTCCTCCAATGCAAATATATCCCTCCTTAAGTAAAGAGATCAAAACTATACACAGTACTCTAGATGTGGTCTCACCAATGCCCTGTACAGTTGTAGCAAGACTTTGATAAAGGCAAAATACTGCAGATGCTGGAAATCTGAAACAAAAACAAAAAATGCTGGAAAAAAGCTCTGAAGAAGAGTCATACGGACTTGAAACGTTAACTCTGTCTTTCTCTCTACAGATGCTGTCAGACCTGCTGAGTTTTTCCAGCATTTTTTGTTTTTGTTTGTTGTAGCAAGGCTTAAGACCATAAGACCATAAGAGCAGAAATTAGGCCATTCGGCCCATCGATTCTGCTCCGCCATTCAATCATGGCTGATAAGTTTCTCAACCCCATTCTCCTGCTTTCTTCTTAAATAACTCAATGACCTGGCCTCCACAGCCTTCTGTGGCAATGAATTCCATGGATTCACCACTCTCTGGCTAAAGAGGTTACTCCTCATCTCTGTTCTAAAAGGTCTTCCCTTTATTCTGAGGCTGTGCCCTCGGGTCCTAGTCACTCCTACTAATGGAAACATCTTCCCCATGTCCACTCTATCCAGGCCTTTCAGTATTCTGTAAGTTCCAATCAGATCCCCCCTCGTCCTTCTAAACTCCACCGAGTATAGACCCAGAATCCTCAAACGTTCCTCATATGTTAAGCCTTTCATTCCTGGGATCATTCTTGTGAACCACCTCTGGACCCTCTCCAGGGCCAGCACATACTTCCTGAGATACGGGGCCCAAAATTGCCACAATATTCTAAATGTGGTCTGACCAGGGCCTTACAAAGCCTCAGCAGCACATCCCTGCTTTTATATTCTAGTCCTCTTGAAACAAATGCCAACATTGCATTTGCTTTCCTAACTACCGACTCAACCTGCAAGTTAACCTTAAGAGAATCCTGGACTAGGACTCCCAAGTCCCTTTGCACTCCAGATTTCTGAATTCTCTCCACATTTAGAAAATATGCCTCTATTCTTCCTACCAAAGTGCATGACCTCACACTTCCCCACGTTGTATTCCATCTGCCACTTCTTTGCCCATTCTCCTAATCTGTCCAAATCCTTCTGCAGCCTCCCCGCCTCCTCAATACTACCTGTCCCTCCACCTATCTTTAGATCATCTGCAAACTTAGCCAGGATGCCCTCAGTTCCTTCATCTAGATCATTAATGTATAAAGTGAAAAGTTGTGGTCCCAACACTGACCCCTGCGGAACTCCACTAGTCACCGGCCGCCATCCTGAGAAGGACCCCCTTATCCCCACTATCTGCCTCCTTCCCGACAGCCAATCTTCTATCCATGCTGGTACCTTGCCTCTAACAGCATGGGCTCTTATCTTACTGAGCAGCCTCCTATGCAGCACCTTGTCAAAGGCCTTCTGGAAGTCCAAGTAGATAACATCCATTGGCTCTCCTTTGTCTAACCTACTCATTACTTCCTCAAAAAATTCTAACAGGCATGTTAGGTCATGTCAGGCATGACCTCCCCTTGATGAAAACATGCTGATTTTGCCCTATTTTACCATGCACTTCCAAGTATTCTGAAATCCCATCCTTAATAATGGATTCTAAAATCTTACCAACGACCGAGATCAGGCTAATTGGCCTGTAATTTCCTGTCTTTTGCCTCACTCCCTTCTTAAACAGGGGGTTTACATTAACGATTTTCCAGTCCTCTGGGACCCTCCCTGACTCCAGTGATTCCTGAAAGATCACCACTAACACCTCCACTATCTCTTCAGCTATCCCCTTCAGAACTCTGGGGTGTAATCCATCTGGTCCAGGTGATTTATCCACCTTCAGATCTTCCAGTTTTCCTAGCACCTTCTCCTTGGTAATGGCCACCATACTCACCTCTGCCCCCCGATTCTCTTGAACTTTGGGGATGTCACTCGTGTTTTCCACTGTGAAGACTGACGCAACGTACCTATTCAGTTCCTCCGCCATTTTTTTGTTCCCCACTACTACTTCTCCAGTGTCATTTTCCAGCGGTCCAATGTCCACTTTTGCCTCTCCCTTACCCTTTATATATCTAAAAAACTCTTGCAATCTTCTTTTATATTACTAGCTAGTTTACCCTCATATTTCATCTTCTCCCTCCTTATTTCTTTTTTAATTGTCCTCTGTTGGTCTTTGTAGGCTTCCCAGTCCCCTGGTTTCCCACTGCTCTTCGCCGCATTGTTTGCTTTCTCTTTAGCTTTTATGCTGTCCCTGACTTCCCTTGTCAGCATGGTTGCCTCGTCCTCCCTTTAGTATAGAATATAAAAGCAGGGATGTGCTGCTGAGGCTTTATAAGGCTCCGGTCAGGCCACATTTAGAATAATGTGAGCAATTTTGGGCCCCGTATCTCAGGAAGTATGTGCTGGCCCTGGAGAGGGTCCAGAGGAGGTTCACTAGAACGATCCCAGGAATGAAAGGCTTAACATATGAGGAACGTTTGAGGACTCTGGGTCTATACCTTCAATACCTCTTTGTCCTTTTGTCTGTGACATCTTTTGGTTCTCTCCACCCATCACTGAAACAAAAACAAAAATAGCTGGAAAAACTCAGCAGGTCTGGCAGCATCGGCAGAGAGGAGCACAGTTAACCTGATTGTCCACCCATCACTGGCCCTCTATCCAGCTCTACCTGTCCCAACCCTCACCCACCCCCCACCCCCCCATCTCCTTAAACCAGCTGGTATTTCACCTCTTTTCTATTTTTACTTACTTCTGTTGAAGAGTCATACTGTGTTACTCTCCGCAGATGCTGCCAGACCTGCTGAGTTTTTCCAGATATTTTTGTTTTTGCAATGATTAGGGGCGTTGATTCTAGAGAAAAAAGGCACCCTCAAGGTCATCAAAGTCATAAATCCTACTATATCAGCAAATGATAAACGACTAAACACGCCCCTGCTGTCAGCGATAGTGTAACTCCAGCATAAAAAGAGCAGCATTGAGTCCATTTCTCTGAACGTTTGGCAATGAAGATACTTTGTCTCCTCGGGTTGATTTCAGCCGTTCTGGCTGGTCCTGCCAGGCAGCGATTCGATGGGTAACAAACCTCTCTCCTGTACATCCTATAATATTAAAGGCTTGTACGTGTAATGGGCCTCACTCACTGGCTCCTGCTGATTATTTGTTCTCTGCTTCTTTTTTTTTTCTCGCAAAGGGAGAAAGTATTTCGCCTGAAGCCTACGAGTGATCGGGCAGTGTGGTTTGTGAAGAGCCTGGCCTCCTTTGCAAAGGTTCGACATCCAACCTATAGAGAGCTATAAACATCCCCAAAAGTTCTCCTTGAACAAACTGACTAAAAGTAGCTCTCCTGTTCTCTCCCATTCAATCCAGGTGGATTTATGGAGACCCGATTCCATTGACCAAGTGGCTGTAAACATTGATGTGGATTTCCGAGTGAGTGCTCAAGACGTTGCAAAGACTGAAGACCTACTGGAGCAGAGTGGACTCGAATACGAGTACGGTTTGTCACAGCCTCCGATGTTTCCGTTCACAAGGCAGTGTCCAGCTGCTTCTCCCGGTGCCAGTCACAAGTGTAACATTTCGTGTTATTTTTTTCCCCCTTCTTCCTTCCATCCAGAGTTTTAATGGAAGATCTTCAGACAGTGATTGAACGACAACTTGACAATAAGGAGCGTTCAGCCAATGAGCACAGCTACTTAAAGTACAATGACATGGATACGGTAATGGCTTCGTCCTATCTTCCAAAGATACATCTCCCCTCTGCTCTACGACCATGTCCTTGTTTTGGTTGGGTTGAGAGTAACTGTTGCTGAGATAGACAGTAGCATGTTAGGATAAAGGGAAAGCGGGATTCTTACAGTAGCTTGTAAGATAGCGTGGACAATTGGATCCAGCACTGGGGAAAGAGAGAACTAATTTTATTGGAGGTTACAGTGCAACAGAGTATTACAGCCCTGAACTGCTGTATGAAAAGTACCTTTCCCACTTGCAACATTACAGTGGTAAGTGCACTGTCAAATATTGCATGTGATATACATTAGGACATGTTGAGATGATGGTGCTTTTTCATTGTTAAAACCCAAATTTAACTATTCGCATTCAATGAGAATGGGACATGCGGAGAAAGGACTGAAATAGGACAGAGTCCTTAACTCCTTCTTCCTGCTGCACTGGCATTGCTGCCCATTGTTTCCCAGGTTTTGGGAGGTATGTGGGATGCACTCCACATGCATCCAAGGGCCTCATATAAATTAAACATTAAAGTTCTGCCATGCAGATAGGAGCCAAATGTGATTTTAGATGCAATTATGTGATTCTCATTGAATGCCAGAGAATTTGAAACCTGGACCCAAAACAGAGCCCTCGAGGGAAGTTCTTTTAAATGTTTTATAGTTTCCTTGTTGGCCAGAAGAATCAGGGCCTGATGTTAGACATAGTTTCCTTTTCACCTGCCTTGAATCTAACCTGAACCAAGTCATTCGCACATGTCGCTCCTGTCCTACATTTACTGCTGGTTCACCAGCATCTCCAATTCAAAATTCTCATGTGTTTAATCCCGTCATGGTTTCATCGCTATAGGCTCCCCCAGTCCTACAATCTGGCTCTCCAAACTCAGGTCCCTCAACTCTAGTCTTCGGTACATCACCCCTCCCCCTTTTCCTCACAATCGGTGGCCATGTCTTCATTACAGTCCGTGCTCTGAAATTTGTAGCCGATGGGTGGAATTTTCTGTACCCGCTGGCATCGGGCATCATTGGTGGGCATGAGCAGACAATATGGCAGGAAGGCCGAAAATCAGTTTCACGTGCAACCAGTTTGCTACCTTCTGGCTCCACCGATCAATAGCGAGCCACATTTCCTACCGCCGCATGTCGGGAACTTCATTATAATACATCTGCATATTATAAAAAGCCCAGCTCACTGGGGTCATCTCCTCCCACTGGACCATCTTGGCATTTTGGCATGATTGCACACTGATATGTTTCACAATGGAATATAAGCAACATGCACTGGTGAGCTGCACTTTGCTCGGGACTTTGAGGTTTGTTTGCCTACCTTGCTTTGGGCAGCACTCCCAGTCATCAACGCCAGGTTTCTCAGGCAGCACCGCATCACTTTGAGGGGGGTGCCCACAGGCAGATCTCTACGTACAGGACCAACAGTAAGGCAGCGGTGGCTTTTCAATGGCTGCAGGGCTAGGGCTTGCTTTGCAAAGGGGGAAAAGTGGCCCCAGGCAAGGGAAAAGACTGCAAGGTTAGGGCAATACTGGAGAAGGGTGTGTGTGGGGACACATGTTGTCCTGTGCAAGAAGCCTCAACATGGTGAGGGCTGAGGAGGCAGTCCCCAGTGGAGATGAGCCCAGATGGAGATGTGAGGGTGAGTGTGAGAGAGTGAGTGGTGATGTCCCTTGAGCTGGTGACGAGTAAGATGCTTGTGAATGCATGATAGCCTTGTGAGTTTAGTGTGATGAGATGGTTGCCTTACCCTGGCACACAGATTAGATCATTCATCCTCTTTCTGCACTGGATGGTGAACCTCTTGTGTGCAGCATTGGTACTGGTCACCATTGCCACCGCCTCCCAAGCCGGAGTGGTGACACTCATGGGCCTCCTGCAGACAGAGCAGGGGTAGAGACGGGCTCCAACAGTGTCCAGAAGGCGTCCCAGGGATGCGTCACTGAATCGGGGGCTGGGAGGCTGCAGTCATCTTGTCTTTCGGGGCCATGTCTTCTGTGCAGCAGTCCTGGGCTGGAAGTACTGAGAGGTGTGCACGCGGCTGCACTTTAAATATGGCACCCGGCATGAGGAAGCGGCATGATGACAGCATGGCGGTCGAATCGGAGGCTGCCCACCAGCAAAATGACGTGTTTCCCGGGAATGCACGATTAGTGAGGCAGGATTGGGACAGTATGGCATTAAAACCCGCCATTGCAGCCAGCAAGTAAAACATGTTTTTCCCCGCCCATTACCACACTTAGGACTTGTCTTTTCTTCTCACCTTCTCCATTTCTTCTAAAGCTGCCTTAAAACCCACACCCTTGATCAATTTTGTGGTAACACTCCCTAGAATTTACGTCTCTAGGTAGGCATTCATTTACTTTTGATTACACCTCTCTGAAGTGCCTTGGGATGGTTTTCCTCATTAGTGTTGTATGAAGTATGTTGAAAAATGCCTTTAAGGGATAGCAGCATGCTATCATTTTAAGGGATAAAAACAAAAAACTGTGGATGCTGGAAATCCAAAATAAAAACAGAAACAGAAATACCTGGAAAAACTCAGCAGTATCAGCAGAGTAGAGCACAGTTGATGTTTCGAGTCCTCATGACCCTTCAACAGAACTAAGTAAAAATAGGAAAGGAGTGACATATAAGCTGGTTTAAGGGGGGGGAGAGTGTTGTTGGGACAAGCAGCCAGTGATAGGAGGAGATAAACAAAAGATGTCACAGTCAAAAGAACAAAGAGGTGTTGAAGGTGGTGATATTATCTAAAGGAATGTGCTAATTAAGAGTAGAGAGCAGGACAAGAAAGGTACAGATTGCTTTACCTCACGAGTAGAGTGAACTAAGTATAATCTTAGACTTACACAGTAAAATAATAAAGAACAAACTTGTAAAAGATTTGTTCAAAACTTCTCTCACTTCTGTTTAAGCAGAGGCATTGACCCTTTTAGAGTGAATAAGTTGATGTCCCTGAGAAGGCCAGATACACTCAACATTCATACTTATCCAACAGTGTAAAATAAAGCTGTCAGTGTTCTAGGTAGCATAGATCATAGTGAGAGTGAGATAACTCAGTTAAACACCTTATCTGAAAGACATCGCCTCCAGTAGCAGCATTCCCTCAGGACTGCACAGGAGTGCCAGCCTAGACTATGTACTTAGGTCTCTGGAATGGACCTTGAGTTTACAAACTTCTCAGAAGTGAGAGTGCTACCACTGAACCAACTCAGATGCATTTATTTTAATTCATTTATGGGATATGGACATCATTTTTGGCTAAGGCCAACATTTATTGTCCATTCCTAATTACTCTTGAGAAAGTCATTGTGGACTGCCTTCTTGAATACACGGGGTAGTCAGCTAAGAGCCCACCACATTGCTGTGGACCTGGAGTCTCATATAGGTCAGACCAGATTAGGCGGCCAGTTTCCTTCCCTAATGGACATTGACAAAACTGATGGTTTTTTTACTGATAATATGGTAGTTTCACCATCACCGTCATTTCTGATGCTAGGTTTTTCTAAATTCCAGAGCTACTTAATTTTTGAAGGGCACTTGGGGTGTTGGATGGTGAGTGATGAGGGTTGCCTTACCAAATCATCGTTTGTCGTCACATTTTAAGATGTTATTTTTTATCTGGAACAGATCAACACTTGGATTGCCAGCACCGTTGCCAGACACTCAAACCTAACCTCTCTCACGGAGATTGGAACCAGCTATGAAGGACGGCCAATCTATGTCATCAAGGTAGTTGGAATTATTGCAATGGGCATTTTCATGGAAGAAAATTTATGTAAGAGCTTAAGGAAACTTAATCTAGTCTCATAGGTTGAAAAAGTCATAATCGGAGTTGTTTAAAAAAATCGTTAAGAAAAGCAGCTCACTCATTCTGTATTGACCAGGAAAAGTGGACTAGCATAACTGATCTAATTAAAGCGGTCTAGCATAACTGATCAAATTAAAGGACACCTTGAGCTAAATGCAATTTGAGGACTTACAGTGGCCAATTTATGGAATATATTCCCGAGAGAATGTGACTTTGATTGAAGCATTTAATAAACGAAATGGTGTGACTGCTTATATAATCGGAGGAAGATAATAAGAATGTGTGCTTGAAGCTGAAGAAGGGGAAGGCTAAAGTGATCTAAGTGGACCTGCTGCATAGACTTGAATGGAGTGTGAGCTTGGTTTGCTACAGTCCTGTTGTCTGAAAACTGTTTTTAGTTATTTATTTTACTCTTCTGTTAAAGATTGGCAAGAAAACAGATCAGCCTAAACCTGCGATCTTCATGGACTGTGGAATACATGCTCGAGAGTGGATTTCTCCAGCATTTTGCCAGTGGTTTGTGAAAGAGGTTAGTGCAAAACTTAAACTATTTACATTTTATTATAAAAGCAAAATACTGCGGATACTGGAAATCTGAAACAAAACATAAAATGCTGGAAAAACTCAGCAGGTCTAGCAGCATCTGTGGAGAGAGAAACAGAGCTAACCTTTCGAGTCTGTATGACCCTTCTTCAGACCTTCTTCAAAAGTTAAGATAATTGCATTTTATTATAGATTATTTTAAAAGAATTACAAAGTCCAACTACTTTATAATTTGATATTTCTAAGTCTGTCATTTTGTGTCAAGTTGTATCAAAAGTCACATTGCTATGGGCTAGCATTGTTACCTAGATGCTCTGCTAGGTCTACATCCAGATGAACATAAGGTGATCAGTGACAGCTTCATTGTACTTTGGCATGTTTATTAGAGGGTTATTTCAATGCAATATTCTGTTTTTCTATCTAATTACAGTCACATCTATTGCTGCAAACTTCAGAGGGTTAAACACTAAATAATTTAACCCTCCTGCCAAAAAATACATTGTCGTGAACTTTTCATCTCCTGCAGTATTGGGATCTTTCTACGTAGTTTTCGAAAAGGCTGAAGAATCCTGGATAGTCCTTTAATTTGGAATTTAAAAATCTTCAAATTGGATGATTTTCCAGATTACACTAGCTAGGTCACACATGTCTGAACACAGCCTTATCTATCCTACCATGCATGGTCTGAAAACAGCCAATACATGGACCTATGAAAGATCACCATGCATGGGCCTGAACATGGCCCTATCAATCCTCCCATGCATGAGTCTGAATGCACAATGAAGAACAGCATTTTAAAATATACATGTATTATTAATTCAAGTGATTAAGGTTTTACTTTGCAGTATTCAAAATCCAAAATAGCAAAATTGCTCTTATTTTCACGGACCATGCTAATTGATTACTTAAAAAAGGGAAATTAGTTGCTGGAGTGAAATCATAATTTATTGGGAGAAAATCCAAAGGGTGCATCTATGTAACAAGTAAGCTTGCAAATCCTATGTTCTTGAATTAAAGTTCTATTTAGTGTAAGAGCTGCTTTTGATTCCTCTAGGCTATTGCCACCTATGGATCTGATCCCATCATTACCAATGTTCTGGATACCATGGACTTCTTTGTTGTGCCAGTCATTAATGTTGATGGCTACTCCTTCACTTGGTCTAATGTAGGTACTAATGTGTTTACAGTATTTTTTTTAAATGGTGCAATCTACAGGTCAAATAGCCTTTATTCATACATCTGAAAACCGAACATGTCCAGAAACCGAACGTTGTTTTGAATGGCTATGCAGTTAGTTATGTTATTAATATCGCAATGTGATATTATATTACAGGTGTAATAAGTAAGAACTAGGGTGTATGAGAGTTGGCAAAAGGAGAAGCAACCTAGTATTCTAGGGGAGGTGATGGTGCAGTGGTATTGTCACTGGGTTAGTAACCCAGAGTAATGTTGAAGGGACCCAATTTCAAATCCCACAATGGTGCTGGAAATCTGGAATTAAAAGTCTAAGGATGACTATGAAACCATTTTCAATTGTCTCATCTAGTCCCCTAATGGGAGTCTTGCTCTACATGAGACTCCAGACCCACAGCAACATGGCTGACTCTTAAATGTAATTAGCAAGCCATTCAGTTGTATCAAACCACAAAAAAGTCTAATGGTCTAACAGCACTGTGGGTGTACCACATGGACTGCAGTAGTTCAAGAAGGCAACTCACCACTGCTTTCTCAAGGGCAATAAATGCCAGTGTTGCCCACATCCCATTAACAAATAGAAAAAGAAAAGTTGAAGGCTATAACTAGTCTAGGCATAGGCTATTGTGTGTAAGTAGGCCTATATACTGTAGATCTGATAAATGAAAATATCTGAATTCCAAAACACAATTGGCTGCAAGGGTTTTGGATAAAGGACATTCGACTTGTATTGGTGTATGCTAGCTAGTATATTAGTGTTTTGGTATATCAGCATGATCCAGTTACAAATGAGTTCCCTGTATCAGTGGAGCCGTTGTGGAAAGCTTCGCAAGGTCACTTATATAATGATTGATTAAATTTACTTTTATTATTATGGGATTCTAGAAGTTTGAATTGATTAATTTGTAATTAAATATATTGCTCTATGGTGACTGAACAATTCAATATCCATTCCATACATTTAGAGGATTTTCCAGGTTTAATACCAGACTTAGGGGGATTCACTCTACATTCTATTCATTGTTCCTTGAAAAGTAAATCCCTGATTTTGTTTTGATTTGTTCTCTGGGCATACTAGCCATGGGAAGGAAAGATGGAGAGAGGAAGCAAAGAAGTTTGAAATCAAAACCTTTTCAGCAAGTTTGGTTTAAAATCTCAAAATAGATCCTGACCTGTGCCCCGAGGAGTGCTCATTTCCCCGAGTGCAAAGGTCAGAAAAAAGGGCAAAGACCAGTTGCTCCAAGTGCTTACCCCTTGTACATTGCCGTGGGATTTCTGTAGCTTCAGATGTTTTCAGAGAGCTGGGACTTTCCGGCTAAATCTCTGACATTACGCACACAAACACTGCCTCTTGTAAGTTCTTGTTGCTTTCTGTGCACATTCACAGCAAATATATGATGAATGTGCTTAAGATTCAAATGCTCTCTCCAGACTGTGCAATAGAACCTCCACCATCCATCACAACCTGTGCTGGTTAATGTCAGTGCGCAAAAATCTTTCCTTATCTGAGGTAAACCAGGCAATAAACAATGAACTTGGCTTTTGTTATTTGTGTTGCATTTATCTCCGTTCTCACATGAAGGATGCAAAGTCTGGGTGCTCCACTGATTCCCATTATCTTAGAGTCACATAGAATCTTACAGCGCAGATTGAGGACGTTCAGCCCATCCTGCCTGTGCACGCTTTTTGAAAGTGCAATTTTATTAAGCTCACCTTCCCACCCCCCCCCCCCCCCACCCCCACCCCCCCAAACTTATGTCCCATAGCCCTGCATTTTGTTTTTCTTTTCAAGTCCATATACAAGTGTCCACCATGGAGTCCCTGATATTATGTTGGGAAGTGGAAGGTCCATTGTACACCTATATAACATGCCCTCATTTGTTACTCATTTATCTAAAGGATCGCCTGTGGAGAAAAACCCGCTCTAAGATTTCTGGCAGTTATTGCCGCGGAGTTGACCTTAATAGAAACTGGGATGCCGGTTGGTGCAGTAAGTACTTTCCTAATTGTTTTAGTTGCAAAGGGAGGTGGTGGCAGCGTGCTGAGAGGAGTTATTCCCGGACATGTACATAAATGGAGATTTAAAAACAAAAAACTGTGGATGCTGGAAATCCAAAACAAAAACAGAAACAGAAATATCTGAAAAAACTCAGCAAGTCCAGCAGAATCGGCGGAGAAGAGCACAGTTGACGTTTCAAGTCCTCATGACCCTTCAACAGAACTAAGTAAAAATAGGAGAGGGGTGAAATATAAGCTGGTTTAAGGGGTGGGGGGGGGAATGGGGGGAGAAGTGGAGGGGCAGTGGTTGTTGGGACAAGTCTTATCTATACCTTTTATGCCCTTTTAGTCTTATTTCACCCCACCCCCACTAGAGCTATCTGTACCTTGCTTGTCCTGCTATCCACTCTTAATTAGCACATTCTTTTAGATAATATCACCACCTTCAACACCTCTTTGTTCTTTTGTCTGTGACATCTTTTGGTTATCTCCTCCTATCACTGCTTGCTTGGCCCAACAACCACCCCCTCCCCCCTTCAAACCCCATCCCCACCACCCCCCCAGACCAGCTTATATTTCACCCCTCTCCTATTTTTACTTAGCTCTGTTGAAGGGTCATGAGGACTCAAAACGTCAACTGTGCTCTTCTCCACCAATGCTGCCGGACCTGCTGAGTTTTTCCAGGTATTTCTGTTTCTTTTTTTGTTATGTGCTAAAATGGAACAGGTATATTTCCTCTACCTTTTTGCAAGCATTTTAAAAACAGAATCATGGGGATAAACATTCATCTTGGAAAATAATGCTGAACCTGTGATATCTTATTGGCCACCTGTTATATGCCCATTTGATTCTTGTTCTATTGATATTAATGGAACTAAATATCAGGAGGGGATTTAAATGGGCAGTTGACACAATATTGCCCAGAATGCAAAAGGATTTTCTATCCCTAAGCACTTTGTCAAACCAAGCTAATAGTGTTTGGCTATAAAGAAATGCTCCGCAGATATTCAACAAATGCCATGTAAGGCCTTTTCCTGGAGATTCTGCACCACTTCTGTCAAAGTTTCATCAGACGCCAGCTGGAGATCCCCCTCAGAAATGCATCCCCTATTTATTGGAATATTCTTTTGGTAGTACAGAACTTGAATATTGCTGAAAAGAGAGACATCTTACTGAAGCTTTCTGTCTTGCATTCATTAGAGAGCTTGGGAACCTATAGTTCCGCATTGCTTTCTCCATGGCGACACCTTGGCCAATCAGAGTCGACCTGCCAATCAATCAGCACCCTTTTCTCCTGTAGTATAGATTGTTGTGATCATTTGAAATTTGGCATTCTTGTGTTGGTCCTGATTGAGTTCAAGACAAAAAGCTTTGGCAGCATGTCTCTCTTCTAGGTCTTATTGAAATATCATGTTTAAGCAAAGACTGAAAAATATCCCATTGTCATCCCATATACAGAGTAAACACTGTGATCTCAGCACTAAAAATAACTGAGACAGTGAAGACATTGGAGAAGATCCCCTCACCCCCAGTACTCCAGTGCACTCCCTGATGCCTGGGGGAATAAGAGGATATCTTGGAGCTCTGTAACCATCAGCTCTGTAAAAGGCTGTAAAGAAATCTAAGACTTACACATGTACATTATAACAACCAGTATGTCTGCTTACCCTAGCTCTAGCCCTTCCCATCAACAGGAATGCCAGAGGTTATGTGATAAAAAAGGTTAATGTTTCAACTATAACCTGAACTTCAGAAAAGTCTTGCTCAAAATGCTGGCCTATCTTTCTTCTCTTTATAGGTGCTGACTGACCTGTGGTGCACTCCCAAAGCTTTCTGTTTGTGTTTGGGCTAATTTACAAAGTAGGGACAAATTGGGACCATCACATGTACTGCTGCTAACTGTTACATTGTGTCCTACAGCTGTAGGTGCCTCAAAGGACCCTTGTTCTGAAACATACTGTGGTCCTCGAATAGAATCTGAGAAGGAAGTCCAGGCTGTTGCAAACTTCATCCGTCTCCACAAAGAAAGCATCAAAGCTTACCTCACCATGCACTCGTATTCTCAGATGTGTCTCTTCCCTTATTCCTACACTTATGCCTTAGCGCCAAATCATAATGAACTGGTATGTGTCTCAGCATATTGGTACTTCATAGACAGTAATTCTATGCTTGGCAGAATTTAACACTTAGATTTATATTCCCTGAGCGACATTTGGCTTCAGTGGAAGGTGGGCTGCTCGGTCCTCAGTTTGGGTGCATGTCTCTCTTTTCACAATGGATTTCACCTGTGTTATCAGGAAGTTCTGAGGAATAAAGATGCTTCCTCCCATAGAGAATAAGGATAGGCCGGATGCCAACACACCACAGGTGACTTCACGCACCACCTGGAAACAGGTGCTTGGTCAGGTGATGTCTTATGTGTCAGATCCATAAGGTCATAAGAAACAGGAGCAGGAGTAGGCTATTCAGCCCTTCGAGCCTGCTCTGCCATTCAATAAGATCATGGCTGATCTGATTGTGGCCTTAACTCCACTTTCCTGCCTGCCCACATAACCCTTAACTCCCATGTAGATCAAAAATCCATCTAACTCGGCTTTGAATATATTCAAAGGGCCAGCCTGCACTGTTCTCGGTGGAACAGAATTCCAAAGAATAATGATCCTCTGAGAGAAGAAATTCCTCTCCATCGCCATCTTAACTGGGAGACACCTTATTTTTAACTCCAGAGAATATCGACCCAATTTACTCAGCCTCTCATCATAGGACAGCCCTCTCATCACAGGGGCCAAACTAGTGAACCTTCTCCATACTGCCTCCAATGCAACTATACCGCTCCTTAAATATGGAGACCAAACATTGTACACTTTATTCAGGCGTGGTCTCACCAAAACCCCTTATAATTGTAACAAGGCTTCATTACTTGCGTACTTCAATCTCCTTGCGATAAAAGCCAACATGACAGTTGCTTTCCTAATTGCTTGCTGTACCATTTGATCAAGGTAACAAAACGGTGGCTGGATTCACAGTCCTTCATAACACGAGAGGAAAATGGGGAAGAGAAAATGGAAATAAAAAGAATAAGGGGAACCTGGCTCAATAGGAATAAAGCTATTTTTTTGAAAAAGCAATTCTAAAATAACCATTATTTTAAATGCATTTAAGAGCAGCGTTTTGTGAACTTCATTGATGGTCGGCTAGTCTCACTATAGTAGACTCGGCTTTGAGTCATTGATTTGTGGGTTTGTCCCCCATTCCAGGACTTGAGCACATATTCCAAGCTGAGACTCCAGTGAAGTGCTGCACTCTTGATGGTGCCATCTTCCAGATAAGTCATTAATTTAGAGGACCTACTTATCCGTTTAGCTGGATATAAACACTCCCATACACAACTGCAATGCTGGGATTGTCCCACATTTATGAGTAAAAAGATCTCAGCTCTGGTGATGGCTGTTCTTATATCACCACTTGTAACTTAAGTTTTGCTAAGCTCCTTATGAAACAGACTTGGAATCTTTGTTTAGTGTTTGATTACTTTCAAAATGATGAATAACCATTTCCCATTGACATTCTCTGTCCCAGAATAACATTGCTAAAGGAGCAGTTCAAAGTCTGGCCAGCCTCTATGGAACAGAGTACATCTATGGTCCTGGAGCTACCACCATATGTAAGCCTTTGCTTTCTTTCTACAGTTATTCACCATTTTAAACAAGAAAATTATTTGTTAATAATATTCATATAAAATGATTGGCTGTCGATATCCCAAAGTCTGAAAATTACACCCCAAACCACTCCTCCTCCTTTACAAACCTCCAAGAGCATGTTTCTGATCACCCCTCCTGATATGTCCTTCTTTCCCTTAAGAGTCTGTTTTTCTCCACTTATATCCCTGTGTGAAGTATTTGGAGTCAGTTATCAGGTACCACATTAATACAAATCGTCGTGACCTTCTGATGTTGAAAACGCACAATAAGGCACGCTATTTCTAAGACAGATAAACAGCTTAACACTTCAAGGGAAATCCTTCAGCAGAACTCATGCCAAGGAGGCAGAACATCTTGAAAACTGGCGTGTCAGGAAGAGATATGACAGTGAAGCAGAGAGTACAAAGTCCCACTTGTCTATTAACCCATGCTTTAATGGAGGTATAATAGCTCCCTATCCCCATTTGTAAATCCTTCCCCATCTTATGTCTGCAGCCTACTCCAGCCTGTTCTCCTATCCTGCACACTTAAATCCTCTGACTCTGGCTATTTGTGTAGCCTCTTTCTTTCACTCTATCAATGTTGTCACATCCTTCAGCTGCCTTGCCCCTACTTTCTGGAACACCCTGCCTAAACCTATCCACTTCTTGTTGGCCTCTCTTCCATTTTAAACCCATCTTTCTATCCAAACCATCAGTCACCTATCCTAACCTCCTCCTCCACTGCTCAGCTTCTCTTTCCTGATCTATTCTGACAGTGAATTGCTTTTGGGATTTTTGCGTACACATTGAGGCTACCATACAAGTTGTTGTCATGGGGATGCTTCAAACAATGGAAATGTTGGAAATCCCCTCATAAATGAGCTCCGAGTCCTCACTGTACCTATCAACCGTGCCATTCTAATTAGGATAGGCCAACAGTAAATAGTGTTGGACAGAAGTCTCAAACCAGCAAGAACCAGCTGCTTTGGTGCTTCTATAGAAAACCATAGGCCCAAAGCAAGGATTTAAATCCAATCCTTACAGCACATTGATGGAGAACAGATGAAACCCATGATTTTAACTTGGACAAGGAATTGGGTAGTGGGGACTGAAGCAGGTGTCGAACCATCTGTACTCCCCACTCCTCACTCCCGCCGGGACATGAGGCCCAGGATATTTTAACTCCCAGGTCTTTCATGTCTCAGCGTGGGCTCTCACCTGATCATGGTGGGGACAGTGTCAACATTGGCAGGTGTCAGACCACTGCCCGGAAACCCATGAATTCACTCCCCAGCATGGTAAGAATTGGGGAATGTGAGGGAGGGGCGATTGGCTAGGTCAGTGAGTAAAGCAAGGCTGTTGGGGTGGGGGGGGTGGGGGGGACCTGTTGGCAGGGGTGCAGGAAGAGTGGAACAGGAGAGGGCCCAAGTTAGCCCTGACGACCAAGAAGTAACACTTCTCCCTCCTGGCCTGAAGAAACCTTTAAAAAACTAATAAGAACACATTCCTCAGCCCCCTGTAAAAGGATGCTGCCAGCTGACAAGTTTCTATGGCCCTCAGTTAGCATGAAATTAAAATAGTGAAATCACATTCCAACGTATTTTAATCAGGCCACTGATCCTCTGGCCCAGGCTGCCTGATTTCAGTAAACTAGAATGAGTGGGAAACAGATCAGGAATGCAAAGAATACTCTCCCCTGCTATCTTCACCTCCCAGCTGCAGCATTCCTGCCTATCAGCACAGTGGGTGGAAAGATGGTGTTAATATTAGCCCCTTTATTTCTACCTGGCACATTAAGCTAACTTTGCTCTCATCAGACAACAGATTGATCCCTTGTGCATTTCTAGTACTTGCTGGTTTTAATTTGAGGATTTTGTCTGCATGGAAGATGCAAAATTGCCCAATTGAAATCTTCTCAATGCTAATGTTTCGTACACTGCCTTTGTACAGATCTTGCGGCTGGAGGTTCAGATGACTGGGCCTATGATCTGGGCATTAAATATTCCTTCACCTTTGAACTCCGTGACACTGGCAGATATGGCTTCCTGTTGCCTGAATCTCAAATCAAGCCGACCTGTGAAGAAACTATGTTGGCCATTAAGTTCGTGGCCGACTATGTCGTCAACAATTTGTATTGAAATAAATATGTATAAAGCATGTTAAAATAAAGAAATCTAACAATCAATAGTCCAGTATTCTCAATATGTGGAGAACAGTATGGGGCAACATTAATCTTTTCAAGGATTACAATAGCGTTTGCACTGGAAGTGCAGTAAAAGTAAAGCAAAATGCATATTTTTGTCATTTACGCAAAAATTCTATTGAAATTTAAACACTTTTAGAAATATTCAGCATTATATTTGCATGCTATCGTTATTGTCCAATCATAGATCAAACAAGACAAAACGGCCCATTTGGCCCATCGCGTCTGTGCCAGTTCTTTTAAAGAGGTATCCAATCAGTCCCTCCTCTGGCCTTTCCCCGTATCCCTGTATTTATTTTCCTTCTCGAGTACGTATCAAATTCATTTTTGATAGTTACAATGGAATCTGCACCCACCAGCCTTTCAGGCAATGCATTCCAGGTCATAACAACTCACTGCATGAAAATACCTTTTCCTCATCTCTTTTATCGATTACGTTGCCAATGATCCTAAGTTTGTGTCCCCCGGTTACTGATCCTCCTTTTTGAACTAAAACAGGCTGTTAGAAGATAGATGTTAATTATTTGTAAAACTTTTCATCTCATGAAAGATAGCTGATCAGGTGAGAGAAACATTTTTACCAAGATTCATCTTGCTCAGCCCCAAGGGCAACATCTAAAAAATGGACTTGCAATGCAGAGGGAAAAAAATGGCTGCTCTTCTGATTCTCTTCATCCACCAGAACCTTCAGCCCTATGCAGGAGCTGTCAAGCACCGTCCCTCGGCTTCCTCCATCATTTTCTTTTTGGTGTCAGTACTTGACGAAGCAAACAAGCAAAGTCATTCATTAAGCTATCCAATGCACATGTTAAATATTTATCCACTGTTATCGCCAGAAGCTGTTTCCAGCCTAATATTCTTAGTCTTTATTTTATCAGTCATACGCTTTTCTCTGCCAAGAAAGCTCAGTGTTGTTGGGGTGAAACCGCCACTGATCTGGTCACAGCATGGTCACAGCAAATGCATAAAATTCAAGGCATTCATTTTTAATTTTAAAAGTTCTCTATGTACACATGTTACCAGATTATTCCTGTGCTCACTGACATACAATAGCTTCCAGCAATGCCTTGACTTTAAAATTTGCATCATTATGTTCACTCTATAGCCTCATCTCCCGCCCACCCCCTCTCCCCATCCACCCGCCACTCACAGTAATCTCCTTCAGCCCTGCCAAGATCTCTGTGTTCCTCCAATTATGGCCTCTTGCGCACTCCCTAATTCTTTTGCCCCTAGACTGATGGCTGTGTCTTTAGCTGCCCAGGCCCCAGCCTTGGTAATTCAAGTCTGAATCTTCTCCATCTCTCCATCTCCTTTTTTTCCATTAAGTCGCTCTTTAAACCTACCTGTTTGACCAATTTTTTGATAACCTGTCTTAATCACAGAATGGTTACAGCACAGAAGATGGCCATTCAGCCCATCTTGTCTGCGCTGACTCTCAGCATGAGGAATGCATATAGTGCCATTCCTCTGTCTTCTGCCCCTAACCCTGCACATTCTTCCTTTTCAGATAATGATCCAATTTCCTCTTGACCGATTCAATTAAACCTGCCTCCACCACATGGTCAGGCAGCGCATTCCAGATCTTAACCAATCACTCTGTGAGAAAGTTTCTCCTCATGTCACCATTGTTTCTTTTGCCAATTACCTTAAATCTGTGCCCTCTCGTTCTCAGATCTTCCTCTACTGGGAACAGTTTGCTCCATGTCAGCTCTGTCCAAACCCCTCATGTTTTTGAATACTTCTAACAAATCTCCACTCAGTCTTCTCTTCATCAAAGAAAACAGTTCCAACTTCTCCAATCTATGTAACTGAAGTAAATATCTACATAATATCTCTTTATATGGCTCGGGATCAGATTTTGTTTTTTTAACACTCCTGCAAAACATCTTGGGATGCTTTTGCTACATTTAAGCTGCTACATTAATGCAGCTTTTGTCAACGCCGATTTACATTTACACAAGGATAATATTTCCAAAACTCTACACCATTAATGCAGTTTAATAGTCAGGCCTCAGAGGCCACAAAACCAAAGTCTAGAAAATTGTGGGAGATGCACCAATGATTTTGCATTTTCCCAACAGCTGTGTACAAGACCACAGAATCAGTGTGTGGGTCTCACAAAATTCACAATGTCATAATATGCCTTTAAGCATGACATCACTAGAAGGGAAGTGTGTCAGGCAATCCAGTTATATGTTCATTTTTCTTTTGAGCAGAGCACACATACAAAAACACAGCTCTACTGCTGGTGTCTTCAAGCCTTCTACCATTGTATAAATGTTCTCATGTGCCTAGTTTCAATAAGTGAACCCACAATGTGTTTGTCCAATCTCTTATGAGTGATTGGTGCCTTTATATCATTATAAAAACACAACACACAGCAGGGCACGTTTTATATACTAAATGCTCTCAGGACCTTCGCAAAGTAGAAGAAAGAGGGAGATAGAGTGAGGGCAAAACTTGAAGAGTTAAAGAAGGTAAAAAGAGACAGGCTTGAGGAGATTTTGGAAGTGAAACAATTAGCTAAGTGGAGGGGTTTAAGGAGCAAGCTGTAGGTCTGAGTTTGCTGCAGATGCTGGAGAGAGGAGACTTGAACCAGAACTCCAAGTTGGTCAGTACTCCTAGTAAAATCACAAAACAGAAATAAAAGATTTCATTTATGGGGAGAGGCTAGAAAAGCTGAGATTGCTCTCCTTAGAGCTGAGAAGTTTAAGGGCATATTTAACAAAGATGTTCAAAATTGCAAAGAACTTTGAAAGAGTAAATATCTAATGGCAGAAGGGACAAAGTAGTTGGCAGAAGAGAGATGAGGAATTTAGCTGTTAACACAGTAAATTGTTCTGATCTGGACATCACTCTCGGATAGGGCAATGGAAACTGATTCAATTCAAAAGGGTTGACGTTTCGAGTCCATATGACTCTTCTTCTGAAGAAGAGTCTATACAGACTCAAAACATTATTTCTGTTTCTCTCTCCACAGAAGATGCCAAACCTGATGAGTTTTTCCAGCATTTTCTGTTTTTATTCCCGATTTCCAGGATCTGCGGTATTTTGCTTTTATCAAACCAAAAGGGAAAGGGATAAATTCTCTCAAAGATGAAAAAGCAAGCAAGCGGGAATAATTGGATAGCTCTTTCCAAGACTCAGCACAGCCAGAAATGCCTTCTTTCTATACTATATGGTTTTGTGATTCTACTGATCCTTTCAGAGCTTTTTATGATTTCATCAGAAATACTGATCTGAACAAAATTTCCACACGTGCATTTGGAATGTCATTACATATGAGGGCCTGATGAAACTATTTCCTTAAGAGCAGGAGAAGCAAATTGAAAAACCACTTTTTTATGTGGTAAAGGCCGTGTTACTTTGTCTTTATCACTGCCATTTTTCAACTTCACTTGCCAATGCCAAGGTGTAGAGAGTGTTAACTGCCTGTTCCTTGACTGCTTCCAAAAAAAAAGAGGCTTCATCAAAGAAGTTCTAACATTCTGCCAGTCTTTAATTCTAGAAAGAACTATGGGTATATTGGAAGTTTAAGAAATCGACATGTAACATCTTATCTCAAAAAATACATTTCAAGACTGTGGACTGTGTACCAGGAATAGATAAGACTCAGCTGTGTCATCGAGATCAACACTCCACAAAGCTGTAGATAGCTTTCTCAAAATGATTTTAAAGACTCCCTGTGGACTGATTCCCAAATCCCTTCTGATGCACCTTGATTTTAACAACAGGCCAATTTTCCGCAAATTAATTTTGGTGCCAGCCCATTTGTGTGCCCATATTATGACAGTGACTACACTTTGAAAATATTTTATTGGCTGTAAAGTGCCTTGTCATGTCCTAAGGTTGTGAAAGGCACAATATAAATATAAAACTCCTTAATTCCTTCCTTCCCTCCTTCCATGCTGTCATGTGTGCTATAATGATATAAAGGCACCAATTGCTCATGCGGGATTGTGCAAACAAACTGTAGGTTTGTGTATTAATTCTAGGTACATGTAAACATATATACATGGGCAGAAAGCTTGAGGACATCAGAGCTGTGTGTATGAAGTGAGGCTGGATCACATCACACGCTTCCCTTAAAGTGATGACATGCTGCTGTCCCTTAAAGGCATATTACAACACGCCCCTTTCTTTTTCAAGATACATGCCCCTCTTCCAAAGAAGGATAACTATTTATAAGACATGTTCATGTTTAGTTACCATTACATAAGAGTATAGGACGGGTGAATCTAAGTCTCTGAAGTGTAAAGGTGATCTGCTTGTACGCCCAACCTTGTGATGGGAACTTTGTCCGGAAGTGTCTTTAATTGCTCGCAGTGATCTGTGGGATTGTCATACTTGGATGTTGCTCCTGGTTGCATTTGGGATCTTGCCCTTGATGCAATAGGACTGTACGGTGGTTGAGGAGCCGGAATGGATTTGATTTATCCTCAGTTAAACCTCACCATTGCGCCTTCGTGTGTAATGATTTCATAGGAACTTGGTTCCGAACAAATCCTTGTCACCTCAGCTGGTTGCCAGGTACCTCCTGTGGGATCCTGGATGTGAACTTGTTGAACCAAACCTAAACTTGGCAATGCTGTATCCACATTTTTATTGTGTATGTTGGCCATCTTCTTTTGCAGCTTTAAAAGTTACCCTCTAGCTTCTGAGAGAGTAAAATGGGTAGGAGTAGGTAGATTCACATGCACTGGTGTGCCAAGCATGAGCTCTGCCAGTGATGGAATAGGTGTCCCTTCTGATGGAATAGGCGTCACTTAAAGGTGTCGCTCTCAGATGTAACATTGCAAAGTACAGCTCTTGTATAATCTGTCTACTTCTGAGAGTTAGGGATTTCACTGTGCGAATCATTTGTTCCACTAGGCCATTAGACAGCAGGATTTTAAGTTCCTGCCAAAGTCAATGGTGTTTAGAATGGCACACCTCTTTTTACAGGCCCTGTACCCGCCGCAATGTGACTATAAAATTCCAGCCCAGGATTAACAGCAGAAGAGCTAAAGGATCCCCCAAAGATATGGACTACATTGGAAGACTAGTGCGGAATCAGGTTAAATTTCTGTATTTGTCGACTAGAGTTCATTTCACTTTGGCAACAGCCTATAGAATCCATAGACCACTTAATCAGCAAATGCAGAGAAAAGGGTACTGTGATTTTTTGAAATGCAGACCTAGCCAGCAGAATTGGTGATCATATTCACTCCATTGGAAGAACTCTAGAAAGATCTTCTAGACAAGCACAAAGCATTTAGCAGTGACGAGCTACTCAAGGATGAATGTATGCACAAAGTGATCCTTGCAGGTCGATGAAGCTTACAGGTCCTAAGCCCAACCCTAACTGCAGGCTGACAAGTCCCCAGATCCTGATGGACTTCATCCTAGGGTCTTAAAAGAATTGGCTAGTGAGATAACTGATGCGTTGGCTTTAATTTTCCAAAATTCCCAAGGGAAGTTTGATTGGGAGATTGGAAAGATTGGAAAATAGCAAATGTAACTCCTTCATTAAAAAAGCAAGGGAGAAAGTAGGAAATTACAGGTGGGGTAACTTAACATCTGTCAGAGAGAAAAAGTTTGAAGCTGTTATGAAAGACGTTATAGCAGGGTACTTGGAAATATTCAGGGTAATCAGGCAGAGTCAACATGGTTTTGTGAAAGTGAAATCATGTTGAATCAATTTATTGGAGTTCTTTGAAGAAGTAACATATGCTGTGGATAAAGGGCGACCAGTGGATGTACTGTACTTACATTTATAGAAGGCATTTGATAAGGTGTCACATCAAAGGTTATTGAGAAAAATAAAAGTTCATGGTGTAGGGGGTAACACATTGGCATGGATACAGGAAACAGAGATGGGGCATGAATGGGGCTTTTAGTGGATTAAAAAATGAAATGTGGTGTGCAATAGGGATCAGTGCTAGGTCCTCAACTTTTTACAATTTAGAAAAGTGACTTGGATGAAGGGACCGAAGATATGGTTACCATATTTGTTGATGACACAAAGGTCATTGG
Organism: Carcharodon carcharias; assembly: GCF_017639515.1. Taxonomy (NCBI): domain Eukaryota; kingdom Metazoa; phylum Chordata; class Chondrichthyes; order Lamniformes; family Lamnidae; genus Carcharodon; species Carcharodon carcharias. Next base: position 20,928,305 of record NC_054468.1, on the reverse strand, counting down.
GTAGGATAGTAAGATGTGAAGAGGGCACAAGGGAGGCTGTAAAGGATGTGGATAGGTTGTGAGTGGGCAAAGATCTGGCAAATGGAGTATAATGTGGGAAAGTGGGAAATTGTCCATTTTGGCAGGAAAAGTGAAAAAGAAGCATATTATCTAAAGGGTGAGAGATTGCAGAGCTCTGAGGTGCAGAGGGATCTAGAGGTCCTACTCAATGAATCGCAAAAGGCAAGTAATCAGGTACAGCAATAAATTAGGAAAGTTAATGCTAAAGGGGATAGACAAGGTAGACGTGGAGTGGATGTTTCCCCTTGTGGGGCATTCTAGAGCAGAGGCCATAGTTTTAGGCTAAGGTGTGGTAGATTTAAATCAGAGATGAGGAGAAATTACTTTTCTCAAAGGGTAGTGAATCTGTGGAATTCACTACCTCAGAGTGCAGTGGATGCCGGGACGCTGAATAAATTTAAGGATGAGATAGACAAATTTTTAATTAGTGATGGGTTGAAAGGTTATGGGGAGAGGGCGGGAAATTGGAGTTGAGGCCTAAATGAGATCAGCCATGATCGTAATGAATGGTGGGGCAGGCTCGAGGGGCTGAATTGCCTAGTCCTGCTCCTAGTTCTTATGTTCTTATGTTCTTAATAGAATGTTATCATTTATTGAGAGAGGAATTGAATACACAAGTATTCAAGTTATGCTTCAGTTATACGGGGCTTTGGTGAGATCACATCTGGAATACTGTGGACAGTATTGGTTTCCTTATTTAAGGAAGGGTGTAAATGCATTGGAAGCAGTTCAGAGATGGTTTACTAAACTGATATCTTGATTGGACAGGTTGTTTTATGGGAAAAGGTTGAACAGACTAGGCTTGTATCCACTGGTATTTAGAAAAGTAAAAGGCGACTTGATTAAAACATGTAAATCCTAGGAGCCTTGACGGTGTGGATGTGGAAAGGATGTTTCCTCTTTTGGAAAAGTCTAGAACTAGGGGCCACTGTTTAAACATAAGGGGTCACCCAGTTAGGACAGAGATGTAGAGAATTGTTTTTGGTTTTTTTTGCTGATGTCTGTCATTGTAATTCTAATTAAAAGCAAAACTACAGCTTAACTTGTGTAAAGTAATGTAACAGTGCATTATTCCCTGTGGTTGGAATCCTTCTAATCCTGCCATAAGCAGTTTACTGTGCTAAGGGCTAATTTTCAGACGTGTAGCTAGTTAAACCAAATACTGCAGAGTGTGAAACAGTTCCAGGTGAATTCAATCTGCTAATGGAAATTGGGGCCAATCTATTTACACGAGAAAAGTCCAAACTGTATCAGGGTGTTATAGACAAAACAGTAAATATTACATGTACAGGAAGTTATGAGAGGTAACGTTACCATTTTGAAAGTAAAGTTAGTTGGGATCAATTCCTTTATCCTATGCTTTCAGGTCTGAGTCTGTAGCACTTGTTTCTGCCCTGGCTCCGTATTCTGCCAAACCCGTTCTCTGCTCAGAGCCTCAGTCCAATTAGAGCCAACATAACCAATGCAAAGCACAGGTTGGCATCACCGTGGATCTCCCAACTTCTACAGGAAGACCGCAATCAGAAGTGATAATAGGCATATTATAATTAAAGTATAGCACATATGAGTCTCAGTGTCAGTTGTGGCTCACTGGTAGCACTTTTGCATCTCTGTCAGAAGATTAAGTCTCATTAAAGCGAGAGTCTGTCTGGCACTTTGGATGGTTGTAAAATGTCCCATGGTACTATTTTCAAGAAAAGTGATGCAGTTTTCCCCAGTGGCCTAGCCAATATTTATCCCTCAACCAACATCAATAAAACAGCTTGTTTTGTCATAATCACATTGCTCTTTGTGAGAGCTTGCTATGCACAAATTGTCTTCAGTGTTTCGTACATTAGAACAGTGACCATTGTGATATGTAAATGTGTCTTTAAGGGAGCATATCTTAAGCTGCTGTCAATTGCTATCACCATGACAGGATGTATTAGTCCTATGACTTGCATTCAGTCTACAGCAGCGAATGATAAAAAGTCGGACATGTATAATTAACCTCCTAGTTAACATAATTTGTATATAGTTTTATCTTCAAATGAAGAACCCATATTATTGTTTCACCAATCCTTGTTGTCTGAATAGAAGACCGTTATAATGACTACACTTCAAAAATAACTAAAGCACTGTGGGATATCCTGAGGCCATGAAAGGTGCTATAAAAATGCAAGTTCATTTTTTCTATATTTTTCACAAGTAAATCCTCCACATTTTCCAGGCCCTCATCTGGACATCATGTACTGTTGGTTGATTGGAACTTGCTAATATGAAAAATAAGTGTAAAACCTTAGTGGTTTATCAAAGATAGCTCAAACCTGAGATTAGTTTGAACCTTGTAACTATTTCATCAACTATAAGAGGCCTACTTGTAATCTTCTGTTCCCAACAAGAAGGCCACAGTCTGACATTGCAACTTAGACCAAAGGTCCTCTGTTATTGAACTCCGATGAACAAGTTCCTCTCCCATAGCACAGACTCATCCCTACAATCGAGAATGCAGCATTAGCAAAATGAAAACTCAGTCACGGCACAAACTGAAGATTTTGAAGGTGCCAAGGAAAGCAGATATACTTTGCCCTAACTGCTGCTATGTGGTGAGCATGAGGTCATCACAGACCTTTAAAAGACACTTAAGTTTCTGAGAGAAATAAACATTGGCCATTTTAGATGGGGGATAGAGGGTGGAGTTTGCATGGGAGTAATTAATTAGAGTAAGTTGTGATATGTTATGGAGAATTACGGTCTCCTGAAGCTTGCATTTGGTGTCATTGTTCATGAATTGGTTATGATTTTTCCTTCTGTTTATCTTGTCCCCTTTCTCAGGAGACATGTTGAACCTTTTTGTCTTGCACTTGTCAGGACACTTCACAAGAATACCAATTTCAGGGGAAACAACAATTTACACTGTATGAGAAGGGAATGCTGAATCACTGGCAAATTAACTCTGATTGGTAGAGGGTTGCCATGGAGAATGCACTAATTGATGATAACTGACAGTTAACTGCCAATCATTGTTTGAAATTTAAACCAGGCAGCTTGACCCTGATTGGGTTAAGGCATTGCCCTAAGGAATGAGTCAGTGAATGGCTGTCATTTATTTTGTTTAGCTGAAACAGGTGCAATAACAAAATAAGTGACGTCAATTGGTGCATTCTCCATGGCAATGCCTCTACCAATCAGAGTCCACCTGCCAACCAATAAGCACTCTCTTCTCATACTGTGTAAATTGTTGTTTTCTCCTTACATTGGTATTCTTGCAAAGTGTCCTGATACGTGCAGGACAAAAAGCTTTGACATGTCTGTTTTTTAAGTAATACTCAAATTTTGTACTTCCAAACGACTATGAGACAAAATTACTTGGCATTGGAATGGTAATGCGGGAGGTTACGCTGTCTATTGCACGGAACATGCTTGATTAACCTGATGATTGTTTTCCATCCTTCTTTGCACCCTAAGGACTTTGAAAAACTCTCCAAAAAGTATCAAACAGAGGCAGCATGGAATTACCCTTCTAGGTGAGGCCCTAATTCCAGATTTAGCTTGCAACTTCAGACTGTGTTATTAAATGTGTTTCTGTAATGCAATATGGAGCACTGCATTGTTGGATGTGTGCTGTTCAGCTGCAACATTAAATCGCGATCCAGTTTGTCATCCCAGGTGGACATAAAAATTCCTATTTCGAGAAAGAGCAATGGTGTTTTCCCCAGTGTCCCAGCTGACATTTATCCAACAAACAGCAGATTATCTGGTCTTTATCACACCGCTCTGAGGGGAGCATTGATGTGTGCAAATTGGCTGCCGTATTCAACATTTTAATGCAAGTCATTGGCTCTAAAGCACTTTGGGATGTCCTGAGGCTGTGAAAGGCATTATAGAAATGCAAGTCTTTTTTTTCTTTTCTGGAGACAAAAGGGATTGAAGGACATGCTGTGAAAATGAATATTTCGATTTGAATTATGAAACAATCTTAACATTTTTAATGGGATATGTAACAATAGCATAAAAGTTATCATTTCTTCACAAACTGTTTTGCCTGGAACTTTGCCAAAGCTGCTATGCTTTGTCACTGGACACTGAACTGTCATATCACAAATAACCTCTTGCTGCTGATTCATCCAGCTTAGCAACTTGGATCTTTGCCAGTCCTCATTTTGGAATATACGATGTGCCAACTGAATGTATTTTCCATTTTCTCATAGTCCATATGAAGTTCAGCTCATGATGTGATGTTACTACACAGATAATGGGCAGTAGCATAAGAAACATTGATATATGCAACTATTTAAACATTTTTTTTAATGTTACCTTTTTTATATTTGTTCATGAGATGTGGGCATGCTAGCAAGGCCAGCGTTTATCGCCAGTCCCTGATTGCCCATGAGATAGTGGTGGTGAGCTGTCATCTTGGACCACTGTAGTCCATGTGGTGTAGGCATGCCCACAATGCTGATAGGGAATGAGTTCTAGGATATTCACCCTGCAACAGTGAAGGATGATGTGCGAATTGGAGGAGAACTTGCAGTTGGCTCTCATGCATCTGCTGCCCTTGATATTCTAGGTGGTAGATTTTTGCAAGATGCTGTTGAAGGAGCCTTAGTGGGTTGCTGCAGTGCATCTTGTAGATCATACACACTGCTGCCAGTGTGTGCCTGTGGTGGAGGGACTGAAAGCTTCAAGTGGTGGATGGAATGGGCTTAGTCTTAATAAATGAGCCCACAGCATGTTTCCCCAATTCCTTATGTGCGATTGGTGCTTTGTGTCTTGTACAATAAATAAGCCTAAGGTATTATTTCATTACAATAACACAGCAATGGTGAGACAGATGGCAGCAAGTTTAAGTACAGGTAAGACATGGTGAACAGCCTTAGCTTGTGCTACATGGCATGAGAGGACCCTCAGCGCTTTGGTCAGATCGTAACAAAGTCGCAGTGTTGAAGAGTGTTGAAAACGTAGCATCGTGACTGCAAGAGAAAACTTTGAAGACACAGCACTGAGCTAGTGCTCAAGTAAAAAGCTGGTAAGCAGCTGGAACTCTCATGGTGAGATTGCAGCTCATAGTCTGTCAGTTCTGTGAGTGGGACAGCATATCTACAGGACCAGCGCCTGGTTAGCTCAGTTGGGGAAGGTGACCCACCAGGCTGTGGGCTGCATTGATAATGAGCGAGGGAGAGCCAGATGAAAATAAAACAAAAGTCATAAAAATTGGGCCAGAGAAGATTCCGATTATAACAAGTGGATTTGGGAGTTGCTGAGCAATGAATTGAATAAAAAGCAAAGATGCCATTATTCGATGGTGTGTTCCCACCACAACTCGTCTTCATTGACACACAAAAGCAGCTACAGCGACCTTCATCCCAGGTACTACAGAAGAAGGAAGGTCAAAGGGATATGGTCAAGATGTCCACAAAATTCCCCAGTTCGAATTGGGATGCAGCTGACCTACTATCTGAATTCAAAATGTTTAAACAACACATATGGCTTCTTGATTCAACTGCATCTGAACCAGACAAGCAAGCCATAAAAATTTGCCTAGCAATTGGAAATGGAGGTCTACACGGGCTTAACATGTCTGGATTAACAGCAGAAGAGCTAAGGGATCCCCAAAAGATATGGAGTACATTGGAAGACCGATTCAAAATCTGGTTAAATTTCCGTATTCATCGACTAGAGTTCATGTCAATTCGACAACAGCCTACAGAGCCCATAGACCACTTTGTCAGCAGACACAGTGAAAAGGGTGCATACTGTGATTTTTCAAACTCAGAACTAGCGGACAGAATTGTTGAGTTGGTGATGGCATCCACTCCCATGGAAGCATTCCAGAAAGATCAGCTAGACAAGCCCAAAACATAGAGCATCAATGAGCTGCTCAAGGATGGACTAAGTATGAAGCGATCTTCGCAGGTCAACAAAGCTTACAGGTCCTAAATGCCACCCCAATTGTTGATGCACTCACTAGAACACCCAAACCTAGCAAGACCCAGCCCAGCCTTTCAACAATTCTTCAAGGCATGTGGCAGAAAGGGCCATTGGCAGCGACAGTGCACTAGAGCAAATGCTGATGCAGCTACAAACAGCCATGCACTGATCCAAACAGAGCATAGGCAACGGGTACCTTCAAGCCATAAGAATGGCCATTCTGTATCCCATCAGAAACATGTACATGAGCTGATTGACAAACCAGAAAATGATGATGATAAGCAGGACAAGGTGAAGAGCGGAAAACACATGCTTCACACTATCAATCTTGTTGAAAATGTAGATGCCATCATTTTGTCCAAAGTGTTTGCCAAGGTTTGAATTGCCCATCCCAAGAAAGTTAGTAACTATTTGTTATTGGCCAAAGATTGACACAGGGCCAAGTGCCAACATAATACCTCTGTGAATTCTCAAAGATATGCATCCACAGACATGAAAGGCCATGGTAAAACCTACTGATACACAACTTTCAACTAACAATGGTTCACTAATTCCATGTGCAGTATCCATTATTCTGGAGTGCAAGTACAATCAATCCTCTTGGATGTTACAGATGTTCTATGTGGTGGAAACTAAACACCCACCATTGCAGGACTACCAGCATGTCATGACCTCACACCAGTAACAGTCCATGAAATCAGTCAGGCATCAAAAAGTCAGATCAGCATCAGAAACAACTCCTGTTATCTCAGTTCATGACCTAGCTTGAAATATCCAGAATGTTTAGACAAAATTGTCAGTTTCAAGGGAGCTGCAACATTACACTTGCAGGAGAATGCAAGCCTGTCAATTGATCCAACATGTAAGTGCAGCATCCACATACAAGACAAGTTGAAAATAGAGCTAAACAAAATGCAGAAAGAAAGCATCACTAGAAGAGTGCAAGATCATACAGATTGGTGCAGCTCAATCACATGTGTCACAAAGAAGTACAGGTCATTGACTCTATGTCTCAATCCACAATGTTTAAATGCAGCTTTGAAACATTGTGCTTACAAAATACCCACATTAGAGAGTTTAATCCGAGATTTACAGGTACAAATGAAGCTTCATGCCAAGTATGGTTACCAGTCACAACATCTCACGGAGAAGTCCCAAGAGCATACAACATTTTGTACTCCATTCAGACAATACTGTTTTCATTGAATTCCTTTCAGGCTATCCGTTAGCCAAAATCTCTTTCAAGATCACATGGACCACATTACCTGCACTGTGCCAGGATGCATCTGCAGCGCAGATGACATAACTGTTGTGGGAAGAACAAAGCAAGAACATGACTATAATCTGCACTCATTGATGCAAGCAGCACGTAATGAAGGATTGGTGTTCAACATTCTGAAATGTGACGTCAATATGCAGCAGATCAATTTCTTCGGTTCTATTTATTCCAGTGCTGGTATATGTCATGCTCCAAGTAAAATAGGGGATATTAGGAGAGGGGATGGCAAGGTGTTATTTTCACTGGGCTAGTATTCCAGCAACCCAGGGTAATGTTTTGGGGATCTGGGTTTGAATCCCACCATGAATTTAATGAAGAAATCTGGAATTGAAAGTCTGATGATGACCATGAAACCATTGTCGATTGTTGTAAAAACCCATCTGGTTCACTAATGTCCTTTAGGGAAGGAATCTGGTGTCCTTACCTGGTCTGGCCTACATGTTACTCCAGACCCACAGCAATGTGGCTGATTCTTAAATGCCCCCTGAACAAGGGAAATTAGGGATGGGCAATATATGCTGGCCTAGCCAGAGGCTCCCACATCCCATGAACGAATAAAAAAAATTAAGGCCATGCTAGCTCCTCAAGATAAGGATGATCTTCAAAGGTGTCTTGGTCTCTTTAAGTTCTTGTCCCCATACATTCCCAGTTTCAGTCAAACATCTTATTTGCTGTCATGAAGCTATTGGTGTATATAATATTATTGGAAAATATTTTTCTTTTAAAATAGAGGTTTAGTCTGTAGGTGTGTCTTAATTGGATTAAAGTCAGCTAGTCTGGGTACTTTGATGTGCACTAGTGTTGATATGTAAGAGAGATAGTGTGCATTTGCATTTTTTGAATAGAGCATTTAAGAAGTGGGGTGAAAACAGACACCCATCTGGCAGATACTAAGCCTTATATTTATATTACTAATAAAATTGGCAATATGAAAGGGGTTTTATTGCTAGAGAGGTTTATTTTTGAGGTTGGTGATACAATGAGAATTTAAATTCAATGGGGGTGGTAGGTATGACTTCAGCAGTGTTGTGTGTGCAGAGTAGAGGCAATATAAGATCAAAAGGCAGCTGCAAGCCTCCAACTGGCTCCACAGGAACCAAAGTGAAAAGAACCTCATTTTGAATTCATAAGGTGAAAATGCATTGCCTGGTGTCTGGTTAAGTCTATGGGTTGTTGTTGCCTTAATGGCGATTAGTCTGTGAATTTGTTAAAACTTATGATTGTAGTAATTTGAAGCCATGTATAAATACATTTTAATCCGCGTAAATTAATAAAATGTTTCATTTAGTTTAATTTGAAGCCTCAAGAACTGATGGTCTGATTCCTGAATTTAGGGTCACATCTCAAATATAACACTTAAAATTATAGGTTATGACAGTTGTTTAAAGTTTCCCTCTGGAATTTTTAAATAGCTCAGCTTTACCAACTGCATGGGTCATAACATTGCTAAGAGAATTGTTGAGAAAGGATGTGCTTTTCCTATGGCATGAAGACCACCAAACCCTCTTCGAAGCACTGAAACAGCCGTTATCAGAAGCATCAACATTGCAATTTTGCGATCCTAGGGAGACAATTACCTTGGAGATAGATGCCTCACAGAAAGGTCTGGGAGCCTACTACAAAAAGGCAAACTGATTGCATTTGCATCAAAATTTCTGTCCATAACTTGCATCAAAATTTCTGTCCATAACTCAATCCAACTACTCGACCATCAAGGGGGAAACATTGGTTTTAGTATTTGGAATCACATGCTTTCATACCTATCTGCTCAGCAAAATATTTCTGGTAGAGACTGGCCACAAATCTCTGGAGATGATTTGGTGAAAACCATTGACCAGTGCACCGCCAAGATTGCAACATCTCTCAATAAAGATTCAAGGTTACGGCTGTGGGACTCGTCACAAGCCAGGTAACTTGATGGTCACATCAGATACACTTAGCAGATTGCCTAACCCAGTGAAAACAGAAGATATATTCTTGGATCTACAAGTTCACTTCTTGACATCGAACTTGAAGATGTTCTCCAAATTGTTCTGGTACATTTTGTGCAATGCAAATACCACCAGCTACAAAAAGAAATAGTGAAAGATTCCACACTACAGAAACTGTGGAAAACCATCATGAAAGGATGGCCTGATTCAATTCAGTATGTCCATGAACAAGTGCAACCATTTTGGCCTTATCGGGATGAACACTGCATCTTCTGGAGACTCATTTTTAAAGGCAAGCAGGTCATCATACCGGAATCTTTGCAACTTGATATGCTTCAACAACTTCATCACTCACACATGGGCATAGATTAGACGAGAACACCCACAGGGGAGACGCTTTATTGGCCGTTATGAACAATGACTAATTGTCATCGTCAAATGGTGCGAGGCAAGTCAAGACCATCTGCCAAGCCAGCACAAAGCACCACTGATTCCACATGAAGTTCCTACCATCCTTGGTCCAAAATTGCATCCAACCTCTTTCATGTACATGACATTGACTTCATCATCATCAACTACTTCACCAAATACTCCATTATTTGACAATTGCACAAAATGTCAAGCACAACTGTCACACACACTCTAAGTGCTATTTTCAGCTTATTTGGAATGCCTAGAGAGACCATTACGGATAATGGTCCGCAATTTATTGGTTAGCCATTTCAGGCTATGTATGAAAAATGAAATATCGATCACACAACTTCTCCTCCTCAATATCCTAGATCTAACGGCCTAGCTGAATGAATGTTTCACAAGGTGAAATCCTTAATTCTCAAACGTAAGCAGACCAAGCAACATTGCAATGTTACATCTGAGAGCGATACCTTTAAGTGCAATTATTCCATCATTGGTAGAGCTCATGTTCGGCAGACCAGTGCATATCAATTCTTATGTATTCTACTCTCCCAGAAACTAGAGAGCAGCTTTTAAAACTGCAAGCAAAGATGACCAATGTGCATGATAGGAATGCAGGTACAGAATTGCCAAATTTAGAGTTGAGACAATAAGTTCACATCTGGGACCCCACAGAAGATACATGACAACCAGTCAAGGTAAAAAGGATTTGTTCAGAACCAAGGTTCCATGAAGTCATTATACACAAAGGCACAGTGGTGAGACATAATCATGGACAAATCAGATCCATTCCAGCTCCTCAACCACTGTTCAATCCTATTGCACCTAGAGCAAGATCACAAATGCAACCAAAGCAAGATCCAAGAATGACAATCCCACAGGTCACTGTGAACAATTAAAGACACCGCCAGACAATGTTACCATCACAAGATCTAGGCGAACTAGCAGATTACCTTTACACTTTAGAGACTCATAGATTCATGAGTTCTATGCATTTATGTAATGGTAACTAAACATGAATATATTTTCAACAGATCTACTTCTTTGAAGGAGGGAAAGTACCTTTAAAAATAAAGGATAAGGTTGTAATATGCTGTTAAGGAATATCAGCATTAAATCACTAGAAGAAAAACATGTCATGTGATTCAGCCTTAGTTTCGCTTTTGCTACAAGCAGAGTACACACACACAGCTCTGATGTCTTCAAACTTTATACCTATGGCCAGGATTTTCCGGCCACACCACCGCAGTTGATGCGGTGGCCCAACCAAAAGTCCATTGATCCCGGCAGTGGAGGGGCTGAAAAATCCCACCCTGTGTATAACTGTTCTCATGTGTTAGTCTTAATAAATGAATCCACAATGTGTTTACACAATCCCTTTTGAGCGATTGGTGCCTTGATTCTTGTACAGTAAATAAGCACAAGGTATTATATCATTATAATATTACAACAATATGTGGAATGACAATCAATTGGGCTGCTTCGTCCTTGCTTGTGATGAGCTTTTTGAGTGTTATTGAAGCTGCACTCATATAGGCGACTGGAGAATATTCTATCATACTCTCGATTTGTGACTTGTTGACGTTTGACAAGCTTTGGAAATTCAGGAGATGAATTACTCACCATAGAATTCCTAGCCTCTGACCTTCTCTTGTAGCCACTATATTGATATGACTGGTCCAATTAAGTTACTGGTCAATGATAACCCAGGATGTTGATACGGAGAGATTCAGCAATAACATTACTGTTGAATGTGCATGGGGCAATGGTTAGATTCTCTCTTGTTGGAGATGATCATTTATCTGGCATTCATGTGACACAAATGTTACATGCACTTATCAGCCCAAGCCTGAATGCTGTCCATGTCTTGCCACATGCAGGCAGGGACTGCTTCATTTTCTTAGGAGTTGTGAATGATGCTGTGCATTGTGCAATTATTATGAAACATCCCGACTTCTGACCTTACAATGGATGGAACATCATTGATGAAGCAGCTGAAAATGGTTGGGCCTAGGGCACTGCCCTGAAGATCTCCTGCAGTGATGTCCTGAGATTGAGATGGTTGGCATCCAACAACCACAAGCATCTTCGTTTGTGGTAATTATGACTCCAACTAGTGGAGAGCTTTTTTCCATGATTCCCACTGACTTAATTTTATTGGGGTTCCTTAATGCCACCCTCAGTCAAAAACAGCCTCAATGTCAAAGTCAATCACTATCACCTCACCTAATTTTTGCTTCAGTTGTTGGTTAGACTAAGCTGCTGTAAAGTTTTTTTCCTGAGCAGTTAACTGAGCAGGACATGAAGGTCATGCATTGTATCATAAGAATCATTATCATTCTGGAAAGTAGTCAGATGCTCAATTTCACATCTTATCTTAATAAAGACTCTTGCAGCAATGCAGTGACTCCGTAACGCTTAACACAGTGCACCAACATTATAAATCCCTGATAGTGGCATGTCAACTTTCTGTGTCAATGTCAAGAATGGTACCAACTGGCATTACAGAGCAGAGAGTTTGAGAGATCCCATTAGGATTACCGACTACTCGGGGGGTTTGAGAACTATGGATAACAGGAGCATTACCAACACTTGTTGACTGAATGAGGAGATTACACTAAGCAATATTACACAAACTGATTGGTCCTAATGGAAATCAAAGCTATAGAGATGTTGCAATTGTATGTGCTGCTAAGACTGAAGAGAGAAAATCAGAGAAAAGAGCCACAATTCATGCTAACTTGAACAAAGGAAAAGAGGTGTGAAGGTGATGTAGACAGAGTATTCCTCTTTCCCCTAGGTTTGATTCAGTACCAGACTGAGGAGTTAAACAATTGCTGCAAAAAATGAAATGAGTTGCCTCCAAGTTCTGGATATATGTCCACACACACTGTGCCCTGCTGTTTGTCACTAACTGGCAGCAAATTAATATTCTGTTATGATGTGGCAGATGATGTGCAATTTGGACCAAATCCACAAGGGAAACATGGTCTCACTTTCACAACGGTTTTGCAATTTGTATCTACCATGAGAAGATGTGTGCACTGAATTTGGAGGTAATGAGTCTACCAAGACCTTTAGAGGTTTTCAAAATTAAATAAAAATAGTTATTAACAAAATAAAAGATTTCAAGCACATACATAAGTCTACAATTACTTACCACTATAAAAAATCCTAACATTTCTAATTGACCTGACTCCCAGTTGCACACCCCCTTTAAGGCAACAGTCCAAAATAGATCTTAGACTTGAAATAAAACCAGCAAGTTAACACAATGCCCGCTTGACAGTGGAATTCCAAATGGCTTCCCCAACTTCAGTTACTTTACATAGCAGCTTAATGCACAAATGGCTGGAGGCTTCCTGAAGGCTGTATCACACGCTCCTGTTAGATCTTACGTGGCCCTCTCCTCACATAGCCTTTTATTCTCCTTTATATATGTTTCTTTCTTTTTAGTATTTAAATTCTATTGTTCCATATGTCTTTGAAACTGTTTCTTCCTCTTGGTGGGAGGTGGTGGTTTTGTGGTATTGTCACTGGACTGGTAATCTAGAAACCCAGGCTAATGCCCTGGGACCTGTAATCAAATCCATCATGGCAGTTTGTGGAATTTGAATTCAATAAATACCTGGAATTAAAAATCTAATGATGACCATGAAACCATTGCCAATTGTCATTTAAAAAACAAGTCTGGAAGTAAATCTGCTGTCCTCACCTGTGACTCCAGACCTACAACAATGTGGTTGACTCTTAAAGATACCCTCTGAACAAGGGCAATTAAGGATGGGCAATAAACCTTGGCCTAGCCAGTGACACCCACATCCCAATAATGAATAAAGAGTAATAAAAAAAACTTTCATGTTGCCAATATTGTCAGTAACATTTGGGAAAAATACACACTCATTAGCCTTGTTTATCTGGCTAGTTGTAAATAGACTAACATCCCTTTGAAATCCAACAATCCTTTAATTTATCTAAAAATGCAAATTCCCCTCACACCTTACATGCTAAGCCAGCATCCCTGTTTACTCATTAGCGTTTCAAGTACATTTCTACACCAAGCTTCTTTTCATGATTTCAAGCTTGCAATCTACTTGACTCCAAATGTAATTAAACCACACAGACAGAACCACCTATACTTACACACATAAACCTACTTTACAATAAACCAGAAAAATATTATGAAAATTATTATGCTTTTGTCACAAGTATTATACAAAACTTTCTGTGGTAGTGCAAGATCTCTTACAGCAAGAAGTTCCAGGCTAGTGGTGCATTTGAAAAACATTTTTCATAAGAAATGAGATAACTATTAAGCTGTTGTGGTACAGGATATTCTTGACTACATGCATTGCTGAGAACGTCACTATTCAGATAATCAACCAGAGGGAAGTTCCATTTCAGAAATACCCATATCAGAAAGCAATTGAATGTTGCCAAAGATATGAGAAGACATATTTCAGGCATGTTACTCTGCACTTGTTGCATATTCGCTGCGGCTACTGTATAGGGTATAAATGTTTCGAGTCCTCATGACCCTTCGACAGAACTCATGAGGACTCAAAACGTCAACTCTTTTCTTCTCCACCGATGCTGCCGGACCTGCTGAGTTTTTCCAGGTAATTCTGTTTTTGTTTTGGATTTCCAGCATCCGCAGTTTTTTTGTTTTTATTATTATTATTATAGGGTATAAATGTGTCTGACCTGACCGGGTGTGTCTTACAATCCAGGAAAACAATGGAAGCACTTTTATTTCTGGGTTTTGTTGCAATTATTTCAGTTGAAGCTGCAGTTGGTAAATACGCTGGGTAAGGAATGTCCCTGAATTTATAAAATTATTGTCTTTATTTTTAAATCCTCCCATAGCCTTAGCCCTTCCTATCCCTGGAACCTCCTTCAACCTAAACCCACTGATATCTCTGCACTCTTCCAATTCTTGCCTCATATGCATCCCCCATTCTCTTTGTCCTATTATTGGTAGTCATGCCTTCGGCTGTCTCAGCCCTAAGCTCTGAAATTCCCCCCTCCTCCTCCCCCCCCCCTCCCCCCCCCCCCCGCCAACCTCTTTGCCTCTCTACCTCTCTTCCCTCCTAAAGATACCCTTAAAAATGAGTTTTTTGATCAAAAGTTTGGTCAGCAGTTTTAATGTCTCCTTTGGTTCTGTGTTAATTTTTCTCTGATTATTCCTATGAAGCACCTTGGGTCATCTGATTTGTTATAGCCGCTATATAAATGTAAGTTGTTGTTTTGAGTGTGCCGGGAAAGCGACAGAGGCGTGAATTTCTACTGCACACACTAAAAATGATATATAACTTTTGTTGCAAGGGATAAAGTTCTGCGTCTGAGGCCGGAAAATGAACAGCACCTACAGTTTATAAGGCATGTGTCCCACTCTGCGGAGGTATGATTTCACGTTTGCTGTTTCACACGCCGATATTGAATTAAGTTTGATGAAATGAAACCATTAATTGTGTTATTGTTGTGCGCACAGGTTGATTTTTGGCAGCCACATTCGGTTGAGCTGGTGACCACAAACAGGAGTGTGGATTTCAGGATCGGTGCTGGTTGGGCCTCGGAAGTTCAGGCTGGACTGAACAAGATTGGATTGAAATATGAGTTAGTGTCAAATATTCACCTACACCAAGCAGAAACATTTTAGGGTTCTGGGGGTTGTTGAGTTTCTGTCCTTGGGTATAATCAGTGACCTGTCACAAATTGCGCTCAAAATTGCCCTAATTTTCTAAATGAAAATATTTTCCTCATATTTTCGCTCAAACTCATTTACATATTACCAAACATAAAATCTTCCATGACCCAATGAAATTTGGGTAGTGTTTTAGAACCGAATTGCTTATTTTATTTTTGCATTTAAAAATATTCCTTGATGTTTTTAAGAGTAGTAACCTGGTGCAGTTTAATTAATACAGCTGAAAATCGATTTATCACGAAAGAATAAGCATTTAAAAGGCGTGTCTAGTCCACGCCTGTGCGAAAGCCAATTTTAAATAGCTGGAAATAACTGAAAACTATACTGAACCATTTAGTAGTTAGGCTGGTTTGCAACAGTCACTTCCTTAGTGAATTAAGAAAAATGTTTAAAAAATTTTCATATGCACCCACTAATGCCCCGTGTCTAAAGAAAATACTGCTCAATGTTAATCGTCTCCTCAAAGGCTTGAAAACAGGAGCAATTATTAAGAACTTTTCATGCTGACTAATTTACGACCATGGCTGGCTCGCAATGCAGCATTTTTCCAATCAGCACAAAAGATGGTGGAAACTCAATTTGTGCTGGGTGTAATCTGTAAATTTGGGCGAATTGTGCAGCTAGCAAAAGCTCTTGCCCCTTTGTCTTTACAATCCAGATTTATCATATTAAAATTAATCTTACATTGCACAGCATATTAATTGAGAATGTGCAGAACCTGATGGAGAAACAATTTGACCGAAACAAGACGGATTCAACGGGCTACGACTATGAAAAGTATCATCGGTGGGATGAGGTAAAAGTATGATTCTGGCATGCAATAGAACTGAAATTCACCAAATGTAAAATCATTCTGAAGGTGTAAAATCTGATATTCGGGGGGGTTAAGAATTCCTCTGGTCACTCTGTATGGTGATATCATAAACGTGTTTTTGAAGGTTTCTTTGCTCAGTGATTATAGTGAAATTTTGAAAAGTGTTTACAATTTTGCTGGCTAATAGAACATCTACACAAATGCAGTGTTGATATACCATCACAACCAGAGGAAGTCTTGGGCTAGAAATTGGCATTTTGTTCAGGCTTAAAATGTGCACTGTGCTTGCCAATTTGATAGCCAGGTGGCCTGCATCCAAGCTATGAAGGGGTTGCTCCCAGTGTTAAATTCATGGGGATTGTATAGGTGTCCTAGAAATCTGCCCAAAATAGACATCTTGCTCCTTGGTTATTAGTGGTCTAGTGTCATTGAAGGGCGTGTGTGTGTGTGTCAATGTGTTATTTTAATGGTTATAACAGAAATCATTCCGTGAATGCAAAAGAATAAACGATTCCTCCCCCACCTCTCCAGCTCCAGAGTCCTGTGATGAGCTATTTCTATTGCCCTCCCCAAACCCACTTCTGGAACTTACCCAAGGGTCAATGTTAATGAGGCCACTAGCCTGAAGCAGATCTTGCTCATGGAGCGAAAGACCTGTGAAGGTCCAATGGCAACTCATCCCGAATAAGCTTATGAGGCCCAACGTCTTTGTTTTTTGCCTTTTCTTAGGCCTCTAGGTTCAAGCATCACTGCCTCCACAGACTTAGACCAACATCTATTCCCCTTATCTTTCAACTGGCTGAAAGAAAACTAAAAATGCTGTTTACATTTAGCTAATTAGCACCCACTATTGCAAGGGTTGACAGACTTAGAAACATAGAATGCTGCAGTACAAAAGGTCACCTTTTCACCCATTGTGCCTGTGTCAGCTCTTTGAAAGAGCTATCCAATTAGCCCCACTTCCCTGCTCTTCTCCCTGCAAAATCTTCCTTTTCAAGTATTTATCCAGCTCCTGACTGTAAGTTATTATTCTACCGCCGTTTAAGTCAGTGCATTCCAGATCATTAATAATTCATTGCACAATCTTAATCAGGTCAACATTTAAAGCATTTTTTTTTTACCAATCCAAACAGGAGCTGCTAACAACTACGTTATCAAATTATGAAATTGCACTTTTTTCTTTCATGGGATGTGGGTATCACTGCAATGGCCAGAATTTGTTGCCCATCCCCAATTGCCCTTGAACTGAGGGGCTTGCTTGGCTAGAGTTAATCATATTGTTGTGGATCTTGAGTCACACATAGGCCAGACCAGGTAAGGATGGCCCATACATATTCAACACCGTATGAGTGTGCTATAGGCCCCCAAACTGTCAGAGAGAAATAGAAGAGCAAATATGTAGGCAAATTTTGGAGAAGTGTAAAAGTAATAGGGTAGTAATAGTGGGGGATTTCAACTTCCCCAACATTAACTGGGTTAGTCATAGTGTAATAGGTTTAGAGGGAGCAAAATTCTTAAAATGCATCCAGGAGAGCTTTTTAAGCCAGTATGTAGCAGGTCCTACAAGAGAGGGGGCGGTCCTGGACTTAGTTTTAGGGAATGAAGCCGGACAAGTGGTAGAGGTATCAGTGGGGGAGCATTTTGCAGATAGTGATCATAACTCCATTAGATTCAAGGTTGTTATGGAAAAGGACAAGGATGGGCCAGAAATCAAAGTTTTAAATAGGGGGAGGGCCGATTTTAATAAGATCAGATCTGATTTGGCCAGGGTGGACTGGGAGCAGCTACTTTTAGGTAAATCTGCGTCAGAGCAGTGGGACTCATTCAAGAAGGAAATAGAGAGTGTACAGGACCTTATTGGTGGAGAAACTATTGGAAGCAATTCTGAGGAACAGAATTAATCTACAGTCGGAGAGGCAGGGATTAATCAAGGACAGTCAGCATGGTTTTGTTAAGAGGAGGTCATGTGTGACCAATCTGATTGAATTTTTCAAAGAGGTGACCAGTAAATATTCCAGTGAAGAGAAAGGGTGGGACCAACAAATCCAAGGAACCCTAGATGTCGAGGGATTTACAGGATTGGATAAAGAGAAAAAGGGAAGCTTATGGCAGATACCGGGGGCTCAAAGCATCAGAAACCCTAGAGGAGTATAGAATGTGTAGGGGAGGAACTTAAAAAGGAAATTACGAGAACAAAAAGGGGGCATGACAAAACATTGGCAGGTAAAATAAAGGAAAATCCAAAGTTATTTTACAAGTACATTAAGAGTAAGAGGATAACTAGGGAAAGAGTAGGGTCATTAAGGACCATAGTGGTAATTTGTGTGTGGAGACGGAAGACGTAGGTAGGTTTCTAAATGAATACTTTGTGTCGGTGTTCACAAGTGAGAGAGACGACGTGGGTATGAAAATCAGGCAGAAGGACTGTGATATAATTAAAGAAATTAGCATTGAAAGGGAAGAGGTTCTAGGTGGTCTGGCAGGCTTAAAAGTAGATAAATCTTTAGGCCCAGATGAAATGTATCCCAGGCTGTTGAGTGAGGCAAGAGAGGAGATAGCAGGAGCACTGGCAATAATTTTCAATACCTCTGTGGCCATAGGAAAGGTGCCAGAGGACTGGAAGACAGCCAATGTGGTAGCGTTATTCAAGAAGGGAGGAAGGGATAAACCAGGGAACTACAGGCCAGTCAGTCTAACCTCAGTGGTGGAGAAACTATTGGAAGCAATTCTGAGGAACAGAATTAATCTACACTTGGAGAGGCAGGGATTAATCAAGGACAGTCAGCATGGTTTTAAGGGGAGGTCATGTCTGACCAATTTGATTGAATTTTTCAAAGAGGTGACCAGGTGTGTAGATGAGGGCAATGCATTTGACGTTGTCTACTTGGACTTCAGCAAGGCTTTTGATAAGGTCCCGCATGGGAGACTGATAAGAAAGGTAAGAGCCCATGGGATCCAAGGCAATTTGGCAAATTGGATCCAGAATTGACTGAGTGGCAGGAAGCAGAGGGTGATGGTCAAGGGGTGTTTTTGTGACTGGATTCCTGTGTCCAGTGGGGTTCCACAGGGATCAGTATTGGGTCCCTTGCTGTTTGTGGTATATATAAACGATTTAGACTTGAATGTAGGAGG
Source organism: Carcharodon carcharias (assembly GCF_017639515.1). Taxonomy (NCBI): domain Eukaryota; kingdom Metazoa; phylum Chordata; class Chondrichthyes; order Lamniformes; family Lamnidae; genus Carcharodon; species Carcharodon carcharias. Next base: position 20,909,058 of record NC_054468.1, on the reverse strand, counting down.
ATAAGTTCGCGGATGACACGAAAGTTGGTGGGGTGATAAATAGTGAGGAGGATAGCCTTAAATTACAGGAGGATATAGACGGGCAGATCAGAGGCAAATGGAATTTAATCTGGATAAGTATGAAGTGATGCACTTGGGCAGGACAAACAAGGCACAGGAATACACAACAAAGGGTTGGACCCTGTGAAGTACTGAGGATCAGAGGGACCTTGGTGTGCATGTCCACCGGTCCCTTAAGATAGCGGGACAGGTAGATAAGGTGGTTAGGAAAGCATATGGGATACTTGCCTTTATTAGCCGAGGCATAGAATATAAGAGCAGGGAGGTTATGCTGGAACTGTATAAAACGCTGGTTAGGCCACAGTTAAGTATTGTGTGCAGTTCTGGAATCCGCATCATAGGAAGGATGTGATTGCACTAGAGAGAGTGCAGAGGAGATTAACCAGGATGTTGCCTGGGCTGGAGAGTTTTAGTTATAAGGAGAGATTGAATAGATTGGGGTTATTTTCCTTGGAGTAGGGGAGATTGAGGGGAGACATGATTGAGGTATACAAAATTATGAAGGGAACAAATAGGGTAGACAGGAAGGAATTTTTCCCCTTGGTGGAGGGATCAGTAACCAGGGGGCATAGGTTTAAGGCGAGGGGCAGGAGGCTTAGAGGAAGAATTTTTTTCACCCAGAGGGTGATGGGAATCTGAAATTCACTACCTGAAAGGGTGTTAGAGGTAGAAACCCTCATTACATTTGAGAAGTATTTGGATGTGCACTTGCGATGCCATGGCATACAATTCTGTGGGCCTAGTGCTGGAAAATGGGATTATAATAGATACTTGTTTGACCAAAGCAGACTCGATGGGCCAAAGGGCCTTTTTCTGTGCTGTAGACCTCTATGGCAGATTTTCTTCCCTAAAGGAACATTAGTGAAACAGATGGGTTTTTACAACAGTCAATTGGTCATGGTGAGTATTACTGAGTCTTTCAATTCCAAATTTTATTAATTGACCTTAAATCCCACCAGCTGTCATGGTGGGATTTGAACCTGGGTCCCCTAGGCATTAGCCTGGGCCTATGGGATACTAGTCCTGTAATATTACAACTAAACCAGCATCTTCCTGGTGAATAGCTATGGGTGAATACTTATTATATATGGAGGTGGGTATTTTCATACTGAAAATTCATGATTGGATTTGAAAAGGTACTAAAAAAATTAATAAATGCTATCAGAAATTGCAGTTATTTTGATGTTGAGGGTGTGCTCACAATCAATTTTTCTATTGTAGATTGAATCCTGGATTGCTAAAATCACTATTGAAAACCCAAAACTAGTTTCTAGGTTTAAAATTGGACACAGCTATGAGCGACGAAGCATCTATCTCCTCCGGGTAAGATGACTTATACCATACCCAAAAGCAGATCAGAGGCTAGGAATCCTGCAACATGTAACTCACCTCCTGACTCTCCAAAGCCTGTCCACCATCTACAAGACACAAGTCAGGAGTGTGATGGAATACTCCCCACTTGCCTGGATGAGTGCAGCTCTCACAACATTGAAGAAGCTTGACACCATCCTAGACAAAACAGCCCACTTGACTGGCACCACATCCACAACATACACACCCTCCACCACTGACACACAGTAGCAGCAGTGTGTACCATCTACAAGATGCACTGCAGGAATTCACCAAGGCTCCTTAGGCAGCACCTTCCAAACCCTCGACCACTACCATCTAGCAGGACAAGGGCCGCAGATAGATGGGAACACCACCACCTGGAAGTTCCCCTCCAAGTCACTCACCATCCTGACTTGGAAATATATCGCCGTTCCTTCACTGTTGCTGGGTCAAAATCCCGGAAGTCCCTCCCTAACAGCACTGTGGGTGTACCTACCCCACATGGACTGCAGCAGTTCAAGAAGGCAGCTCACCACCACCTTTTCAAGGGCAACTAGGGATGGGCAATAAATGCTGGCACAACCAGCAAAGCCCATATCCCATGAATGAATAATAAAAAAAATTAATTATGCTGAAACAGTTTCTGATCTCTCTGCCCCACCTGATACGTGTCAAGAGGCCCATGTTTTGCAGAAGCTTAATAGAGTTTGCGGTTGGACTGATGAAGTAGCTTTATGGAATGATAGTGTGTGTCAATCCCTTGTTAAAGGTTGGCAAGAGAACAGGTTTTATGAAACCTGCCATCTTCTTGGATTGTGGAATCCATGCCAGGGAGTGGATTTCTCCAGCATTTTGCCAATGGTTCGTGAAAGAGGTTAGTAATGAACATCTGTTTCACCTCTGTAATTTTTTTTTACCGAAAATTTGTATAGTAGTCAAGAAACATGCCATGTAATAAACTTATGCTTCCACAGGCTGTTAGAAATTATGGATCTGATCCTGCTATGACCACTCTTCTCAATAAACTGGATTTCCTGGTTGTTCCTGTTATCAATGTAGATGGTTATGTCTATAGCTGGGCCAGGGTAAGTGTCAGAACCTCTGTGGATGATCCAGAGTAATTCTTAAGACAGTAGTTAGTGTTACAGGATTGTGAAACAAAGGCCCTGAGCTATATGGGGTCAGAAAGCCCAAACTCAATCCATAAACATTAGGTATTTGCCATAAAACCCAAATACATAAGAACATTAGAAATAGTAGCAGGAGTAAGTCATATGGCGCCTCAAACCTGCATCACTATTCAAGAGGATCATCATTGACATCAACACCGCATTCTTCCTAATCCCATATCCGCTGATTCTCTTAGTGTCTAAAAATCAATCAGTCTCAGACTTGAAAACTGAGCATTAACTATCTTCCGGGGGGAGAAAATTCCAAAGATTCACTACCTCCTGAGTGGAGAAATTCCTCCTCTGTAGACTAGGAGCTGGTACATGCCCTACTGAGGCCTTCAGAAGGGCCGCCAACATTTATTTGAGTAAAACAACTGACCCGGGAGTAAAGGTCATTTTGATTAGATTTTTTTCAGCCTAACTCTTTGCTCCCAGCAGAGCGTCTCAGGGCAGATCCAGGTCCTCAGCATCTCAGATGCCAGTCGTCGGCCAATTCAATTCACTCCACGTGATATCAAGAAATGGCTGAAGGCACTTGACACTGTAGAGACTTTGGGCCCTGACAACATTCCAGCAATAGCACATAAGACTTGTGCTCCAGAACTTGCCGCGCCCGTAGCCAATCTGTTCCAGTACAGCTACAATTAGCACCTATCCAGCTATGTGAAAAATTGCCCAGGTATGTCCTGTACACAAAAAGCAGGACAAATCCAGCCCAGCTAATTACTGCCCTATTTGTCTTCTCTCGATCATCAGTAAAGTGATGAAAGGTGTTGTCAATAGTGCCATCTAGTGTCACTTACTTAGAAATAACCTGCTCAATGACGCTCAGTTTGGGTTCTGCCAGGGCCACTCAGCTCCTGACCTCGTTACAGCCTTGGTTCAAACATGGACTCAAAAGGTGAGGTGAGAGTGCCCTTGACATCAAGGTAGCATTGACTGAGTGTGGCAACAAGGAGCCCTAGCAAAACTGGAGTCAATGGGAAAAGTCTGCCCTGGCTGGATTCATACCTAGTACAAAGATGGTTGTGGTTATTGGAGGCCAATCATCTCAGCCCCAGGCATCCCTGCAGGAGTTCTTCAGGGTAGTGTCCTAGGCCCAAACATCTTCAGCTGCTTCATCAATGACTTTTCTTCAGGTCAGAAGTGATGTTTGCACAATGTTCAGCTCCATTCATGGCTCCTCAGATATTGAAGCAGTCCATGTCCATATACAGCAAGAACTGGATAACATTCAGGCTGACAATTCCAAGTAACATTCACGCCACACAAGTGCCAGGCAATGACCATCTCCAACAAGAGAGACTCTAATCATCTCCACTTGACATTCAATGGCATAACCATTGCTGAATCCCTCACTACCAACATCCATTGACCAGAAGCTGTACTGGACTAGCCATATAAAACCTGTGACTACAAAAACAGCTCAGAGGCTAGGAATCCTGTGGCAAGTAATTCACCGTCTGATTCCCCAAAACCTGTCCACTATCTACAAGGTACAAGTCAGGAGTATGATGGAATACTCTCCACTTGCCTGGATGAGTGCAGCTCCAACAACACTCAAGAAGCTCAAAACCATCCTGGACAAAGCAGCCCACTGTCATACAATCCACCACCTTACACATTCACTCCCCCCATCACCAGTGCACAGTGGCAGCAAAGTGTACAATCTGCAAGATGCACTGCTGCAACTCACCAAGGCTCCTTCGACAGCACCTTCCAAACCCAGACCTCTACCACCTAGAACAGCAAGGACAACAGATGCATGGGAACACCATTACCTGCAAGTTCCCCTCCAAGCCACACACCATCCTGACTTGGAACTGAATTCATTGTTATTTCGCTGTTGCTGGGTCAAAATTCTGAAACTTCCTCCCTAACGTCACTGTGGGTGTACCCTTGCAGGAGTTTCTCTTTTCCCTCAGAGACCCTCCCCACACTCAAGTTCGTGACACCAGATTCACAAATGTATGGCTTGAACAGAATGACCAGCAAGACAAGTTTCTCCTGATAATTCACAATCGCTTTGTTGAATCACGCACAACCCCACTGTACAAAACTCCAGAATTTAGAACAACCTTGTCCCCAGTACCCAACACGAAGTCACCAGAGCTTAAACTTAGAAAAATACTAACACAACACAAATTCCCCACAACTCGGTTTAAACCTACAAAAACACAAGCAAAACACCACATCTTGTCCTGAAGCCTTAAGAAAAAAAACCATTAGACCAATATCACCAAGATATGGCTGAAACAAGTTACATTACCGGCAAAAGAAGACACCAAGTTTTCACCCAAAACCTTCACAAAACCCTCAGACCGATATCACTATGATTTGGCTGAAACTTACAATCCCCAACACGGCTGGTGTTGACTGTAGGGCCTGAGTAAAGGTGACCAAACTTGACACTTCTTCTGACTGCAGCCCAAAATCTTCAGGCCAATATCACCATGAGATAGCTGAAAACACTTACAATCCCCAATGCAGCTGGCCTGGCCGGTGTTGAATGTGGGCCTGAGTCAAGGTGGCCGGCCCTGACCCTCCTTCCAACTGCTGCCCAGATACTCAGAAGTGCTCCTTTTTTATATTAATTGAACTCAGACATGTCAAAAAATATTTCCTGTCTTTCCAATGTCCATTTAGTTGATTCCATACAAAGTCCAGTCAAATGCCATCAGCTCCTACCGGTTGAAACAATGCAGGATTTTCCATGGAAGATATATGCAGACAAACGTTATCAGTTCTCATTGTTTGAGCAATTCTCCTGCTGTTTGAAGTGACACAGTAACATCATCCTGGTTCCAAAGTTACTGAGGGTTTGAATGACCCTATTTCCAGTACTATTGTCTGTGGTGCAGACCTTAGTTGCATAATTCCTTGAGTGTATTGTATTGATGATATATCCTTTGTGCCATTGTACTGAGAACCAGACTTCTTGATTGCATTAGTCAGTGACATGTAATGGCATTTCCTGTGTATCATTAACTAACTGACAATGTCCAAACCCTTTTGATGAGTCACTGTTTTTTAACTAAATGTCTGAATTAACCCCTTTCTGCCCAGCCCTGCACTGCTGACTGCAGCTTAGCTTTTGTATTTTTATAATTCTAATCATGAAGTCAAAACATGTCCAAGGGTTTATATTACATTCCTAAATTTCCCAGTTGGAGGGGATTCCGATCCCACAATCTACACCACATGGACTGCAGTGGTTCAAGAAGGCAGCTCACCACCACCTTCACAAGGGCAATTAGGGATGGGCAGCAACACACACATCCTGTGAAAGAATTTTTTTAAAAGCACCCTTGCAAGGGCAGTACATTCACTGCAGCTAGGCAAATGTTATCATTTATTGCGAGGGGAACTGATTACAAAAATAGGGAGGTTAGGCTTCAGTTGTACAGGGCATAGGTGAGACCACATCTGGAATACTGTGTACAGTACTGGTCTCCTTATTTAAGGAAAGATGTAAGTGTGTTAGAAGCAATTCAGAGAAGGTTTACTAGACTAATACCAGGAATGGGCGGGTTGTCTTAAGAGAAAAGGCTGGACAGGTTAGACTTGTATCCACTGGAATCTAGAATAGTAAGAGGTGACTTGATTGAAACCTTTAAGATCCTGAGGGGTCTTGACAGAGTGGATGTGATTAGATGTTTCCTCTTGTGGGAGAATCTAGAACCAGGGGTCACTCTTTAAAAGTAAGGGGTCGCTCATTTAAGACCAGGATGAGGAGAATTTTTTTTCTCTCAGAGGGTTGTAAGTCTTTGGAACTCTCTTCCTCAAAAGGCAGTGGAAGCAGAGTCTTTGAATATTTTTAAGGCAGAGCTAGATATATTCTTGATTAACGGTGGGGGTGAAAGGTTATCGGAAGTAGGCAGGAATGAGTTTGAGGTTACAATCAGAGCAGCTGTGATCTTATTGAATGGTGGAGCAGGCTCGAGGGGCCGAGAGGCCTACTCCTGCTCCTAATTCATATGTTCGTATCTCAACCCTAACATTTGAGATACTGACTCTTGTTTCAGACTATGGCAGCAGACCAGAATCTCTGGACTTTCATGTCACAATGCCAGAACTTATTTGATTATATTTTGAATCAGAGTGTAGATATAGCTCAATGAGGGAACTGAATTTTGTGCAACCAGATTAAAATTCTTTAAAGAACTGCAATTGCAATTTTAAAGACTTTCAAGTTCCCCTCCAAGCCACTCACCATCTTGACTTGGAAATATGTCGCTGTTCTTTCACTGTCGCTGGGTCAAAATCCTGGAACTCCATTCCTAACAGCATTGTGGGTGTACCTACACCACATGGGTTGCAGCGGTTCAAGAAGGCGGCTCACCAGCATCCTGTCAAGGGCAGTTAAGGATGGGCAATAAAAACGCTGGCCTAGCCAGTGACGCCCAAGTCCCATGAAAGAATAAAATAAAAATTGGATCGGGGTGGAATTGTAGATAGGGGATAGATGTAAAATTATCTAAAGGATCAACATAACTTTGAAGGATGTGTTAAGCCTAAGTAAAAATCCTTGAGAAAAGATTAAGGAAATTAGCATTTAGAGTATGTCAAAGTCCCATGAAAGAATAAAATAAAATAAAAATTGGATCGGAGTGGAATTGTAGATAGGGGATAGATGTAAAATTATCTAAAGGATCAACATAACTTTGAAGGATGTGTTAAGCCTAAGTAAAAATTCTTGAGAAAAGATTAGCATTTAGAGCATGTCAGCCTTGGCTCGATCCTCCATCCATTCTAAAATATTACCCCCCAACTTTATGAGTCCTTATCTTGCGTATTAACCTTTTGTGTGGGACCTTATCAAATGCCTTTTGGAAATCCAGGTATACTACACCTACTGGTTCCCCTTTATCTTCCCTACCAGTTACATCCTCAAAAAAACACTAATAAATTTGTCAAACTGGATTATTTGCTATTATTTGACTATGTAAGGAGGTGTTCATCTGATATGCTGGCAGTAAGGATCTTACACGTTTATGTATTTGCTGTTTATAACTACAGGATCGGTTTTGGAGGAAAACGCGTTCCAGGAATCCTGGCTCTCGCTGTGTGGGCACTGATCCAAACCGAAACTTCGATGCTAAGTGGTGCTGTAAGTTCCTGCATGCTAACAAACAACACAATGTCTGTGGGCAGTGTGTGATTTCTAACACATCTAGAAAGAAATGAATGGCATCATAAACATTCGAGATGCTTCCCAAAATCTTGTGCAAGGAGTTCATTTTCTGTCCACAAATCTTAAGATTATTAAAACATATGAAATAGGAGCAGGAGTAGACCTTAAATGGTGTGGAGGGAGGGGTGGGGAAACTAGAAAAGGGGAGGGAGCAGCAAAGGTGGGAAGGCAAGGGATAGGAGAGGGGGAAAAGAAAGGGAAGGAAAATAAGGGGAGAAGATAGTAAAGGGGAGGATAAAGAAGAGTGAATGGAGAAGGGAGTTGATGGGGAAGGGGAGGATGGGTGAGGGTGCAAGAAGGAGAGGAGAGGAACAGAGGAAAAGGTGAAAGTGGAGGAAGAGAAATAGGGAGAGGGAAGAGATGCAGAGGATAGTGAGGGGAGAAAGAAAGGCAAAGGGAGGAGACAGCGAAAAAGGAAGAGAAAGGGGGAGTGTGTGAGAAAGATAGGGTGAAGAGGAAGAAAGGGATAATGACAGGAAACTGAAGGAAAGGAAAATAAAGAGGAGCAGAAGGGAGGTACTGGAAGGTGAGAGAGAGGAGGGCAGAGAGGGGAAGAGTATGCAACAGAAAGAAATTGCCGATGGTAGAAAGAGGAATATAGAGGGACTTGAGTAGGATAAACAGCAAGGAGGAGTTTTTCATTCTCTTTGATTCTCTCTCTCTCTCTCCACCACCCCACCCCCCCCCACCCCACCTCCCACCACCGCCCCCCTCCAACAAACTTGTAATATTGATGATGGCAATATATTTCTGCTCCTCTCCTCAAAAAAACCAATCCTTGGACTCCACCATCTTTGCAAACTACCACCCCACCTCCACACGCCCTTTCCTCTCCCACATGCGTTCCCGTCTTTCCTGGAACTCCATATCTAAAACTCTGTAATCCGGTTTCTGCCCCTGTCACCATACTGATACACCTGATAGTTAATGTGACAAAGGTAACTTTTCCCTTCTTGCCCTGTCTACAGCCATTGACATTTTTGCTCACACCATCCACCTTTGGCACTTCCCCACTGTCATCCAGCAGGCTGGGCCTCATCTAGTTCCATTCTTATCTTTCTGATCATATCTGGTATAACACTTGAGATGATTTCTCTTCCCATTCCCTCACCATTGTCTCTGATGTCCTCCAATAATCTATTTTGTATCCATATGCTGTCCCTTAGCCCACATATGTTGATGACACCCAGCTCTAACTCACCACCACTTCTCTCCACTGTCCCACTGTTGTTGAAATATCAGGCTGTTTATCTGACATCCAGGACTGAATGAGCAGAAAGTTCCTTCAATTAAATATTGGGAAGAGTGAAGTCACCACTGGGATCATCCGGTCCCACCGAAAGTCAATGGACTTTTGATTGGACCACCACGTTCACCTGGGCGGGTCCCACCATGGCGGGGCCGGAAAATCCCAGCCATTGTTTTAGTCACCCTCAAAATTCCCTAATGGCCGACTCCATCCTTTCCCTGGGACCAGCCAGGCTTACATAATGAGGTTTGGCTGAGAGCCCAGGCATCCGTTAAGCTTGTTGAAATACCTGCACTCCAGAGAAAACATTGACAGTTTGATTGACAGCCCAGGTTCTCTGATCTCTGCTGTCAATTTCACAATGTTTAAAGTTAAGTGGTTTCAAGGGTTTGTGGTTTTTGTTATTGATACCTTAAAGGGTCTGGATAATTGACACTTTTACTGTCTTGTAGTGAAATGACTCTTTTCCCAACATTATGAGTGAATTACTTTTTTTAAAAAGCTTTTTTTTTTACACATCCAAAAGTCAGGAGTGTGATGGAATACTCTCCATTTGTCAGGATGATTGAGGCTCCAACAACACTCAAAAAGCTCGACATCATTCAGGACATAGCAGCCTGCATGATTGGCATCCCATCTTCAACGTCACTCCCTCCACCACTGAAGCACAGTAGCAGCAGTGTGTACTATCTACAAGATGCACAGCAGCAACTCACCAAGACTCCTTTGACAGCACCTTCCAACCCAGCAACATCTACCACCTAGAAGGACAAGGGCAGCAGATGCATGGGAACAACCGCACCTGCAAGTTCCCCTCCAAGTCACACACCATCCTAATTTGGAACTATATTGCCATTCTTTCACTGTCGCTGGGTCAAAATCCTAGAGCTCCCTCCCTAACTGTGGGTGTACCTACACCACATGGACTGCAGATGTTCAAGAAGACAGCTTACCAACACCTTCTCAAGGGCAATTAGGGATGAGCAATAAATGTTGGCCTAGCCAGTGACACCCACATCCCATGAAAGAATAAAAAATAATCTGACTGACAATAGCGATCATTGGTCCTATACAGTGTATACTGGGTCAATGGACATGGAAGTATCATAGATTGGCATGAGGGCTCTTGGGGTGAGTGGAAGAGCAGAGCTTGGCATAGGGGACATGAGGGACCATAGAGGGTGGGTGGAAGACAGAGTTAGGCATAGCAGGTATGAAGGGCCATAGGGGCTGCATGGGGGCATGAGGTGGCATGGATGGGGCATGGGAGGTGTTTGGAGGATCAGTGGCTGTGAGGGATGAGGGCTGGAGGGCCTTTGAGCTCTTATATTAACTGGGACGATGTCCCATGGCGCCAAGGTGGTGCCTTTTAAACAGGCTGCCTCCGCACCTGGCAGCCCCTGTGGCTGTCTCCAGACCTTTTCCTGGGTCAGCTGGCCCGACTCCAGCCTTACCTGCTGAGATTCTGGTGAAGAGTCATACGGACTCGAAACGTCAACTGTGTTCCTCTCCGCAGGTGCTGTCAGACCTGCTGAGTTTTTCCAGATATTTTTGTTTTTGTTTCTTAAAGGAGGAAGCAAGGTAGCGAGGTCTCCTAAACCTGTCCGCCTGTCCTGCCTTGCTTTCCTCCTTTTAAGACACTCCTTCAAATCTGCCTCTTTAACCAAGCTTTTGGACATGCTGACCTAATATCTCCTTCTATGGCTCAGTGCCACCTTATGTTTTATGATGTGCCTATGAAATGACTTAGAATGTTTTATGTTTAGAAATATAAGTTCTTTTTTGATTAGAAATCATCATTAAAATTCTTCTCTCTGGTGCTGATAGCAACATTTGTGGAGACGTAAAGGTTTCCTTTAAAAAGTAGATTGTTTCAAGCTTCAGCTGAAGCAAGATGGAAAAAGCCTGGGGGGTCAGAATCAGCAGCCAAGACCAGTGCTGGGCTATGGGAATGGGACCAGCAGCAAGTGAGGGCAAGCGTCAGAGCGCGGTCCCCAGAGCAACATTGGCAGCCGAGAATGGGCCACGGGGAATTACAGCAAGAAGCTAACCAGCACAGTGGAGAAATGCTCAGTGACACAGTATTGTTGTTGGAAAACAGGGCTTTGGCTCTTTCAGTTGATGTAACAGATCCCATGGCCCTCTTTGAAAAAGGGGGGGGGGATGTACTCCCCAATCCTGGCCTCTGTATAACCCTCAACCAATGCCTAAAACAGATGATCTGCTCATTTATTTCACTGTTGTCTGTGGGAACTTAATTTGGCTGCATCATTTCCGACATTACAATAGTGCCTACGGTTCAAAAGTTCCTCATTTGTATTAAGTACTGAGGTTGTGAAAGGCGCTATATAAATATAAATTCGTTCTTTGTTTATATTCAGCCATTGGTGCTTCAAGGGACCCGTGTGATGATATTTACTGTGGATCACATGCAGAATCTGAGAAGGAAGTTAAGGCTGTTGCAGGCTTCATCCGTCAATACTGTTGCATCAAGGCTTATCTCACTATCCACTCCTATTCCCAGATGTGTCTCTTCCCCTACTCTTACACCTATTCATTGACACCCAACTACAAAGAACTGGTATGTGACATTTAGTAATGAATTAAATCTACTCAACATATTTCAGTTATGATGAAATTATTTTAATAGGTTTATAGGTTTGAGGAGGAGATATTGGCTGAGTGGTAATGTCACTCGACTAGTAATCCAGAGGCCAAGGCTAATCCTCTGGGGATGTGGGTTCAAATCCCACCATTGACAACTATCATAATGTCCTATAGGAGCTTTAATCTGCCATCCTTACCTGATCTGGCTGTATATGTGACTCCAGACCCACTGTAATGTGGTTGATTCATAACTACCCTCTGTAATAGCTGAGCAAGCCACTCAGCTCAAGGACAATGAGGTATGGGCAGCAAATGCTGGCCTTGCCAGTGACACTCATGTCCTGTGAAAGGCAAAAAAAGGTTTAGAATACAACATAATGCAGGACACCATAGGGAGGGTGTGCTCTGTAGAAATAAATTGTAAAGTTTGGTGCAAAGAATTTGTATGCATTATAATTTTCTATCTTCAGAAGACAGGACAGTACTTTAAATCCCACTAAAGCTTGGAAAAAGTATTGTTATGCTGTCTTTATTCCTCTCTGGCAAATTTTATCTCAAACAACGCATTTCCTTTGCACAAGACAAAAGCCTTCAGCAGGCAACACCATATCAGGGCAGGTGACTGAGTGGAGCGTATAAACCTGCCATCCATGAGCTACTGGAGGTGTTGCAGGCTGAGAGGTTGTACATTGTCAGCGGGTGTGGGGGTGGGGATCGGAGAGTGTGAAGGGGCAATGACCCTGGTTTGTGATCATTTTCATCCGATTCAAAGCAATGTGCTATCATTGCAACAATATGCATAACAATGGCTCATCCTGTGGAATTCTCTTTCACAGAAGGTGGCAGTAAGTAGCTGGGGGATGATCACATAGGGGAGAATTTTCTCCCTGTCAGGGGGTGCTGAGTAGGAACGGGTGCAGGTGGGCGCGGAGCCATTTTACGTGGGCAGGCCAGTTAAGGCCCACCCAGCGTGACGCGCACCCGGAAGTAATGACCGCTCCCTGTGCGGGCAGGGGGAGGAGGGAGAGTCAGGGCCTGCGCTCTCTCTCTCGCATGCACGTGAAAGAGCACAGAAATCTCCCTGAGGCAGCTCTGTACCTCAGGGAGATTAGTTTGACCATCAAAAATTTAAGTAAAGAAAGAAAAAAAATTTAAGACATGTCCCCTCCTGTGACAGTGTCACATGAGCTGAGATATGTCAATGAACTTTAATAAAAATTTTTATACAATTTATAAACACTTCATGAAACCTCATCCCGCCCTTGGATGAGGTTTCATGTGAAATGCGAAGGCCGACTGGTCTTTGCCTGACCACCCCCCACCTCCCCCCCGGCCAACCTTAAGGTTGGACGGGCAGCTCCATTAATTATCTTAATTAGTTTTTAAAAGGCCTTAATAGGCCTTTGACAGTTCGGCGGGCTCGCCGAACTGGAAATCGGAATGATGTGGTAACGTCGGGACACACGCCGGGCGTCACCACGTGTCATTTTACACATCGGCAAGCGGGGCCCACCCTCACACACCAACCCAAAGATTCTGGCCATAGACTTCAACGCTCTGTGCTAAATGTGCACTTAAAGCAGGCAGTGTCCAGTGTGTTTGACAAAGGAACAAATGGTGAATTGGATCATTTCTTTTGCTCCTTTCCCTCGTCTACTATACCTGAGTTTCTCAGGCATTAACATCCCATAACCAAATACATCAATATCTCCTGCTCTTGTCTGAGACAGGACTTGGCTCTCTGGCACCCTCCGATGTTAACGTAGAAGATTTAGTTGGGAGAAATGATTGGAGTGTGGGTATGTTTGTAACTTTGTAACTGTAAGTTAAGCTGAAATATAGCACCCGCACCAGCACCCACACTAGGTGTATGCATTAACACGCACATGGCTCTTAGGGCTGGATTTTCCACTGCTAGACCCAACCAAAATAGGGCAGCAAAGAAACAGAAACAAAACAAGGTATGGAAGCATGGAGCTGGTTCAATACATGCCCATTGGCAGTGCCATAGTAAATGTTTCCCCCTCTTCTCAGCCAGAAAGGATCTTTCTCCCCCCCCCCCCCCCCCCCCCCCCCCCCCCCACCCCCTGAATAGTAGCACAAGTAATGGAGTGCAGTATTTTTTCAAAATTACAGTGTAATTTTCAGCCCTGAGGTGAATGGTCCTTTACTGACACCCATCATTTAACTAGTGAGGAGCTGTGAAACATGCTGAAGGTATCCAGGCTGTGACAGATTAGCAAAAACAATACAATATATTAGCCTAGAAAGAAATACCAAAAATGCATGAGATTAGACAGCAGTAATAACAATTGTGGGTAACAGTGCAGTGCGCTTAATGCCTATAGCTATTGTAGCTCTGCCAAAATACTCTGGGAACAAATGGTGTGTTGTCCCTGCTCCAAGAGGACGACACGTTGGTGGACAGCAACTGGCTCAAACTGCAGGTGTCACCAGTTCCAGGCTGAAACAAGCCTGACACAAAGCATACAATGTGGCGAAGAGCAGTGGGAAACCAGGGGATTGGGAAGCCAACAAAGACCAACAGAGGACAACTAAAAAAGAAATAAGGAGGGAGAAGATTAAATATGAGGGTAAACTAGCCAGTAATATAAAAGAAGATTGCAAGAGTTTTTTTAGATATACAAAAGAGTAAGAGAGAGGCAAAAGTGGACATTGGACCGCTGGAAAATGACATTGGACTAGTAGTGGGGAACAAAGAAATGGCGGAGGAACTGAATAGGTACTTTGCCTCAGTCTTCACGGTGGAAGACACAAGTAACCTCCTCAAAGTTCAAGAGAGTCCGGGGGCAGAGGTGAATTGGTGGCAATTACCAAGGAGAAGGTGCTAGGAAAACTGAAAGGTCTGAAGGTGGATAAATCACCTGGGCCAGATGGATTACACTCCAGAGTTCTGAAGGAGATAGCTGAAGAGATAGTGGAGGCTTAGTGGTGATCTTTCAGGAATCACTGGAGTCATGGAAGGTCCCAGAGGACTGGAAAATCGCTAATGTAACCCCCCTGTTTAAGAGGGAGTGAGGCAAAAGACTGGAAATTACAGGCCGATTAGCCTGACCTCGGTCGTTGGTAAGATTTTAGAGTCCATTATTAGGGATGAGATTTCAGAATACTTGGAAGTGCATGGTAAAATCGGGCAAAGTCAGCATGGTTTCATCAAGGGGAAGTCATGCCTGACAAATCTGTTAAAATTCCTTGAGGAGGTAATGAGTAGGTTAGACAAAGGAGAGCCAATGGATGTTATCTACTTGGACTTCCAGAAGGCTGCTGAGTAAGATAAGAGCCCGTAGTGTTAAAGGCAAGATACTAGCATGGTTAGAAGATTGGCTGTCTGGCAGGAGGCAGAGAGTGGGGATAAGGGGTTCCTTCTGAGGATGGCGGCTGGTGACTAGTGGAGTTCTGCAGGGGCCAGTGTTGGGACCACAACTTGCCACTTCATACATTAATGATCTAGATGAAGGAACTGAGGGCATCCTGGCTAAGTCTGCAGATGATACAAAGATAGCTGGAGGGACAGGTAGTATTGAGGAGGTGGGGAGGCTGCAGAAGGATTTGGACAGGTTAGGGGAATGGGCAAAGAAGTGACAGATGGAATACAGCGTGGGGAAGTGTGAGGTCATGCACTTTGGTAGGAAGAATAGAGGCATAGACTATTTTCTAAATGTGGAGAGAATTCAGAAATCTGGAGTGCAAAGGGACTTGGGAGTCCTAGTCCAGGATTCTCTTAAGCTTAACTTGCAGGTTGAGTCGGTAGTTAGGAAGCCAAATGCAATGTTGGCATTTATTTCGAGAGGACTAGAATATAAAAGCAGGGATGTGCTGCTGAGGCTTTATAAGGCTCTGGTCAGACCACATTTAGAATATTGTGAGAAATTTTGGGCCCCATATCTCAGGGAGGATGTGCTGGCCCTGGAGAGGGTCAGAGGAGGTTCATGAGAATGATCCCAGGAATGAAAGGCTTAACATATGAGGAACATTTGAGGACACTGGGTCTATATTCAGTGGAGTTTAGAAGGATGAGGAGGGATCTGATTGAAACTTACAGAATACTGAAAGGCCTGGATAGAGTGAATGTGGGGAAGATGTTTCCATTAGTAGGAGAGACTAGGACCTGAGGGCACAGCCTCAGAGTAAAGGGAAGACCTTTTAGAACAGAGATGAGGAGAAACTTCTTTAGCCAGAGAGTGGTGAATCTATGGAATTCATTGCTACACAAGGCTGTGGAGGCCAGGTCATTGAGTGTATTTAAGACCAAGATAAATAGTTTCTTGATTGGTAAGGGGATCAAAGGTTACGGGGAGAAGGCGGGAGAATGGGGTTGAGAAACCTTTCAGCCATGATTGAATGGTGGAGCAGACTCGATGGGCTGAATGGCCTAATTTCTGCTCCTATGTCTTATGATCTTATGACAGGTGATAAAATGAGGATTGCATGCACTTTGACATCCAAACCACTGCTGCCCGTATTGTAATTCACACCAAGCCCTGTAACCCCATCACCCCTGTGCTCGCTGACCTATGTATGTTCCCAGTCTAGCAACTCTTCGATCTTAAAATTATATTTCTTACTTTCAAATCCCTCCTCGGCCTCATCCAAAATCTCTGTAATCCTCTGATTCTAGCCTCTTGAACATCCTAATATTCTTTGCTTCATCATTGTTGGCTGTGCTTTCAACTGCTAAGACTCAAAATTCTGGAATTCCCTTCTTAAATCTTTCCACCTGCTTTCCCTCTTTAAGACAGATCTTAAAACTGACCTTTTTGGAAGAGCTTTTGATCACCTATCCTAACTCATTTCCAGGTATTTTTGTTTTTGTTTTGGATTTCCAGCATCTGCAGTTTTTTGCTTTTATCCTAGTATCTTCCTGTGTGCCTTGGTGTCAAATGTTGTTTGATAACACTCCTGTGAAGAATCTTAGGATGTTTTTACTACTTAAGGGGGTTATATAAATGCAAGTTATTGTTATATTATTTATTTAGCTGTCTCTGGAGATCTCCTTGAGGAGATGACATAGATCTGTCAGAGTCTACCGAGACAATGGGCGGAATTTAATCCAGCCCATCTTGGTGGGAAATATGGTGGTCAGGCCCATTTAATAACGGGAGAGGCCGCACGTCAGTCTGCCGGCCTCTGATTGGCTGGCAGCTCTCAGCCATTAAGTTAGAGGCACGAAAGGGGTCATGCTAAAAACTTACCTACTCATGGGGGGATGTCAGTTAGGCTCATTAATCAGCCAATTGACACCAATTATCCCTGACCCCACTGCAATTTGCCGGTGGCTCAGGGATTAAATGGGAGCTGCACAGCTCTCCTTGACTCCTGGGGGAGAATTTTTGGTGGGCAGGGCCCGCTCACCGAGGCATAACACGATGAGGGGTGACGTTGGGCATTTGTCCCAATGTCACCACACTTCATTTAGATTTTCACGCACCCGCCGAACTGTCAAAGGCCTGTTAAGGCCATTAATTAACTAATTAAACCTATTGAGAAAGCTGCCCGTCCAACCTTAAGGTTGTTGGGGGGGGCAGGCAAAGAGCTCAGGTGGCCTTCACATTTTTCATGGAATCTCATCCAAGGGCAGGATGAGGTTTCATGAAAGGTTTATAAATTAAATAAAGTTCATTGACGTGTCCCAGCTCATGTGACACTGCGTCTTAAAACTTTTTTTTCTCTTTATTAAAATTTTTCAAACTTAAAACTTATCTCCCTGAGGCACAGAGATTCCTGTGCTTTTTCGTGCACGTGCGCAAAAGACCGCACTCTCGACTCAGGAAACCCACCCCCACCTCCACTGCCTGCACAGGGAGCGCTCAGCAGTTCCGGGTGCGCGTCCCGCTGGGCGGGCCTTAACTGGCCCACCCACGTAAAATAGCGGCGTGGACCCCATCGGGGGTGCCTATCGGGTCCGCCCCGGCATAACCCCGCCTTCCCCCAAAACAGGGGGCAAATTCTCCCCCTGAAGGTCACGCAGCAAACCCTGTTGGGCCCACTGTTGGCATCCCTCTGTGCTCGATCAAGGCACCTGGCAACTTGCTTCAAACTCCCAGGCCCCCACCCACTTCAGTCATTCCATTTCCCTGTGACCCCCTCCTTCCTGCCCTCACTCTTCTGTGCCCAGGGACTCAGCGACAATTCCTGGTTAAGCCCTTTGAGATTGACCGGCAGCAGCCACTGCTCCTGGTGGTGCTGCTAGCACTGGAGAGCTGTTGGCCTCTGATTGGCTGGCAGCTCTCAGCAGGCGGGATTTCCACCCCCGGGGTCCTAAATCCTGTGGGAATGCCCAGGGTAAAAGCATCCAGGTTGTAACTCTGTGTGAAGAAGATCTTCCTGACATCATTCCTGCCTCCTCGTCTCCTGCAGTTGTGGTTTAAATTGAAATGATGCCGATGACTAGCCCTTTCTATTCTAATTAATAATCTATATCCAGGACTTGGATGTTCTCCACCTGCCTCGCTGACAGAATCAAATATTATTTTATTGTATTATTCAAGATGTAGCCGACTCAGAGGATTAAAAAAAAAATATTTGCATTTATGTAGTTCATTTCTTGACCCCAAGACATCACAAAGTGCTTCTCAGCTAATCAATTCCTTTTGAGGTGCAGTCACTGTTATAATGTAGGAAAGGCAGCAGCCAATTTGTGCACAGCAAGCTCCCACAAACAGCAATATGTTAATGACTGGATAATCTGTTCTACTGATTGAAAGATGAATATTGACCAGGACGATGGAATAACTCCCCTGCTTGCCTTTTAACTAGTGCATGGGATCTTTTATGACCAGCTGAAGGGACAGAAAAGGCCTTGATTTTACATCTCAACCAAAAAACATCTCCCTCAAGACTGTGGAGGACTCCTCAGGTCTCCACTTGAGTGTCAGCTGAGATTTTCAGCATGGCAGTGCCTGATTTAAATATGAACTGATGGGTTCTGAACCAATATAGTTCAGAATTCTGTCTATGTTCTTAATTGCTGCTCTATAATAACTTGGGATTGTAGTTCCTTTGCAACGTCAGCAGATTCAACTGCCTATCTGCTACCCCCACCCAACACCTCATGAATTTGACCAAGTTGTACTGCGTCCTCAGTTATTCCTGTGGATCAATAATAGGGACGCTGGTGCATGAGGCACTCCAGCCAGTGCATCCCCTTAGCCCTGCATTGTTCCTTTACTTAGCATTTGTTATCTCTATTCAAATGATTTTAAACATTCACTCCCTCCACCATGATGCACAGTGGCAGCAGTTTGTGCCTTATATAAGATGCACTGCAACAACAGGCCAAGGCTCCTTTGACAGCACCTTCCAAATCCCCACACCACTGAGAAGGATAAGGGCAGCAGACACATGGGAACACCACCGCCTGCAAGTTCCTCTCCAAGCCATTCACCGTCCTGACTTGGAAATATATCACCGTTGCTTCACTGTCGCTGGTTCAAAATCCTGGAACTCCCTCCCTAACAGCACTGTGGGTGTCCCTACACCACATGGACTGCAGTGGTTCAAGAAGGCTGCTCACCATCACCTTCCCAAGGGCAACTAGGGATGGGCAACAAATGCCGACCTAGCCAGCGAAGCCCACATCCCGTGAAAGAATACATTTTTTAAAATGATTTATCCCTCTCCAAGCTTCATCCCTCAGGGCTGGATTTTTGCAGCCTCCCCTCTCCCAGGCGTGTTTTCAGCGGTGGGGGAGGGGGTGCGGGGGCACATAAAATACGAGGGGTGCCCGGCCCACTATCTTCCTGCCCAGCCACGAGCTGTCCCCCCATATACGTTAAGTGGAAAGGTGCCAAAGTCAGCAGCCCACCCGCCATTTTTAAATAAATAATTAATAGTCAGTTGAGCGTTTTACCAAGCCAATTGACCAGGATATTTAAGCTGCCCATGCCGTAATACAGTTGGCTTGGGAGGGCAGGCAGGAGTGGGCAGTCTGTGTTTTTTGAGCCCATGTTGGAAACAAGGTGAGAAAACGGGGTTGGGGGTGGGGGTAACATCATTCAGGGGGTGCCCTGTGCACATCAGGAACAACCCTCCCACAATATTACCATCCCCACTTTGGTTTCCCCCTACCCCCTCCCCCACCCAGCCTCCAAAACACATTCCTGCCAATCCCCTTGCCCCCCCACCCCCTCCATCCCTCAGCTGCCCAATCCCTCCCCACCTATACAAACCTGACTTAACTGGCTCCAGTGTCCATGTCTCTTCTTCATGGGGCCTTCTTGTAGTTCCAGCAGCGCCCACTACTGAGTTCTGGCACTGTTGGGACCGCTAGAGCTGCCATCCAATCTGATTGGCTGGCAGATCTCGAAGACGGGGCGTTCCCCCACTGAGGTGCAGAAGCCCCACTCTTTCCTCGTTTGGTCTGCTGGCAACATGTTATAGCTGTGGGGTGGGCTTCTTTCAGGTGCATTGGCTGGTAGCGGGCTTCCTTTCTGGCTGGGCAAGAAGTCTGCACCCCTCCCCCCACCCCCACCAACCCACCCTGTTAAAACCTGCCCTAGGTTTGTGTATGGCCTTTCATGTGAGATTATAGTGAAGATTTCCTGATATTCTGGATGAACTATAATCAATCACACAATTATCAAGCATCCAGTGATGCTACTTCCGCAAAACAAAAAAGGGATTTGGTCAGCCAGGACCTGCCCCTTCTAAAGCTGGATTGGCTGTCAATTAATGGGTTACAAATCTTCAATTTTATTCCCAATCACAGCGCTGACTAACTTTGGGGCAGCTTTAATGTGAATAACATTGCTGGTGAACTCTTGATTACTCACTGTCACTCCCAAAGTCAAAAGAATGTTTAACAGCACACAACCCCTTTCTGCCTTGGGCATTTTGGGCTATTTTTAACATCTCCACCATCACAGCTGTCGAGAGAGATCTCTGCCACATCAACACCCTCTTTCCCCCACCACCCCAACCTCACCCCGCCTACCCCACTTCGCTCCGACATATCAGCATGCCCAGATATTTATATAATCCTCAGGATTCAATAACAAACAGCAGAACTTGGGGGCCGTAAATATAAAATAGACATTAATTAATCCGATAGGGAATTGAGCAGAAAGTTCTTTCCCCAGAGAGTGGTTAGAATGTGGAACTCGCTTCCACGTGGAATAGTTGAGTGAATAGCAATGATATATTTATGGGGAGGCTAGATAAACACATGAGCAAGAAAGAAGCAAAAGGATGGGCTGATAACAGTTGAATGAAAGGGGTTTGGAAGAGGCTTATGTGAAACATAAACATCAGCATGGACCGAATGGTCTAGGAACATAGGAACAGAAAAGGCTATTCAGCCTGTCGAGCCTGCTCCACCATTCAACACAATCATGGCTGACTGAACACTTCAATGTCGTTTACCCATATGATCCTCATAACCCTTTATGTTATTGTTAATCAGAAATCTATCAATCTTTACCTTAAACTTACTTAACAACTGAGCTTCCACGGCCCTCTGGGGTAGGGAATTCCAAAGATTCACAACCCTCTGAGTAAAGAAATTTCTCCTCATCTCAGTCCTAAGTGGCTTCCCCTTTATTTTGAAATTGGGTGCCCTGGTTCTAGTCTCCCCAACCAGGGGAAATATCTTACCTGCATCTTGTCTATTCCTTTAAGTATTTTGTAGGTTTCTGTGATGTCCATTCTATGTAATAACCTTCCTTAGCATTGGCGATGAAGAACTGAAATGCAGCAAAGTGAGATTTTGTGCATCATATTTGACTAGTAATTGTACTTTTGTTCTGTGATTTATTTCAGAACACTATGGCTAGCGATGCAGTTAAAGCCTTGAGCAGTCTTCATGGAACTCAATATGAGTATGGTCCCGCTGCGATCATAATATGTAAGCATTGTGGAACAGAGGAACAGGAGGAGGTCATTTAGCCTCTCAAGCCTGTTCTGTCATTCAATGCAATCATGGCTGAACTGTGATCTAACTCCATATCCCTCAATGCCTTTCGTCAACTAAAACCTATCAACCTCAAATTTAAAATAAGCAACTAACCCAACAGCAACTGCGTCTGTGGAAGAGAATTCCAAACTTCTCCCACCTTTTGTGTGTAAAGTGTTTCCTGACTTGCTGAAAAGCTAGACACTGGCATGTAGGTTTTGCCCATCCATCTTAGATTCCCCAACCAACAGAAATAGTTTCTCTCCATCTATTCTATCAGTTCCCCTTAATATCTTGAAAACTTTGTTCAGATTGCCCCTTAACCTTCCACATTCTGGGGAATACAATCCTAGTTTGTACAATATCTCTTTGTATTTTAACCCTTGGAATCTAGGTATCATTCTAGTAAATCTAAGCTGCACTCCACCCAAGGGAAACATATCCTTCCTAAGGTGTGGTGTCCAGAACTGAACTAATTTGTGTGTGCGCAAATTTAGAAACAAAGTTCATTCAGTCTGGAATGATGATGCGATGTACTGATGTGAAGCTCTAAGACGCGGTGCGAAATGTGTGTAGTTATAATTCAATGTGTCAACCCACTGTCAAGAAATGGAGAGTCACCACATTCTGGTCTCGACTCTTATTGGCATCGGCATTGGTAGAGAATTGAGAGCAAGTCAACTCATTTTCTCAAGCTAAGAGTGGCCCATGTCATTTAACACCAGTTAAAACAAGCATCGAGTTTGGCCAGTGGTTGACATGATTAAACCAGTGAGTAGCCAAGCTGCACTGATCAGAAAAGTTCCAGGTCTGACCAGCAGATCATGCTGAGATCAGCGCTATCAGACAGGATAATGATAGGAAAACTTCATTTGGCCCCATTGGCCCTGCTTTAGAGAGGAGAAAGTTAAGAAAGTTTTTGTCCCTGATCAATGTTCAGTGCCATCAGATTGTTCTACCTGGAACCTGACAGTTAAGGACAAGATTATGCTTTGCTTCACAATCATTTGATGAACAGCAGATCAGAGTTTGGTAAGAACACAATTGAAAGCCCAGGCCTGTAAGACCTTTCCATTTGTCAATACTATATAAAAACAGAAAAACCCAGCAGGTCTGGCAGCATCTGTGGAGAGAGAAACAGAGTCAACGTTTCGAGTCCATATGACTATTCTTCAGAGGTAAAGAGAAGTGGAAATGTGATGGATTTTATACTGTTTAAGCGGGGGTGGAGCAGGATAGAAGATCAGGGATAAGTGACAGCTGAGGAGAGATTGACAAAGATGTCATGGGCACAAGACAAAGTATATACCATTATCAGCATCTCCTTTTCTCTTTACCACTACATTACCATTCCCTTTGTCTTGTGTCCAAGAAATCTTTGTCAATCTCTCCTCAGCTGTCACCTATCCCTGATCTTCTATCTCACTCCACCCACTCTTAACAGTATAAAATCCATCATATTTCTTTCTTCTCTTCAGCTCTGATGAAGAGTCATACGGACTCAAAACGTTAACTCTGTTTTTCTCTCTCTACAGCTGCTGCCAGACCTGCTGAATTTTTCCAGCATTTTCTGTCTTTATTTCAGATTTCCAGCATCTGCAGTATTTTGCTTTTGTCAATAATATGTATTGTGTTTTCCAGTTGTCATAGTCTGTAAAAAAATCATAAGCCTATGCTTTTCTTTTTTATATCTAGATCCTTCTGCTGGTGGTTCAGATGACTGGGCCTATGATCTGGGTATTAAGTATTCTTTCACTTTTGAACTGCGAGACACTGGCACTTATGGCTTCTTGTTGCCTGAGTCCCAAATCAGGCCAACCTGCGAAGAAACCATGTTGGCAATCAACTACATCGCCACCTACGTTCTCAACCATCCATATTAATCCACTGGATGTAAAGAAAGTATTTGTTGGTTACCAGAAAATGTATGTAAACTGAATTTAAGGTTGAGAATTTATAGCTAAATATTTGTGTACATGGCAGGTGGATAGTTAAGGTATTTCAAATTAACTAGTCAATCTCCCAGTGTGTTGTAACTCAGAGACTATGGCCTCTCCCTTATATGCCTCGGTTTCTCATTCTGTCTCTCCACATCTATCTGTCTTGCTTTCTCTTCTCTTCACTTTCTGTCTCCATTGAAGGAGAAAGATAGTCAAACTAGAATGCAGAAAGAATTTTGATCTATTTTTTAAATTTAAATTTAACCTTTCCCCATAACTCTTTCTCCTATTCTTCTGCTTCTCTCTGTTCTCTTCTACTTGTATCTGTCTTTTTCTTTAATCCTTTCCTCTTAGTTAGGAGGTGATATGTGACATGAGGTGATGTGATGGGGGAAAGAGCTACCAATTGCTGCAGGTTATATGGGGATTATCACCCTCCAAGGTTATTTTTCCAATTTCTCATCATTCCCCCAATTCGTTGCTCCCATTGCATATCTAACCTTTCAATCTCCCACTAACCCTTCCCATTCTTAGTATCGCTTCATTCCCATTACTATCCCTAACTCTTCATCAAACTCTCTGCTCACTTTGTCTATACTCTGCACCCCTCGATTCTCTGTAATTCAATTAGTCTTCCCTCCGTGAAGCTGGATAGTGAGTGGCTGGAAGCCTCCACTCTCTACTTCCAGGCTCCCTTCCTACCCATTTCTCCCAGAGGTTTCACTCCTTTTCAAATTTTAACTTAAAAAAATCAAACTAGATTTTTGACCTTATCTTTCGCTTCCTATTTATGGGAGGGCAGAATTCAACTTTGGCAGTGCTGCAAAATAACAACTGCATCGTCAAAAATGGACAGAGTGTACAATGGGTGGCTGATTCACTGGCATCCC
This sequence comes from Carcharodon carcharias, assembly GCF_017639515.1. Taxonomy (NCBI): domain Eukaryota; kingdom Metazoa; phylum Chordata; class Chondrichthyes; order Lamniformes; family Lamnidae; genus Carcharodon; species Carcharodon carcharias. The sequence goes on along the minus strand of NC_054468.1, from coordinate 20,884,704 downwards.
CTATGTCTGTCTCCGCAATTCTGAGATTTACTTTTCCACCACATGGAAACATTTGCCCATCCCAAATTGCCTTCTCAATGGCATGGGAATGGGAAACAAATGCTGGCCTAGCACAGATGTGAGCATATGAATTAAGAGCCTCCTCTGCCATGGCTGATCTGAATGTAACCTCAACCCCACATTCCTGCCTACCCCCGATAACCCTTCACCCCCTTGTTAATCAAGAATCTATCTAGCTCTGCCTTAAAAATATTCAAAGTCTCTTCCTCAAAAGGCGGTGGAAGCAGAGACTTTTACTACCCTTAGAGAGAAAACAATTCTCCTCATCTCTGTCTTAAATGAGCGACCCCTTATTCTGAAAAAGTGATCCCCTAGTTCTAGATTCTCCCACAAGAGGAGACATCCTCTCCACAAGCACCCTGTCAAGACCCCTTAGGATCTTACGGCGGAGGGGGGGGAGGGGGGGGGGGTAGTGGGGGTGGTTTCATTCAAGTCACCTCTTACACTTCTAAATTCCAGTGACATACGCTTACTCTCTCCAACCTTTCCTCATAAGACAACCTGCCCCTTCCTGGTGGCACACATCCAGGGACAGAGTGAAAAAAATCTGATAACACAAATAGCCAAATTGTTTGTGAAAATTGAAATCATTAACATAAGGAAATATGTGTGCATAATTCATTTTCCGTAGTTTATAAAACACAGAGAATGAAAGCAACAACAAACAAGGTTGGTAGCAGTACAACATTATTTTTTTTCACATACGCCCACACATGCACAAAAACACACACTGCTGGCTCCTGGCTTTTTCCTGCAACTTCCTGGGGGGCCTTGCTTGGGACGGAGCATTTGTTAACCAGCAGCTATTAGGAGGGGTCTCCCAAGCCAAGTGTCCCTCAACTCCAGTGTGGGAGCTGATGACGGGGTGCTGGTATTCCAGACGAAAGAAGGTGACAGAAGTAGAGGTTCCATCTTGCCCAACAATTCTGGGACTTATATTTACATGCCCAAAGCTCTTTGATGCAAGTTTGTTGGTTTTCAGCCCCACATAGAACCATAGAACACTACAGCACAGAAAAGCAGGCCATTCGGCCCTTCTAGTCTGTGCCAAAACATTATTCCGCTAGTCCCATTGACCTGCACCCAGTCCATAACCCTCCAGACCTCTCCCATCCATGTATCTATCCAATTTATTCTTAAAACTTAAGAGTGAGCCCACATTTACCACATCAGATGGCAGCTCGTTCCACACTCTCACCACTCTCTGAGTGAAGAAGTTCCCCCTAATGTTCCCCCTAAACCTTTCTCCTTTCACCCTAAAGCCATGTCCTCTCATGTTTATCTCTCCTAATCTAAGTGGAAAGAGCCTACTCGCATTTACTCTGTCTATACCCCTCATAATTTTGTAAACTTCTATCAAATCTCCCCTCATTCTTCTACGCTCCAAGACATAAAGTCCTAACCTGTTTAATCTTTCCCTGTAACTCAACTCCTGAAGACCCAGCAACATCCTAGTAAATCTTCTCTGCACTCTCTCAATCTTACTGATATCCTTCCTTCATGTAACTAATCCATAGACATTCAGCACCGTGAGCATTATCCACTCGGTTTACAACACACCTGCATGCAGGCTTCTGAGCAGCTCTCCGGTTTCAGCACTCTGCAATGTAAGGAGATGTCAGATGCAAATCAGTGCTACAAGTGCCAAAGATTATATTATTGGCCCTATTGTTCACTTTCACTGTTGCTTTAAAAAAAAACCTTTTAGTGAATGGTTTTGTTTCCTTGCGTATTGTGAAAGGCTTTAGATTGTAAATGTTGTGGTAAAATAAAGCAACTCAACAGATCTGCCATTGTTTCCAGACTTTCACCAAGCTAACCTACACTTAACATAGAAACTAGGAGCAGGAGTAGGCCATTCGGCTCTTTGAGCCTGCTCCGCCATTCAATATGATCGTGGTTCATCCTGTATCTCAGTGCCATATTCCCGCTTTCTCTCCATACCCCTTGATGCCCTTAATATCCAAAAAATTATCAATTTCTTTCTTGAATGTATTCAGTGAACTGTGGTAGAGCATTCCACAGGTTGATCACCCTCTGAGTGAAGGAATTTTTCCTCATCTCCGTCCTAAATGGCCTGCCCTTATCCTGAGACTGTGGCCCCTTGTTCTAGACTCCCCAACCAGGGGAAACATCCTCCCTGCATCTAGTCTGTCTCGCCCTGTTAGAATTTTAGACTTTTCAATCAGATCCCCTCTCATTCTTCTAAACTCTAGTGAATTCAGGCCCAGTCGAATCAATCTCTTCCCATACGACAGTCCTGCCATCCCCAGTATCAGCCTAGTGAACCTTCACTGCATCCTCTCTATGGCAAGTATATCCTTTCTTAAGTCGAAAGACCAAAACTGCCCGCAGTACTCCAGGTGTGGCCTCACCAAGGAGTTATATAACTGTAGTATGACATCCCTACTTCTGAACTCAAATCCTCTTGCAATAAAGGCCAACATACCATTTGCCTTCCTAATTGCTTGCTGCAGCTGCCTGTTTACTTTCATTGACTGGTGTACAAGGGCACCCAGATCCCTTTGTACATCCACATTTCCCAATATATCACCATTTAAATAATACTCTGCCTTTCTGTTTTTCACACCGAAGCGTATGACTTCACATTTATCCATGTTATACTGCATCTGCCATGTGTTTGCCCAACACAGACAACTTGTCCAAATCGCCCTGAAGCCTCCTTGCATCCTCCTCACAACTCATATTGAACCAGTCCATAATTGCTGTTCCATTGTTCAGTTTTTTTTTGTTCAAATTATATTTCATAAGGTGCTCTGCAAATGTAAATGAAAATAATTCCATAAGAATTTTAATTTGATGAAGAAGATACAAAAGCAACTTTTGGCCAGCCTGAATTTGGTGTTATTTGGAACAAATGCAAGGATCCTTTTATTTTCTTAAACGTCACTCACAACAAAATGGAGTCTTATCGGTGTACAGATGCTGACTGAGAATTGTGCAGACTTAGGTTTGCACATTGCAAATGGATTCTTCCACCTAGTCCATATAAGCCAAGAATGGCTGCTTGTGATACCAGTGCACAAAGACTTAATGCAATCTTCCGGCAGAATCTAATGTACCTTGCTCAAGCGGGTTGCAAGGCCGGAGGGGCAGGGGTGTTTGGGGGGAAGCGATTAGATTCGGAACTGGAACGCTGGAGCGTGCAATGTCGGAGCCACATTCCACGAGTGGTGGGAAACCTCCAAGGCAACATTGCTGCTGCAACGCAGTGGAAAGGCAATGATGCTAGATCACAGAATCACAGTACAGAAGAGTCCCTTCAGCCCATCGAGTCTGCACTGACAGGTGAGAAACACCTGACCTACCTACCTAATCCCATTTACCAGCACTTGGCCCATAGCCTTGAATGTTATGACGTGCCAAGTGCTCATCCAGGTACTTTTTAAAGGATACGAGGCAACCCGCCTACACCACCCTCCCAGGCGGCGCATTCCAGACCATCACCACCCTCTGGGTAAAAAAGCTTTTCCTCACATCCCCCCCGAAACCTCCTGCCCCTCACCTTGAACTTATGCCCCCTTATGACTGATCCTTCAACTAAGGGGAACAGCTGCTCCCTATCCACCCTGTCCATGCCCCTCATAATCTTGTACACCTTGATCAGGTCGCCCCCTCAGTCTTCTCTGCTCCAGGTAATCAAATGTTACCAAATGCGATTTAATGCTTGGTTCCGAATTCAACAAGCAACACATGGGGATCACAGGCCACTAGATCTCTGACTGCTTAAAGCTAGCAGCAACCATGTGGAACTCAGCCACATCAGAGCTGGCTTCATTGTTAAATACGAAATAGGTTTGGACCATCCTGTGTATAAGTGACTTCATCTGAGTTTGGACTTCCACTAAAGGCAAGAAAAGAAATCCATTTCTGCCCTATTCAATGCGATTGGATAGAACTGTGCCCAGGATAAAGTTGCCTTTCACCCAGGTAATGATAGGATTCTAGGCAGATGGGCAGTCCTTGTATCTCCCAATCTATACCTTTGGGATCTCCTACACAGGGCAGGTTTGGAGCAGTAGCAACACTGTTTCTCAGAAGTTTACCACTGCTGAAGGCGAGGAGCTAAAATATTGTTCTGGTGCAAGAATAGCTGGAGCAAAAGCAGCCTGGTGGGGTGTCTGCAGCTGGAAGGGTTCCCAGATTCCTGGACACTTCCCTCGAGGGCCTTTTGCAGAAGTCAAGGCCAGAAGGCTAAGATTGTTGGGAACTGAGGACCGATTGTTTCATAAGGTGGTGGTACAGGTCTCGGGTTGCCAACTGTGATCCAATGCATTCCTGAAGATTTCATCCCATAACTTTCCCCTACACTTCAGCCATTCATCGACCAACACGTCCATCCCTGTGACACACTGCCTTTCTATTCTAATTGGAAAAAGACTCATTTCCCAGTTGAACGATGCTTGTCTGTCATCCAAACAGCCTTTTCCTCCCATGTTCAATACTTTTTATATCTGGTAAAGAGAAATGTTCAAAGAAAACATTTTTCTTCAAAAGCTATCTTTTTTTAAGGTCCCTATGATTTTTTTTTCTCCAGGGCTGCGCTCAGTTGTGTCCTGGATATTGACCTTCAATTCCTGGAGACTCCAGGCCAACCCTGGGAACCTGGCAACCCTGTGTTGTCTGAAGGAAGAAACAGAAACAGTCAAGTGTTTTCCAACCAGCTGAATGCCATGCGTCCTGTAACAGTCTAAGAGGTCGCTGCAGCATCAAGATGCTAGGAACAGCTTTGAAGATAAATCAACAACTTCTGAACAGTTCTGGCGCAGACATTTTGAACGGGATACATTTACCAGGCATAGGTATTATGAAAGAACCTGACAGGAATCTTTGACATTGTGGCCAGGAATTTCCGATGGTTGGGTGGGCAGGCCTGGGAGCAGCCGGAAAGCCGACCACCACCCGGCATCAGGCTCCGACCGCGATTACACGCTGGCTGGCCAATTAACGCCCAGCAATGCCCGGGTTGGGAGCAGGAGGAGCGCGGACACTGAAGTTCGCACAGTAAATGTCCCCTGAGGCACAAAGCTGCCTCAGGGAGCTGAAGATTTTTATCAATGTAAATAAAGAATTTTAAAATAATGAGACTCTGTCACACGAGCAGTGCCATGTAAAATATGAGTGCAAAAAGTTTTTATTTTGTTGTAGTCACTGGACGAAACCTCGTCCTGCTCGTGGATGAGGTTTCGCCAAAAATGGAAAGGCTGCTTGGCCTTTTCGCTTGCCCGCCAACCAAACGGTTGGATGGATGGGCAGTGAAAAATTCGAATCAATTAGTCCCTTAAGGGCCTTAATAGGCCGCTTGATTGTCGGCGGGCACGCTGCCGACTCCCACGTGGGCCCACCGATCAAAATGTCACACGAGTGCACGGTGACATCGGGATGCTCGCCCGACATCATCGCAAGTCATTTTACACTCGGTCGGGTCGGGCGTGCATAATATTCTGCCCTGTGAGAATGTGGGGCTTGAGCAGGCAGGGTAGGATGCACTGAGTGAATCACTATTCTTTACAAAGAAACAACTTTTATTTATGCAACTCTAGGTTATAAGTTGCAATTCCCTTTCTCTCGCTGTTGGCTCCCCTTCTCACATCCTCACCTTCCTGTGAACTCCCATCATTGCTGTTGTACCCCTCTGGCTGCGACTCCAAGTCTTCAGAGATCAACCTGATCAACCAACCATCCAAGTACATGACGGAGAGTTATCAGGGCTGATATGGTGAATTGTCACATGTTTCAATGTGTTATGGCCGCTTCTGGGGTATCTGGCATTGTCATTCAGGATAAAGTAACTGGCATTTCACGCTAGCTGGACATTGATGGAAAGCCTTTCCTACTCATAAGATTAAGGTGATTGGCACAGGATCTGAAAGCTATAGAAGACAATGGCTTCTTTCCATTTGAGGTAGCTGTTGCCCTTTGAGAACTCTGTGGAGCTGGATAATGCTCTTTGCACGTTCCTCCTGGTTAAAGCAACTTTTTAATGCAGTAATGAACAGCTGTCTGACTGCCAGACGTGACAAAAGTCACCTCGGATGCTGCCCAGAAGGATCCAAAAATGCAGTAATATTCAACACAATTGTTGGGCTGACTGGTACAGACAATGCTGCTCAAAAAATCTCAATTTCATTTTTGATTGCACACAATGATTGAGCATCCATAGCAATCTGGGGTAGAGAATTCCAAAGATTTCTAACCCTCCAAGTGAAGCTGTTTCTCCTCATCTCAGTCCTAAATGGCCAACCCCCTTATCTAGAGGCCAATTATTTGAAAGATGTTTGGGATTTAGATTGGGGGAAATATGTCTGAGAGGTTAGAACCATAGAAGAGTTACAGTGCAGAAAGAGGCCATTCAGCCCATCGTGTCTGCACTGGCCAAAAAGAGGCGAAAGAAACCAGCCGCTCATTTTAATCTCACTTTCTAGCACCTGGTCCATAACCTTACAGGTTACAGCACTTCAGGTGCAGATCCAGGTACCTTTTAATGAGTTGAGTTTCAGCTTCAACCACCAACTTAGGCAGTGAATTCCAGATGCCCACCACCCCCTGGGTGGAAAAGTTTTTCCTCATGTCCCCTCTAATCCTTCTACCAATCACCTTAAATCTATGCCCCCTGGTAATTGACCCCTTGGCTAGGGGAAACAAGTCTTTCCTGTCTACCCTATATAGGCCCCTTATTATTTTGTATATTTCAATTAGGTCAGCCTCCTCTGTTCTAAGGAAAACAGCCCTAGTCTACCCACTGTTTCCTCATAGCTGCAATTTTCAAGCCCCAGCAGCATTCTTGTAAATCCCTGCACTCTGCCCACAGAAATTATGTCCTTATGTCAAAACCTCATTGGCTGCAAAATTTATTGGGGATTTAGGCCTTTATACCTATTTATGTAAGAGAAGGGAGGTCTTGTGTCGAGGCGAGTAGTGGGTAGTCTCTGAGTCAGAACATCTGGGTTCAAGTCCCACTCTATAACTTGATGGACAAGGAAAATGTGTTCATAATGTGGCCAAACAAGTTGATTATCAACCTGCAAATCTTTCCAACGCACACGAATGGCAGGTGGTAAGAGCGGGAGAGCTTCTGGTCAGCCATGTGATAGAAATAAAGTTGGAGCCTCTACCATCACAATCTGTAGCTCGAGACTACACAACATGCATGAAAGAGTCTACGTTAGCACAGCAACTCCGACCCCCTGCGTGATCCATAACACACTAAGAGAGACCAGAAAAGAGACATCAAATCTTAAAGGGTACTTTATTTTTGGAGGACCATTCATAAGCAATGGTGTTGAGGAGGTAATAATTAAGAATACATTTTACCCTGCTTACCACCTCAAATCTTCCCCAAACTTAATGGTAATTCCAAGGCAAACCCAGACAAAACCCTCTGGATTGTTAGTCCAGTGCCATATCCTCAAACATGTAAGAATACAAAAGAATGAAAAGCTATACCCGATATGTTTTAAAATAACAATTTTCTTCTGCAATCAACATTCATATACTTCCTAACAAATGAGTGGCACTTTAAAAACAAAATGGGCAGCAACCTTCCCTAAAACTTGGGTGGAATTTCAGAGCCCCCCCCAGATATGGACCAGGATCTTCGGGTTGGCGAGTGGGGGGGGGAGCCCCACTCGTCGATGCGTAAAATGACACGCGGTGATGTCATTCAGATCTTCAGCTTGGCGGGCGCGCACCGGAGTCAGCTGCGCGCCCGCCGAACTGTCAAAGGCCTATTAAGGCCATTTAAATAGCAATTTAAATAATTAACATAGCTGCCCATCCAACCTTAAGGTTGACGGGCAGGCAAAGAGCCCAGGCGGCCTTCGCATTTATCATGAAACCTCATCCATGGGCAGGATGAGATTTCATGAAGGTTTTAAAACTTCAGTAAAAATTTTTAATACAATTCATTGACATGTCCCACCTCATGTGACATGGTTACATGAGGGGACATGTCTTAAATTTTTTTCTTTCTTTAAATTTTTGAAAATCAAACTAATCTCCCTGAGGCTGCCCTGACACAGCCTACTCCCCCCACCCACAAAGCGAGCACTCGGCCCTGCTGGGTGCACATCACACTGGGCGGGCCAACATAAAATGGCGGCCGGCAGCCAATCATGGGCGCTCCTGCCCAGCCCCCTGTGGGGGAGAGCATTCTCCCCATGGGTTAGGAAGTAGGACTGAGAGGAAACTTGGAAAATAGCGCATCGAGTTGGCTACTTGATGTGTTCCTGCCTCCAAGCCATCTTGGGAGGGCCTGAATCAACACAGCAGTAACAACCCACCCAGAAATGGCAGCTATAGCCAATTAGGCCCATTAAGGAGCTAACTGGGAACAGGTTTATAGCACCTCCTCTTAATCACCCTAGCGTGAAGCAGGGACGAGAGGATCACAGCCAATGCCAGAAGTCATCCTGTAGAGGAGTTACCACTTCACACGGTGGCTCAGAATGGCTTTTAAATATTCAGAATGACGCAGAGAGCACCTCCAATTTGAGGTGCCCTCGTGGCCTCCTGTCTGCCTCGCCCGTGCCTACCTCCCCCAGTGGGAACGACCACCATCCAGAGCTTTGGGCCCTCTAACTAGGCTTCCTGCCCCAGGAACCACCCCCTCCCACCACACCCCTAGCCGCCCTGAATTGGGTGGCCAACACGGAAGTGGCCACTTAATTGTCCGCCCCTGGTAGCATTGTGACGCTGTGCAGCCAGCCGACATCATCAGGTTGGGAAACCGCGATTATACTCAACAGCAGAAAAATTTCAAAAATGGTAAGATTCCACCATAACGTGGACTCGGGGAGTGACATTTAGGTAAATATAATCTGGCTCTTGTATTATAAAGGTCATAATGAAAACTGCAACCTCCGTCTTTCTCTCAGGTCTGCCTGACAGTTTCTTGTGTCCTCTGTTACATGCTGGAACTTTGCTAGACACTGCAGTCATGGGACTGCACTTATTGGATCTAAGCACTTTCGTGCTAGTGCAATCCTGGGATTTGATGCATCCCACCTGATTTTCATGGGTTGTATTACAAGGCTGAGATAACTGAGTTGCATTAAACAATTTGTCCTCTATCATCCTATCCATATTACGCTGACCTTAGACATGGTGGGGGTAGAAAATCTACTTGGGCAGTTGTGCAAACAGGGAACTAGTAGACAGGCCACACAGTTCTTATTATAGGTCTCATTTGATAGTAACTGATAATTGGGCAAGGAGTATAATGGGTGCTCCTGCCCAAGTCAGAGTCCTATCCTGGCACGCTCATTTGGTCTTAAATATAATGTTACACTGCAAAAACACTGCTTCAACTATTACACATAATTTAGCATCCATACACAGTTGCCCTGTGTTTTGGAGGAAATGAGATAACAAGGTGGGCTGAATTTAGTCAGAGCAGTGAGGGCCCCAATAACAGGCCTGATAGCTGGGGCAGGGGCAATCCGGCCTTGGCTATTTCTGGGTGTCCGGCTACACTTCAGGCCTTTCCAGCAACTAATTAGTTACTGTCGGGGCTCTCGTCCCTTTTGAAGGATGAGATCCCGCTTCCAGGAACTGCCAGCCAATTGGAGGGCTGGCACCTCTTCAGGCTCAGCAGTGCCACCTGCAGCAGTGGCCACTGCTGGGACTGCATCTAGCTGAGAAGACACATGGATGGGCGTCGCTCTCGCACTGGGGGTTGGGGGAGGTGGGTTGGTGAAGGCAGGGGACATGTTGCTGAAGAAGCAGCCATTGCTGCAAGGGGCCCCCTCTATGTGGGCCTCAAAAGTGTCTGATTATGAGGTACCCCACCCACCACCCCCAGCCCACAGGAAGGCTGCCAGCGTTCACCGGACAATCTCACATAGCAGAGGACTGACCCACCGCTGGTAAAGCGCGCTGGCAGCAGGAAGGCAACAACCCCACCCCACCCCCCTCACGTTCCCTCATCATTTTAGAGTTTACCCGTGACCCCCACCACCCCTGCCCCCATCACCCCGCCTTCCAGCCCATCCCTAGAGGCTGTGAAATCCAGCTTAGCACGTGCAACCTATTTAGCTTATGTTCAATCTGCTTATCAACCAGGGGCACACTATTAGCAGTCAAGAGCATTTCAAAATGTGTTACAACACTTTGGTGCCATAACACGCACTGTATTCTGGGGTTATTGTGTTAGTTCCAGTCAGTGTGGTGAAGTCAAGACCTACTCCAATGTATCTCTGGCAGCACAGCAGCCAGAAAGCATTCCCATCTTGTCAACTGTGTGCCATTACTTGTATAGAAGTCTATGTCAATCATAGGGTTTTGAGATTGGGAGAAACTGTTTCCACTGTAGTAGGAGGATTGGGCAGAGTTGAGGTGAAATTTCTTTATTCAGCAAGTTGTTATGATTTGGAAGGATAGATTAGGTTAGATATGTACTTACCAAGGAACATTTTGCAGGGTTATTGGAGAAAGAGAATGCGAATGGGACTAATTGGACAGCTCTTTACAAAAGCCATTGCATGCAGAATGAGCCAAATGGACCCCTTTGGTACTTTATGGTTTTCAGTATACTAAGGGCATTGCCAATTCAAACAGCCATTGCTGTGTATTCCAAAACAAATATTATCCTATTTAGAATGTCCCTGCTGTACCTTCAGATGCACTTGGTATGCTGGTGTATTATACCTTAAAAAAAAATCTTGAACCCTTGCGTCTGCAAAATCAAACAAGATTTCAACACTAAACCTTAAACTTTAAAATCAGCCAACAGACATCTATCATTTTGTCCATTCACCCATTGGGTTAAGCCAAGTGCTGAGAACATAAGTGGCAATATAGTTGATGGCCAACATGGTTTCTTCACACGTTGGTTTGATCTGAGACTCAGGCAACAGGAAGCCGTATCTGCCAGTGTCACGAAGCTCAAAGGTGAACGAATACTTGATGCCAAGGTCATACGCCCAGTCATCTGAACCACCAGCAGCAAGATCTAGTGTAAAAAAATTTTTAAAAATCAATGAGGCCATTTTAGAAGAATATCAGAACTAGGAGCAGGAGTAGGCAATTCAGCCCCTCGAGCCTGCCCTACCATTCAATACAATCATGGCTGATCTCATTTCGGCCACAACTCCAATTTCCCGCACTCTCCGCACAACCTTTCAACCTGTTACGAATTAAAAATCTGTCTATCTCCTCCTTAAATTTATTCAGCGTCCCGGCATCCACTGCACTCTGAGGTAGTGAATTCCACGGATTCACGACCCTTTGAGAAAAGTAATTCCTCCTCATCTCTGATTTAAATCTACCACCCCTTAGCCTAAAACTATGGCCTCTCATTCTAGAATGCCCCACAAGGGGAAACATCTGCTCCACATCTACTTTGTCTACCCACTTTAGCATCTTATATACCTCAATTAGATCTCCTCTCATCCTTCTAAACTCTAGCGAGTATAAGCCTAAACTGTTCAATCTCTCCCCATAACACAAGCACCGCATCTCTGGAATCAATCTAGTGAACCTCCTCAGAACCGCCTCCAATGCAACTACATCCTTCCTCAAGTAAGGGGACCAAAACCGTGTACAGTTCTCCAGTTTATGGAATGTTTCGTATAAAATGTGGACATATACAAGACTGGGTTTTCCACCCCACTCCTGATTGAGATGCTTTCCTGGTGGACAGGATCGCTGCCAGCACAGAGATCTTATTAAATAGACGATCACATTTCAGGCCCCAAGATTATTTATATGTGGGAGGTGGGCTCCAGGCACAGATTGGGAGTCATACCAGTCTGGGTATGGTGGCAGGCCTTGGGAGGCCTTAAGATCTAGGAGGAGCAAGCAGTCGGTGAGCTGCCTGTAAAGGAACAAATTATTTCAACATATTGATGGACACTGTGTACTGCCAAACTTTTTCACATTGCTTTATATAGGGGAGAATTTTCTCCCCATCGGTCGGTGGGGGGAGGTTGGACTGGAGCGGGAGCGGGCGGACGGCTGCCTGTGATCGGTTACGCGCCACCATTTTAAGTGGGCGGGCCAATTAAGGCCCGCCCAGCGTGACGCGCACCCGGAAGCGCTGAGCACTCCCTGTGCGTGCGGGGGTTGTAGGAGGGAGAGTTGCAGAAATCTCCCTGAGGCATGAAGCTGCCTCAGGGAGATCAGTTCGATCTTCAAAAATTTTAATAATGACCAAAAAAAAATTTTTAAGACATGTCCCCTCATGTGACAGTGTCAATGAATTTTATTTAAAAATTTTATTAAACTTTAAAAATCTTCATGAAACCTCATCCGGCCCGCCAGTGTGATCGTCTATTTAACGTCATCCACCCATGGGTGAGGTTTCATGATAAATGCAAAGGCAGCCTGGGCTCTTAGCCTGCCCCCTGCCAACCTTAAGGTTGGACGGGCAGCTCAGTTACGTATTTTAATTAATATTTAAACGGCCTTAATAAGCCTTTGACAGTTCGGCAGGTGCGCAGCCGACTCCGGTGTGTGCCTGCCAAACTGAATATCTGCATGATGCGTGGTGACATCAGGACACACGCCCAACGTTACCAAGTGTCATTTCATGCATCGGTGAGCGGGGCCGAAGATTCTGCCCATAGAATTTACAGTACCAGGCCATTCAGCCCATTTGGATTATGCTGGTGTTTATGCTTCACATAAGCCTCTTCTCACCCAACTTCTGCAAACTCAATCTGCATATCCTGCTATTCCTTTCACTAGTATGTACTTATCTAGCTTCCCCTTAAAGCTATCCATGTCAGCTGCCTCAACTACTCCTTGTGATAGTAAGCGCCACATTCTAACCACTGTTTGGTTAAAGAAGTTTCTCTTGAAATATCTTGCACAGGACCCCTTCTCTTCATGCGTGTCCATTGGCATCTGATTTCCCATGTGTCCGGTGTTCTGGGAGATTTGAACACAAGGATGAGAATACTAAAACGAAGCTAAAATGAGAATACTAAGGTGAAGCAGCATTCAGGGGCCAGGAGCCAATGTATCATAGCAATGATGCATGAACAGGACTTGGAATAAGCTAGGATATGGGCAGCAGAGTTTTGGATGACTTTAAATTTATTGAGTGTGGAAGTTGGAAGGCCAACCAGGAGAGCACTGGAATGGTTGAGACTAGAACAGCACAGCTGGCAAGTATAGGTGTCTCCAGAAGATTGCAGATTTTCCTCAAAGTTGTGAGCAGTTGTAACTGGTACTTTGGTCCTTAGATCTAGCTGATGCCTTTGTGACCCAGTGAATTGAATCAGGTTGCAGCTTTCAGTCGTTGCCTCAACTGTGTCTGACCCATCTCCAGTGCCTTTGCCCTCACCCTTTACCCTCCCTTCCAAAACTATGATAAGGTCCCCTTTTCCTCACTTTTCACCCCACCAGCCTCCGCATTCAAAGGATCATCCTCCGCCATTTCCACCAACTCCAGCGTGATGCCACTACAAAATACATCTTCCTCTCAACCCGCTGTCAGCATTCCATAGGGATCCATCCCCTCCGTGATACCCTAGTCCACTCCTCCGTTACCCCCAACTCCTCATCCCCTTCCCACCACACCTTCCCATGGAATCATAGAAGGTGCAACATTCTTTAGTCTTTATTGCTACAATTAACACATCCTTTGTCTTCTGTCCATGACATCTTTGTTGAATCTCTCCTTAGCTTCCACCTATCTCCAAACCTTCTATTTTGCTCCACGATCTCCACCCCTTCTTAAACAGTATAAAATCCATTAAATTTCTACCTCTCTTTAGCTCTGAAGAAGTCATATGGACTCAAAATGTTAACTCTGTTTCTCTCTCTATAGATGCTGCCAGACCTCAGGGTAGAGTCCTCAGCCGAACCATCTTCAGCTGCTTCATCAATGACCATCCTTCCATCATATGGTCAGAAGTGGGAATGTTCGCTGATGATTGCACAATGTTCAGCACCATTCATGACTCTTCAGATACTGAAGCAGTCCATATCCAAATGCAGCAAGACCTGGACAAAATCCAGGCTTGGGCTGACAAGTGGCAAATAACATTTGCACCACACAAGTGTCAGGCAACGACCATCTTCAACAAGAGAGAATCTAAACATGATGTTCAGTGCCATCACCATCATTCAATCCCCGACAATCAACATCCAAGGGTTTACCATTGACCAGAAACTGAACTTGACTAGCCATATAAATACTGTGGCTACAAGAGCAGGTCAGAGGCTAGGAATCCTGCGACGAGTAACTCACCTCCTGACTTCTCATCTACAAGGCACAAGCCAGGAGTGTTATGGAATACTCTCCATGTGCCTGGATGAGAGCAGCTCCAACAACACTCAAGAAGCTTAACAAAGAACAAAGCAGGCCATTTGATTGGCACCCCATCCATGAATATTCACTCCCTCAACTGCCGACGCACCATGGCAGCAGTGTATACAATCTACAAGATGCACTGCAGGAACTCACCACACCTCCTTAGACCTTTCAAACCCACAACCATTACCATCTGGAAGGACAAAGGCAGCAGCCACATGGGAACAGCACCACCTGGAAGCTCCCCTTCAAGCCGCTCACCATCCTGACTTGGAAATATATCACCGTTTCTGCACTGTCGCTGGGTCAAAAACCTGGAACTCCCTCCCTAACAGCACTGTGGGTGCACCTATGCCACATGAACTGCAGTGGTTCAAGAAGGCAGCTCACCACCACCTTCTCAAGGGCAATTAGGGATGGGCAATAAATGATGGCCCAGCCAGCGAAGCCCACATCCCACAAATGAATGAAAAAAAATCTGCTGAGTTTCCCATTATTTTCTTCCTCCATTTTTATTTCAAATTTCCAGTATCTGCAATATTTTACCTTTATATTATTGCAGCTTTCATGTTCAGGTATGGGTTTCAAGGGGACATAGCATTCCAAGGATCAGAGCTGGACTGTTCAAGTTATATTTGGAAGCTATAATCCTCCTTCCTGTTTCTCCAGGTGTGGTCACCTAGATCACACTCCAGGTTCCCTACCAGCACACAGTACTGATACACAGGCCCCAGGTGAGAACGGTGTGCGTTAGCTCCATTCACTGTTTATCCTGGTTAGACACAGCTGAGATCAGTAGCTCAGTATACAAAGAACCACCTGCCCTACCAATCTGTATTGCAGTATGCTTGAGTTTCCATGAGGTGAGACTCAGCACTACCCCTTATTGTTTAAATATAGACTGCATTTAATAGTGCCACCTGATATAATTAATGATTTCTATTTGCAGCACTGGGGGGGGAAAGAAATATGAGCTCGGCATGTGGTCCCATGGGCAAAAACAGAAGCGAGCATTAAGGAGGAGGGGACCTCAGGAGGGTGCACTATGCCATTCTTGCCCCACATCTTGCACCAGCTCAGACACTGGCGCTTCAGTGCATTGCATACATCTGACAAAATGGTTGCATCAACTGGGTGGAGCACTGCACTGGATGGAGCACTGCACTGGATGGAACAGCAGCTGTCAGGGGCTGCGACAGTCCAGGTTTCTGATTGCCAGGGGAGTGTGGGAGAGCAGGCAAATGATGAGCATCTGGAGTCGTCCGTCAGGTGGTAAGTGTTGGATGTCCAGTGGGAGCTAGGTGGAGATCTGGCAGAGTTACCAGAGGGTATGCATGCTCTGCCATGAACGGTGGAGGAGTTTATTCAGGCTATTGAGTGCTGCTATCTCCCTCTCTTTGGAATGCATGCCTTCCTCCATCAAGAAATTGACAACTCGCACAACTCGATTGGAGAGCCAGACCCAGCAGGGTCATTCAAGGGTTTCTGGGTGTACATTCAAACCTGCAAGCTCTCGTAGTGTCAGTGAACTCAGTTAGGTATTGCCAGTGCAACAGAGTGACAGGTCAGCTGGAGCTCCAACCAGGTTCAGGTTCATCTATGGTAAGCAGAGAGGTCCAAGTGAACGTCACATTGGCGGATGAGTGGCAGCTCTCTGCATCTAGGGGCTCCCCTGAGGCCCTTCTGATGGTGACAGCAGCTCCTCTGTCCCTCGTGCCTCAGGGTGCCGCAACAACAGAGGAGACTCCTGTCACTGTGCAATGTCCCTCACAAGGCCTGGGCCCGCACAGCCTCAGATGACCAGAGAACATCTGCTGCAGTCATCCAGGCAGACGGAGCAGTAGAGTCAGCAGCGTTCCTCCAGCACAGCCAGCAGTGATGATGGAGCATCAGAACATAGCATTCAAATAAGGCATGAGAAAAACACTTTAGACACACAAGGGCCAATCAATGTGTATCTTGAGTGTGGTGTTGTTCAGCTGCTCTTTCGTAAATTGTTTTTCACTAGATGTTTGTGTGATGCTTATAAGTGGAATAAAGGCTATGTTGTTAAGTGTAGGGCTGCAAAACAATTATATATCCATCCTGAGTTTCAGAGGCCCTTGAGACAGATGTCGGCATAGAGAGACCTAAGAAGTTTAGTAAGGATCTTCTGATGGGCTGGCCAAGGGTCTTAAATCAGCTCCTTTGCAATGTTTGTGGAGTTTGGTATCACCCTATTGGAAGTGCCTCAGGATCAGAGACCCTCGTCTCCCGAGCACCAAGACCTTGCTGCCCTTCCTATTTTTCCAATCACACTGGTGCTCCTCAGGATTCCCCCTCAGAGTTACTGGTGGACTCATCCTTCAATGTTTCCTGGTGACCCTCCCATGTGCTCACCCCATGATGGAACAAAATTTTGTAGCGCAACAACAATCCAAAATACTCTATCCAGAGGATGTTGCAATGTGCCCGCTGTTCGATCCAGACACCCAAACCTCATCTTCAATAGACCAATGGTCCTCTCTATAGTTGTCCTTGTGTTTGCATGGCTGGCATCTCCTCTGCAGGAGTTCGAGGACTCCTGATAGGTGTCGTATGCCAACTCAACAATATCCATTATCACCCGCCAACCTGCCATTCACTTGTTCAGACGGGTTGAATAGCCGTGGTACCTGGGAGTGCCGAAGAATGTACACATCATAGCAACTCCAAATATACTGCGCAGACATCTGTGGAATGCACCGCTGGTGATCGTAGACTTTCTGGATGTTTAGCAACTGAAAGCCTTTATTCCGGAGCGCCAAGACAAACGATCACCAGCAGCTCCAAGAAACAAAAATTATGCTTCTGAAATCTCTTGATATCGATTCCTCATGGATAAAGTGCCAGCGCCTCATCCATGTGCCATTCACAGCAGAAACCCTTTATGGTTCACAAAGGTCCCTTGGCTGGCCCAGAAGCACCTCTATAGCCACGTCAGTGCAGTTAATGGTACCTCAGAATTTTGGGAAGTTTGCAACAGCCCCAAACCCCCTCACTCTCTCTGTCTGACTCTCATCGGTTGTGAACCTCACAAATGTCTCCATCCTCCTGAATAAAGGGGCCATGACAACTTTGATGCAGTGGTGCCCAGTGGGTTACTAAGGGTCATGAGTCTTTGGAATCCTCTTCCCTGAAAAGGCAGTGGGAGCAGAGTCTTTGAATACTTTTAAGGCAGAGGTGGATAGATTCTTTGTAAACAAGGGAATGATAGGTTATCAGGGCTAGGCGGGATGCAGATTTGAGGTTATGATCAGGTCAGCCGTGATCTTATTAAATAGCACAGCAGGCTCGAGGGGCTGAATGTACGTATGCAAAGCCTTGGAAAGCCTCTGAAATTCTGACTTGGAATTCAGGATGACAGTCACTTTCAAGGTGAGAGGCATTGGGTACCCCTTACGCAGCTTGATGCGATCTCCCCTGCAAATATTGAAGTGACTGCCACCTTTAAAAGGTGAAGCTTTCTTCCAATTTGACCCTCTATCATCTCCAAATAATTGGGTCACTGTCGATACACTCTGCCAGCACAGGGTAATGGTGTCTTGCTGCCTTCGTACACATGCCTCTTGTTGGCCTTCAGCATTTCCCTGACTCACTTGACGACAGACTTGTTACTGCTGCCTCTGACCGGTTTCCCTCCTCTCCATCCTTCTCCTCAGAGCA
Organism: Carcharodon carcharias; assembly: GCF_017639515.1. Classification (NCBI taxonomy): domain Eukaryota; kingdom Metazoa; phylum Chordata; class Chondrichthyes; order Lamniformes; family Lamnidae; genus Carcharodon; species Carcharodon carcharias. Next base: position 20,866,679 of record NC_054468.1, on the reverse strand, counting down.
GAAGCCTCTGGCTGATTAGACAATCCCCATGGGCTCAATGAGGATTTCCGTGCAGCAACCAAGCTTTACGCCAGCCCCCCTCTGACAGAGGGACTTCAAGCCCTGAAGCCTCTGAATGATAACCGAGGAAGTGCCACAGGATCACACAGTTACTCAAAGTAATAAGGAAAATATCTTACCACACGCTGCTGCTACTTTAGCGACAGCCTCCTTAGTTCTTGCTCTGCCATGGTGCTGTGGGCTTTTATCCTGCCCCTGCTCATGAAGGAGTAGCCTAGCGCGATTTACACCACCAGCGCAGCCCATACGCTGACTGTAAAAGTGCATGGGCTGCTTAAAATTCAATTCCATTGCCCTTTTAATGATGTTAATTGAACACGTGACCTTTGAGCCAGCCCACCTTCCGTAATATTAAAATCGGATGTGGTGACCTCGGGAAGCTTTCCCAAAGCCATTCCCAATCTAACAGCACTTCAGGATGGACAGACGCCCCCTCCCACATCACAAAATTCTGCCCCAGGCATTGGGAAGATGATAACGATGACTTGGCTGCATTATGGTCCTTCGGCAATACAATTAATGAAGGAGAGCAGTGTGTTAAGTTGCTGCCATGTTCTCTGGGTGGCTAAAAGCAGAACTCAGTAATGTTGAACACTTCAACACAGCCCAGCACAATGACAGTAATAATACCCAAGTCAGGATTGGATGACTGACCAACCCCACAAAATGTACAGTGGCCTGGCAGCAGTGTCAATATTCACTCTGCTAAACATAATGCCTGTTTTGCCTGAAATCACTAGACAGGGCGCTTACATATTGTGCTTGATCCGGGACCAAAGCCATAGCGAGTTCCATGAAGACTGTGCAAAGCCCCAACTGCATTCCGAGCTAGGTCATTCTGAAATAGAGACACCAAATAACAAACCTGATTACTAAATATGATGAATATCAGAATGCAAGGCATTGGGGAAGAAACCCCCGTTTCTAGATTGCAATGTGCTCGGATTTTTATCTCCATACTGTTCAAACATCAAGCGGTATAATGATAGACATCAGGAGGAGAAGCCGACTGCCGCATCCCTGCCACGCTTTGATACATTGGGCCAATTAAAACCCAGACCTCTGGGGCAAATAGATTTTGCATATTTATACGCTGCTCTGTTTCTCCACAATCGGGATACATTAGAATCTGTTTGTTTAGAACTCACTGCTGATACGTAGATGGAGAGGAATTTTGTGGCCCAATTGCAGGGGAGGAGGGAGCAGGAAATGCGGCAAGCCATTCAAAACTCGATGGACTTGAGCGGGACCAGAAGATCCCACCAGCAGGAGGGGCCATAAAATTCCGCCCATGACAGATTAAATTTAATGCAGAGAAGCATGAAGTGATAGATCTGGGAAGGAAAAATAGAGGAGTCAATCTAAATCATTCAGTCATGGGTCTCAAGAGGACTTGGCGGTCCAAGTATCAGAGATGGGCAGGCTCAAGACATGCCAACTTACATTCGGAAGATGTAATCCTTCTTCCTGTACCTACAGCTGTGGTCACCCAGATCTTACTTAAATTGTGCAACATTACAGGGACTGCAGGGGCAGAGATGAGCCACAAATCCTTGAAGGTGGCAAGGCAGGTTGAGAAAGCAGTTAGCAAAGGATATGGGGATCCTGGACTTTATAAACAGAGGCATAGAGTATAAAAGCAAGGCCTTGGAGAGGTTGCAGAAGAAAGTGACCGGAAATGTAAAGGGCATGAGGGAATTCAGTTATGTGGAGAGATTAGAGAAGCTGTGGTTATTCTCCTTAGAGCAGAGAAGGTTGGAAGAGATTTAATAGAAATGTTCAAAATTGTGGGCGGGATTTTCTTGCCCCGCCCACAGCCAGGATCGTCTGGTCCCGCTGAAAGTCAAGGGACTCTTGGCTGGGCCGGCGAATCTCCCACGGCGGGTGCCACCACAACAGGGCCGGAAAATCCTGGCCTATGAGTGGCTTTGAGAAAGTAGATAGAAAGAAACTGTTTGCTTTGGCAAGCGAGTCGGTAACAAGAGGACACAGATTTAAGATTATAGGCCAAAAATAAAAAGGGAGGAGATGGGGAGATTTTTTTCATGCAGTGAGTTGTTCTGATCTGGAATGCATTGTCTAAAAGAGTGGTGGAAGCAGATTTAAGAGTTACTTTCAAAAGCGAATTGGATATATATTGGAAAAGGACAAATAATATATGGTTATGGGGAAAGAGCAGTGGAGTGGGTTTAATTTGTAGCTCTGACAGAGAGCAAGCACAGATACAATAGAATGAATGACCTCCTGTGTAGTATGACTCTATGTCATGCATGAAAATAGCATTTTCCAGATGTCATCTAACAGGTCATAAATGAAGCAGTGGCTACAACATAGTAATAGCTTTATACACACTATATCCTGTGGACTGTTGTGTATGAGCAGCTTGGAGCCAAGTCCCTTTGTATAGTAAACAAGCAATTTACATAAATACCTGTAATTAATTCAGAGTTTATTTCTGAGATGCAGCCACCTACCAGTTCATCGTGGTCAAACACCAATGAGTAGGTGTAGGAGTATGGGAACAAACATTTCTGAGAGTACGAATGCATGGTGAGATACGCCTTGATGATTGAACTGTGGTTACGGATGAAGTCTGCAAGAGCCTTGACCTCCTTTTCAGATTCTACATATGGTCCGCAGTAAATCGGAGAACATGGATCCCTTGAGGCTCCATTGCCTGCAGGTTAGGCAGGTAGTTAAGTTACAATTGTCACCTTCCACTTTTTACCATTATCTACATCTACCATAAACTGTGGATCACAGATAAAAGGCTGAGTCCTCCACCCTTGTCCAAGCTACCCCTCTCCCAGCCCCACTGCCCCCTACCCACCACACTGGGACTTCCGCAACTGATGCATGCAAATGCCAGCCATGGAGATGGGGAACGTGTGTGCTTATGTTGTGGGTACCCGGTCCATTCTCTTCTGGCATACCCCTGTTCCTGTGCCTCCCAAAGGACCATCACATGAAGTGTGGGTCCAGAGCAGCATTGAGGGTTACTCTAAATGTACAAGATGGAGGGAGATGGCCTTGTAACAAGGTCCTCACCCTCTATTTATTTGGCTGTTTTTAAAGCTTGCTGCACGAGGTGTCCACAATGGGTTAGACAGCTGGAGACTTGGGATCAACTCCAGCCCAGCCTGATCCACTGGAAGTCTCCTTTGTCTGATGGTTGTAAAAGTTCTATGTGAAATAATTCTGTACAATCCCAGTGGACATGGGACTGTATCATTAACTATTCATAATGGAACTGCAACTTGACAATGTCACAGACAAGACCGAGGCTGGTGTGGGAAATGAAAAAATGTTATTCTAAGCCTGGACAGAAAGCTGTTCTGAGTTTAGGGCTGAGACCCATTGATGGAGCAGGAGTAGACAAAATAGCAATTTGCACCTAGCTGTGTTATACCACATCAGGGATGATTTTACATCTATCACCTGATGGACACGAGACAGGTAGGTAGTTAAAATGTCTTACATTACTTACCTGTCCTGGAACCACCAGGATCTCACTATCTATGAAGATATCCAGCTCTCCTGAGCAGGCAACAAGGACATCTGCCCACAGCCATCCATGTCCTTCACTGCATATACATGTCATACCCCAATGACATCATCGAGATCTGACTGCAATTTTAACTCGGGCTTGAGCAGAGGAAGTGGCTGCAGTTTTCCCACGAGACCAACTGGGGAGAGGACCATCGCTAAAAGAGGCCAAAAAAAGAGTAGGCACTCTTCTTTCCTTCATGGGGCTGGGGGGGAAACCTTAGGCCTCCCCTGCCCTGAACTCTTCCCCACCCTCCTGACTGCAAGACCCCTGTGAGAGGGCACCCACTAGGCTTCAGCAGGCAGGCTTAAGCCAGAGGAACTTCCATCGGCTGGCAGTTACTTGCCACCTACTTCACACAACTTCCAGAGGAAACAAGCCTCGGGAGTTAAAACATCTCATACTTCATCCCCAAACCTTCCAACTCAACTGCCCAAAGCCCAGCTAGAGTTCAGATTGGCAGCCTGGCCACAACAGGTCGAGTGGCCCCCCTCTTCTCTGCTGGAACTATTCCACCGGGCCCTTTGGACCCACCTTGTGTGACTGAAAAGCAATATTTAAAGAATTTCAAATCCTCAACCTTTAATTTGGATAATGACAAAAATACGTTTCTTAATTTAAAAACACACTGCCCCACAGAGAGAAAATTGTTTGTTCAAATGCAGAGGCTTACCACACCATTTGGCATTGAAGTTTCTGTTCGGATCAGTGCCCACACAGTCGGAGCCAGGATTTCTGGATCGTGTCTTCCTCCAAAGCCGATCCTGAAATTAGACAGAGTGACCAAGCGCATATACAAAATCAAAAAGCAGTAAAGCTTGGAATGAAGTGTACCAGTAAAACTTGTCCAAACTAGTCTTCTACACCTTAAAATGGAACTCCATTATCACTGATTACTGATTTTTACTGGGATTGGAAAATTTTGAACTGATTTTTCCTTCTGATAGATAATATCCTCACATATTGTGCTATGCGAATGTATCTTCATATATTTGCAGTTTATTCCAGTGCAGTATTCAGAATTGGATGGTGCAGTAAATGTCACCTTGTTTTCTCAGCAGGTTACTTGCCACCATCATGTGTCATCCCATTTCTAGAGAAATGTGTGATAATCTCTGAAATTTCCTCCCTAAATCTGTCCGCCTCTCCACCTTGCCTTCCTCCCTTAAAATGTTCCTTAAAACCTACCCCTTCAACCAAGATTTTGTTCTGATAACTCCTTATGAGGCTCAATGTCACAGACTCCTATGAAGTACCCTGGGATCTTAAAGGTTCCACATATAGACAAGTTGTTATTGTACAGGAGAAGAAATTACATGGGTACTGGGAGAGAAAAGGGGAGTAGGACTGATTAGTTAGCTTTACCAAAGAACCAGGACAGGCACAGAGGATGGAATGGCCTTCGCCTGTGCTCTATCTTTCTAAGATTCCACAATAAGGAGACTTTTGAAAAAAAGTCATTGAAGGTTTTGGTAGCCAGCAATACTTTGGTAATATAAGTAATTAGTGACCAGGCAATATTTTACAGGTGGAAGTAGATGGCATTGGCAGGATATGGGGTCAGATGTTCAGCTTAAGATTAAATAGAACACCAAGGTTTTGAGCAGTCATGTTCACCATCAGACAGTGGCCAGTGAGGGAAATGGAGTCATCAGCTATGTGTAATCTGATGTTTTCAGGTGGAATGGCGTGAGAGTTAGCAAGTAGATGAGAAACTGGGCATGGCGAAGGATAAATCATGGGTGGACTTCATAAGCAATGTTTTGACAGCAGGAAGAGAGACTATCGCAAGAGATTCTCTAGGCTATGACTGGATATATAGGACTGGAACAAGGAAAATGCAGCCCCACGCAGAAGGGACTGTTGTAATGTGCCTTTAAGGGATAGCAGCATGACATTCACTAGAAAGGAAATGTGTCATGCCATGCAATTTTAGTTTTGCTTGTGCTTTGAGCAAGGCACACGCAGCCACAGTTCTGCTGCTGTAGCCTTCAAGCTTTCTGTCCTGTTCACATGTGCCTAGACTTAATAAATGAGCCCATAACATGTTTACTCAATCCCTTATGATCAATAGGTGCCTTTATATCATTATAACACACACAATGGAAATACCAGCAAAATACTTTGCACAAGACATCAGATTCTTACCTTGGTCCAGGAATAGGCATAACCATCTACATTTACAACAGGAACAACCAGAAAATCCAGTTCATTGACAAGAGTGTTCAGAGTAGAACTTATTCCAAAATTTCTAATAGCCTGTGGAATGTATAAGTTATTTGTATAAAATATCGCTGGAGCGTGATTTTCAATCTCACTATAAATAAAAATCCCTCAAGTTATAGGTGAGTTTCCATTACTAACCTCTTTCACGAACCACTGGCAAAATGCTGGAGAAATCCATTCCCTGGCATGGATTCCACAGTCCAAGAAGATAGCAGGTTTTGGAGAACCTGTTCTCTTGCCTACCTTTAATAAGAGATTAGCACACACCAACATTCGATAAGGCTGCTTTATCAATGAAACCAAAAACTCTATCAAGTTTTCACAAAACATGGGTCTCCTGACACTTATCAGCAGGGTGGGGCAGAGAGGTCAGAAACTATCACAACAATAATTAAATATGGAACATGTCTTCTTACCCAGAGGAGATAGATGCTTCGTCCCTCATAGCTCCGTCCAATTTCAAACCGAGAAATTAGGTTTGGGTTTTCATCAGCAATAGCAGCAGTCCAAGATTCAATCTACAGTTAATTATCAAAACTTCACAGGCACTGGAAATATTTTTAACATTACGCATGTATATCTTTTGCTAGTAAATATGTGAACATGTCTTATGGATAAAGCCCGTTACTCCCACACTCGTTAATGTATGTTTCTCCCCATTACCCAATTCTGCAATCTCCTCTAGCCCCATTTCTTCCTCAAAAACTACATTCTGGTTTCTGACCTTTTTGCATATTCAAGGTATTGCATAAGATATATGGCATAGAAACAGGACATTCAGCCCAAACAGTCCATGTCCATGTTTATGTTCCACTCGAGCCTTCTCCCATCTTTCCTCATCGAAATACACCATCATAGCTCTCTCTTCCCTTCTACCTCATGTGTTTGTCTAGTTTCCTCTGAAATGCATCCATACTGTTGGCTTCAAGCACTCCCTGTGGTAGTGAGTTCCATTCTCACTACTCTTCTGAATTTTCAGTTGGATTTTTTGGTGAAAATCTTATAACTGATGGTCCCTAGTTATGCTCTACCCAACAAATGGAAAACTTTTCCCTGCATCCAATTTATCAGAACCTTTCCTAATCTATTTGGTTACCCTTCTGCCTTCTTTCTCCAAGATAAAAGAGACCCAGCCTGTCAGTCCTTTCCTGATTATGTATATCCACCTATTTCTGGTATCATTCTTATAAATCTTCTCTGCACTCTCTCCAGTGCTTCTATATCCTTTTTACAATATGGTAACCAGAACAGCACACAGTACACAGACTGTGGTCTGGATACAGGGTAACTTCCCTACTTTGAGTTTTGATCCTCTAGCATAAGTCTAGTGCTAAGTTTGTTGTTTTATGGCCATGCTAACCTGTGGTGCAACTTTTAGTTTTGGCATACCTGTACTCTGTGATCCTTTTGTGCCTCTGCACCACTAAGATATGTTCCTTCCAAGTAATACACGATCTCCCTATTGTACCCACCAAAGTGTACTACCTCACATTTTTCTGTGTTGAACTTCGTTTGCCATTTTTTGGCCATTCTGCAAGTTATCATTATTAAGAAGTCTGTGGGAAAGATCTCAGAGCATTTAAGGCACAATTAACGTATGCATTCAACATTAGATTCAAGCCTAATTCATATGGCTTGATAAATTTTCTCAGTCTATTCCAAGAGCAAATTTGTTGTTGTGGCTAATAGCATGAGCTAAAACTGTGAGGAATGAATACCATATTAACAGATTACAGTGGTAGCTGCTAACAGCCATTTCATTCCATCTGTTGGGCAAATGGAACAGGTAAACAAACCAGCCAGGTTTGCCCTAAGACTGGAACAAAAGCAGGTAAATGGAGTTATAACATCTTGTGACACCTGGCATGAGTGAGCTGTTTCATGAGGAAAGGTTGCACAGACTGGGCTTATTCCCACTGGAGTTTAGAAGAGCCAGGGATGATTTAATTGAAGTGTACAAGATCCTGAACGGTCTTGACAAGCTGGGCGTCAAAAGGATGCTTCCTTCTGTGAGTGAGTCCAGAACTAGGGGACACTAGTTTTAAAATTAGGGATCGCCCTTTTAGGACAGAGGTGAGGAGATTTTTTTTTTCTCTCAGAGGGTTGTGGAACTCTCCGCCTCAGAAGGCGGGGTCATTGAATATTTTTAAGGCAGAGGTAGGTGGGTTATTGTTAGACAAGAGAATCAACAGTTATGGGGGGAGGGGGTTAGATGGGAACTGGAAATGAAGGAGATCAGCCATGATCTTAATAAATGGCGGAACAGGCTGGAGGGGCTGAATGGTCTCTTATGCAATGCAGATCTAATTGGTTTGCCTAACCGTCTCAAGAGTGCGAATGACCTATTCCTGCTCCGATGTTCCTATGACTGGCACAAGGTCCGACAGAGCACTTTTTTAAACAAAAAATTACAAATACTTTAATTTTTACCTGATCCCAGTTATGATAGCGTTCATAATCATAGCGAACCGACCGGGACCCCTTTCGGTCAAACTGGTTCTTCATCAAGTTCTGCAGGTTCTCAATTAATACCCTGTGCAAGATAAAATAGCACTCTCTCTCTCTTTTAATAAAAAAAATGTACAACTATACGATTATAATGTTCATTGAAAGTTAATATAGGGTCTGACACTAACTCATATTTCAATCCAATCTTCTTCAGTCCAGCCTGAACTTCCGAGGCCCAACCAGCACCGACCCTGAAATCCACACTCCTGTTTGTGGTCACCAGCTCAACCGAATGTGGCTGCCAAAAATCAACCTGTGCGCACATCAATAACACAATTAATGGTCTCGTTTCGTCAAACTTAATTAAATATCGGCGTGCGAAACAGCAAACGTGAAATCATACCTCCGCAGTGTGGGACACATCCCTTATAAACTGTAGGTGCTGTTCATTGTCCGGCTTCAGACGCAGAACTTTATCCCTTGCAATGAAACAAAAGCTAAATGTCAGATTGAGTTTGTGAGGGAGATGTTCCCTCTTCCGTCGCTTGCACGGCACATCTAGAGAAATCCTCACCCGGGATATCGCCCAACGGGACCTGAGACCGCAACAGCTGTAACAAAGCCCAGGAACAAGAGTCTTTCCATAGTTTTGGTCGGATTGTAGGAGACACCTTGTCAGGTCAGAGACAGTTATACGGATGCAGTATCCAGACCAAGCATCAGATTGCTATCTACCGCACACCACACCTCGTTTCCGATTCAAGCATGCAATTTGCATACTCATGTATTTGGCAACATTCACATGTTTGCGGACACTGGTACAGGTGTGGACGAGTTTTAATCTATTGTGCAGTGAACTATCACTTTACCGCTTAATCTTCCTCCCCTAATTAGATAGGGCCAGGATGTCGAGGACTAGCTGGGCTATTTCTGTTTCAATTCTCTTCATCCTTTTTTAAGGCATTTAATAAATTTCTGTCCAATGTAGAAGCTGAACTGAAGTCTATACTACAGGTACCTGCTACTGCTGGCAGTAAGTTATACTAACAGCTCGATCAGCATAAGGTGCATTTACATTGTGCCTTTTCACTGTTAGTAACACCAGTTTCTGCCATGGTGGTCACCTGTAGGCATCATTCAAGGAGACTATTAACCAATACTTTGTTAAGTTTACTTTGAACATACAGGAACATAGGTCTTGGGAGCAGGAGTAGGCCATTCAGCCCCTCTTGCCTGCTCTGCCATTCAATAAGATAATAGCTGATCTGTTTGTGGCCTCAACTCCACTTTGGCGTCTGCCCTGCACCCCCAACCCCCCCCCCCCGCCCCAACAACCCTTGACTCCCTTGTCTATCAAAAATCTGTAACTTTGGTGTTAACCGTGCCTCAGTTAGTAGCACTTGTGCCTTTGGGTCACATGTTCACGGATTCAAGTTGCGCTCCAGAGACTTGAGGGAGGGCAGATCAAGGTTGAGGTGACAGCCCTGGTTGTCCTCGTGAGGTGGATGTAAAGGATTCCATGATAATGTTTTGAAGTGCAGGTAACTCCTCCCTGGTCATCTGCCCAATGTTTATCCCTCAACCGACACCATGAAATACAAATTATCTGGTCATTATCATACAGTTGTTTGGTGGACTTTGCTGTGCACCAGTTGGCTGCATGTTTCTTAAATTGTAACAGTGACTGCACTTCTGAAATAATTAATTGGCTGTAAAGCATTTTGGGGACACCCTGATGTTATGAAAGGTTCTATATAAATGCAAATTCCTTCTTCTTTCTTTAGGGTACACAGCTGCCTGCCCAGGGTGTTTAAATTAAGGAGTGTCCCCTGACCTAATAACTTTGGCTGGGTCAGTGCTGAAGATCATGGGTGGGCACATCCCAGCACAATGCCTGGACATTGACCATTAGTGTTAGACTCGCCACCAAGAGCCGATGGCATGAGCACAGTGCTATTTAAAATACTTCAGTGTTGTAAGGATGCTTGCGTTGCAGCCTACTAACAGTCTGATAGTAACCGCAAAAAGATGGAGTTAATCTGCAGGCTGTGTGGGATCTTTTAAATTTGATATTTTCCTGTGTAACACTTCACTTTGTCACTAAGAGGCTGACAGACAGTCGGAGGACGGAGTCCAGCAACATAGAAAAAAACTCAAGATTGGGGCATTGACCAATTTACATTTTAAACACACTCTCCTGGGGTTTCCATTGGTGGGGAGATAGGAGGCTTGCATCGCTCCGTGGCTGTAGCCTCATGAATAGCTTTAGATCGATGGATGTTGGCAGGAATTGGGGAGGGATTGACTTGGAAAGTCCTGGAATTCTGATGTGCTGTATTATTGGTACAATGGCAGCACTGTACGTCTTTAACAAGATCAAATCCTTTAGAGGTAGAACCAGCAACATTGCTGTTATAGCTGTTCTGGCTTACCTTTGCCGCGATTCATGAAAGTTTGCTTTTGGAGCTTTTTGCCTACTTTGACGTTGCACTTTGGGTGCCTCAGGTTTTGTTTGAATCGGATCTTGTTGGATTCCCTTACCCTTCAATGTAGTCTGCTGTAAATAAGGAGCAGCACCTCATGGCTAGCATAGGCCTTTCCTTGAGAATTATCTTGGCTTTAGGCAGATAGATAATGAGGAGGCATTGTAGGAATATCTAAATATTTTACATTGCTTTAACTTCTAACAAAGCCATAACAGGAATGGGAACAGAATTGGTTTAAACTGTGATCTCAAAAAGTTTGTCTTCTCCCCCTCACCCCCAACCAATGATGCAGATTTCAGCACAGGCTTCCCATCACAGTGGAGTGCAGGATAACAGTATGAGGCCATAGCAAAATAAAAGTGAATGTGCTGCTCTAAACCATACATAGAAGGTTAATTATACCTAAACTACAACTTGGGGGGACAGCAATAAAAGGAAGTAATGTATTGTAAAAAGGCAAAGGGCCTCTCTTTCTCTCTCATCTCTGTTTGAGCAACTGGGTGGTCATATAACATTTGATAGGGCTGCAGCCAGCAGGAAGCAGATAATCAAACAAACTGGTATAAAGAGATGCCATAGATAAAAACAAAAAAACTGCGGATACTGGAAATCAGAAATCAAAAACAGAATTACCTGGAAAAACTCAGCAGGTCTGGCAGCAGCCCCCCCCCCCCCCCCCCCCCCCCCCCCACCACCACCCACCACACACCTTAAACCAGCTTATATTTCACCCCTTCCTTGGATTCGCCTAGTTCTGTGGAAGGGTCATGAGGACTCGAAACGTCAACTCTTTTCTTCTCTGCCGATGCTGCCAGACCTGCTCAGTTTTTCCAGGTAATTCTGTTTTTGATTAAAGAGATGCCATGTTCTTAATTAGTTTGGAAAGAAAGAAAGACCTTTCCTTCCTTCAAGACCCTGTGGCGTGAAGCATATTTATAGAATCACATACAAGTTCTGGGCTTGAGGCCAAAGCAAGTATTTGATTATTGTGATTAAGACTAATGTTTTGTCAATAATAAATGAAGTCGCTTATCAGACATATTACTGTCTCTAGTTAAACCGTATCTGTTTAATGGGTAAAGGACCTACCCAACAGTTTGATGTGGTGCGCAGAGCTCAAGCTGGCTGTTGTTTGAATTTTGAATTGGGGATGGACCGTCCCTGATTTACCTTGACATGTATGACAGTAGAATTGGTAAAGTTGCTCCTTGGATATTTGAACAATGAGTAAATTGGGAGAGAATGCAGTCCAGTATTTCACAAGACAAGGTGGTGCCACCCAAATAAGAGAGTAGTGAGGCAAGCATTGTTCACTGTAGCCAGAAACCAGTCTGCATCAAATAAAGATTTGACGAAAGAATGCAAGCATTTGAAAGATGCTTCCCAGAGGAACAGGACTGAGACCACAGAAATTCACAGAGGACTAGAAATTGGGTAGCCCCATTTTTTGGACACAGGGGTCACTATTCACAACCTGCCCATGCCTAATCTAAATAAAGTAGGCAGCATGTAAAATTGGTGTACTCACCTCACCTCCATGATTGTAGTGTCACCCAGAGCAGCTCTGATCTCTGTAGCGCTGCTGACAGCTTTTGCGCATAACAGCGGACCAAATAGCATTCTGAAGAAACCATATGCTCCAGGCAGCCTTCTGTTTTTAAAGGTGCAGTCCCGTTAAAAGGGAAACTGCAGTTATGCACTGCAAGCAACTGGATAATTACTTCAGACCACGGCAGGACAAGGAGAATGTCGCAGCACGCCAAGGAAAGGACTTCCCACATCAGTGCTGCCCCCTTGGAGGCACTGGCCAGACAGACTAACACCAGGGAGTAAGACACCTACAAAGATGAGCTTCAGGAAGGATTGGGTGAAGGTGACAAGGGCAGTTAATGCCTTGCGTTTTGCACTCAGGACATGGCAGTAATGCCAAAAGAAGCTCAAGGAGCTCATTCAGGTGGTCAAGGGTAGTGCATCTGCACATCTCATCTGACACCCATCACACCACACATCTCTCACACTGCTCATTGTTAAACCAAGAAACATTAAACCCAGGCCCAGCATGCTCTTTAATTCAGATGACTGTAAAGGATTACATAACATAATATGAAGATGAGCGCAGGAGCTCCCTCCAGTGTCCTGACCAATATTTATCTCTCAACCAAGATCGTTAAAAAACAATGAACTGAACGTTATCTTATTGTTGTTTGTGGGACCTTGCTACATGCAAATTGGCTGCTGTCTTACCTACATTACAACAGCAACTTCTTCTTCTTGAGTTCTCTGCCGGAGGACAGGCCTGACCCACAGCGCCACAACCTCCACCATGGGCAGGGCAAGGAGGCAGGTCCCGAATCCACCCCAGCCGGAAAGCCGATCAAACCCCATGATGTTGGCATAAATCTGATCCATATCGGACATCCAGCCAACCAGCCCCACCAAGGAATCCCACTTGCCATGGCAACCTACATGTTTACATGCATGTCACCTTGAATTAGTGATAGCGAAAATAGAGGGTCCAATTTCTTTCCATCATATGGCTGACCATCAATCTCCTCTGTTCTTCCCACCTGCCATTGGCATATGTTGGAAGGATTTACAAGTTGATAACCAAACCCTTCGGCCACATTCTCAACCTTCCTTCACCATGGAGTGCCGGAGCTTCTGGCTCAGTGGCAGGGACGCTACACACTGCACTGCAAGACCTCCTCTAACAGTGACTATGCTTCCAAAAAAATACTTTGTTAGCTTTAGAGTGTTTTGGGATATACTGAGGTCGAGAAAGGTACTGTATAAATGCAATATTTTCCTTCTTTAGATTTGCCAAACAGTGTGGAGCCACCACAGTAAAATATCTGATAGCACAGCAATCCCGCGGCAGCTAAACAGTAATGGCATCCAGGCAACGTGAACTTTTTTAAAATAATTTTTATTTTTTTAATGTCGGCAAAGAGTTGATTTTTTTTTTTCTCATCTCTTCACTGATTCCTAAACATGAGGCAGAGGAAGCTGAAGTAGAAGTTCAGAATGCAGGATCTCCTCCGCGTTTGTGCCAGTGGGCTATTTACTGCCTCAAGCAGGCAGGTATATCGTAATTTCTTTAAATTTGTTCCTTCATGGGGTGTGGGTGTTGCTAGCCAGTGCCGCATTTGTTGCCCATCCCTATTGCCCTTGAGCTGAGTGGCATGCGAGGCCATTTCAAAGTCAACCACCTCACTGTGGATCTGGAGGTCAGACCGGATAAGGATAGCGGATTTCCTTCAGTAGTGATGCAGATGATAGTATCATGGTCACCATTACTAAGACTAGCCTTCATTTCCAGATTTTTTATGAACTGAATTTAAATTCCATCAGCTGCCATGGTGAGATTTGAACCTGTGTCCAGGCCTCTGGATTAATAGTCCAGTGACATTATGACTACGACACGTGATTAACATCTTAGCATTTCCCTGCAGAAACCATGGACTGACTTTTGCCACAAAGGCACAGGCAGTTCTGCAGGAGGGGAAATTCAAACAGTTGCATGCGAGAAGGGCTCACGGACACTGTCCTGCATTCGGGTGAGTTCCCATGGTAATTGACAACCCAATCCATGGAAGCAGGCAAATAGGTGTTATGACCACAGCCGGTGTTAATTGCTGCACAAACCAAATCCCAGAGGGAAACTTGGCTAACAGGCCATTCCCTTTTTTGTATTCTGAAAGTGAGAAGAAGATGCACTAATCTCAGCAGCAAGAAGTCCAGTAACACGTTTGGGATTTTAAAAATTAAAAGTAAAATTTTTATTAACAAGAATAAAAGAAAACTTACGCACACAAGATTACAGTGACACAATTAAAGTTAGTCTTACAAAACATTCCCCCAAAAGATTCCCTACTTGGTCAGATCCACAAGTAAACATCTTCCAGGCAACACTCCCTTATAGGTCAAAAACAAAAACAGAATTACCTGGAAAAACTTAGCAGCATTGGCAGAGAAGAAAAGAGTTGACATTTCGAGTCCTCATGACCCTTCCACAGAACTGAGCGAATATAAGGAGAGGGGTGAAATATAACACTTCCTCCTACCTCTCCCTGGACCATGACCCCACTACTGAACATCAAGCCACTGTTTCCAGGACTGTCACTGACCTCATCTCCTCTGGGGATCTCCCTCCCACAGATTCCAACCTGATAGTCGCCCAACCTCGGACGGCCCGCTTCTATCTCCTACCCAAAATCCACAAACAGAACTGCCCCGGTAGATCGATCGTCTCAGCTTGCTCCTGCCCCACAGAACTCATTTCTCATTATCTTGACTCCCTTCTCTCTCCCCTTGTCCAGTCCCTTCCCACCTACATCGGTTATTCCTCTGACACCTTACGTCACATCAACAATTTCCAGTTCCCTGGCCCCTACCGCTTCCTCTTCACCATGGACGTCCAATCCCTCTACACCTCCATCCCCCACCAGGATGGTCTGAGGGCCCTTAGCTTCTTCCTCGAACAGAGGCCCGAACAATCCCCATCCACCACTACTCTCCTCCGTCTGGCTGAACTTGTTCTCACGCTGAACAATTTCTCCTTCAACTCCTCTCACTTCCTCCAAATAAAAGGTGTGGCTATGGGTACCCGCATGGGCCCCAGCTATGCCTGTCTCTTTATGGGGTATGTGGAACATTCCTTGTTGCAGTCCTACTCCGGCCCCCTTCCACAACTCTTTCTCCGGTACATCAATGATTATTTCGGTGCCGCTTCATGCTCTCGTCAGGACTTGGAAAAATTTATTAATTTTGCTTCCAATCTCCACCCCTCCATCATTTTCACATGGTCCATCTCTGACACTTCCCTTCCCTTCCTTGACCTCTCTGTCTCAATCTCTGGTGA
Organism: Carcharodon carcharias; assembly: GCF_017639515.1. Taxonomy (NCBI): domain Eukaryota; kingdom Metazoa; phylum Chordata; class Chondrichthyes; order Lamniformes; family Lamnidae; genus Carcharodon; species Carcharodon carcharias. Next base: position 20,851,051 of record NC_054468.1, on the reverse strand, counting down.
TAGACTGTCCACCAATATCCATTACAAACCCACCGACTCCCACAGCTATCTCGACTACAGCTCCTCACACCCCACTTCCTGTAAGGACTCCATCCCATTCTCTCAGTTCCTTCGCCTCCGTCGCATCTGTTCCGATGATGCTACATTCAAAAACAGTTCCTCTGACATGTCCTCCTTCTTCCTTAACCGAGGTTTTCCACCCACGGTCGTTGACAGGGCCCTCAGCCGTGTCCGGCCCATCTCCCGCGCATCCGCCCTCACGCCTTCTCCTCCCTCCCAGAAACATGATAGGGTCTCCCTTGTCCTCACTTATCACCCCACCAGCCTCCGCATTCAAAGGATCATCCTCCGCCATTTCCGCCAACTCCAGCATGATGCCACCACCAAACACATCTTCCCTTCACCCCCCTTATCGGCATTCCATACGGATCGCTCCCTCCGGGATACCCTGGTCCACTCCTCCATCACCCCCTACTCCTCAACCCCCTCCTATGGCACAACCCCATGCCCACGCAAAAGATGCAACACCTGCCCCTTCACTTCCTCTCTCCTCACCGTCCAAGGACCCAAACACTCCTTTCAAGTGAAGCAGCATTTCACTTGCATTTCCCCCAACTTAGTCTACTGCATTCGTTGCTCCCAATGTGGTCTCCTCTACATTGGAGAGACCAAACGTAAGCTGGGCGACCGCTTTGCAGAACACCTGCGGTCTGTCCGCAAGAATGACCCAAACCTCCCTGTCGCTTGCCATTTTAACACTCCACCCTGCTCTCTTGCCTACATGTCTGTCCTTGGCTTGCTGCATTGTTCCAGTGAAGCCCAACGCAAACTGGAGGAACAACACCTCATCTTCCGACTAGGGACTTTACAGCCTTCCGGACTGAATATTGAATTCAACAACTTTAGGTCATGAGCTCCCTCCCCCATCCCCACCCCCTTTCTCTTTCCCCCTTCTTTTTTTTTCCAATAAATTATAAAGATTTTCCTTTTCCCACCTATTTCCATTATTAAAAAAAAAACCCACTAGAGCTATACCTTGAGTGCCCTACCATCCATTCTTAATTAGCACATTTGTTTAGATAATATCACCAACTTTAACTAACACCTATGTGTTCTATTGTACTACTGTCGTTGACATCTTTTGATGATCTGCTTCTATCACTGCTTGTTTGTCCCTACAACCACACCAACCCCCTCCACCTCTCTGTCTCTCTATCTCTCCGCCCCCCACACACACACCTTAAACCAGCTTATATTTCAGCTCTTTCCTGGACTCGAACTCAAGTTCTGTCGAAGGGTCATGAGGACTCGAAACGTCAACTCTTTTCTTCTCCGCCGATGCTGCCAGACCTGCTGAGTTTTTCCAGGTAATTCTGTTTTTGTTTTGGGGTGAAATATAAGTTGGTTTAAGGTAGTGGGGGAGAGAAGTTGGGGGGTGTTGTGGTTGTAGGGACAAGCAAACAGTGATAGGAGCAGATATTCAAAAGATGTCGTAGACAAAAGAACAAAAGAACACAGAGGTGTTGAAGGTAGTGGTATTATCTAAACGAATGTGCTAATTAAGAATGGATGGTAGGGCACTCAAGATACAGCTCTAGTGGGGGTGGGGTGGAAAGACTAGCAGGGCATAAAAGACTTAAAAATAATGGATAAAAACAAAAAAACTGCGGATGCTGGAAATCCAAAACAAAAACAGAATTACCTGGAAAAACTCAGCAGGTCTGGCAGCATCGGCGGAGAAGAAAAAAGTTGACGTTTCGAGTCCTCATGACCCTTCAACAGAACAGCAAAGCATTTTCACCTTACAAATTCAGAATGAGGTTCTTTTCACTGTGGAGCCAGTTGCAGCTGCCTTTTGATCTTACATTCCTTCTGCTCTACTGAAAAACTACTGAATTTATATCTACCACCACTGATTGAATTCAAATTCTCATTGTCTCCTGGACTCGAACTCAAGTTCTGTCGAAGGGTCATGAGCACTCGAAACATCAACTCTTTTCTTCTCCGCCGATGCTGCCAGACCTGCTGAGTTTTTCCAGGTAATTCTGTTTTTGTTAAAAATAATGGAAATAGGTGGGAAAAGAAAAATCTATATAAATTATATATAATCTATTTTCATTATTTTCAAATCTTTTATGCCCCGCTAGTCTTTCCACCCCAGCCCCACTAGAGCTGTACCTTGAGTGCCCTACCATCCATTCTTAATTAGCACATTCGTTTAGATAATACCACTACCTTCAACACCTCTGTGTTCTTTTGTTCTTTTGTCTGTGACACCTTTTGATTATCTGCTTCTATCACTGCTTGCTTGTCCCTACAACCACAACACCCCCCCACCAACCTCCACCCCCGCACCACCGGCCCGCGCCCCCCCCCCCCCCACCCCCCAACCACCACCACCTTAAACCAACTTATATTTCACCCCTCTCCTTATATTCGCTCAGGTCTGTGGAAGGGTCATGAGGACTCAAAACGTCAACTCTTTTCTTCTCCGCCGATGCTGCCAGACCTGCTGAGCTTTTTCAGGTAATTCTGTTTTTATTTTGGATTTCCAGCATCCGCAGTTTTTTGTTTTTAACTCCCTTATTGATGTTTAACTATAAAACTTGGATAATATTACCCAAGGCAAACTGCTGTAGCTTTAATAAAGGCATACCACATGACCTCTAACTCTATTCCATTCTGCTGTGGAAATCCAAGACTTCAGAACCAGACTTGCAGCCCAAGGTTTTTCTGGCTAGTCTGGATGGCTGATTCAAACTGCATTTTCTCCAAGTTCAAAGCTAACAGCTCCCAGCTCAGCTCTAGCTAACAATTACATCTCACAGCTGCCAACAGCTCAAACAGCTACCATAAGCTTTCCACAGTATCTCTAAAGTACTTTTTTTCTCTCTTTCTTCTCAGGTTCCATTGTTCTCACACCTACTTGAAGCTCAAGTCCTTCCAAATATAAAATCATTAATGTCTCTATTTTGCCTTTGCTTTCGGGTCAATAAAATATAACATCCCTCTTCTATTTACCTATGGAACTCCTGCAAGATGCATACATGTTTCTTGGTACCTCTCACTCGCCTTTGATATTCAAACAAACTCTCAACTTACCTAAAAATGCAAATGTTAGATCTAACCTATTCACTTGTACCTCAAACCTGACATCCCTATCCTTTTTAATGTTTTAAACCCCCTAGACGATCTGTCTGTAGTAACCTTTCCCAGCTTAATAAAATCATTAACATGCATGTACACACATGCACGTACAGACACACACAGCCTTCTTTACAGAATTACCCAATTTGATTTAAAATCCATTTCTCACATAGGCCAATTAAGACCCGGCTTAGGGGCCGTTTTCTGAACTTGCAGGCATTTTCCCAGCATAGAAGCAGCTCCCCCTGTGAGTTTAGAGTCTGGCAGCAACATTAGACATGATGTGAGGTAAGTGTATTGTGCAACTTTGGATCTCTGGTTCCCAAAACTCCACCAGTGCCTTTTTCCTCACGTCATGTCTGGGTTGGTGGTGGACTAAGTAACAGAGATTCATTACGTTGATTAGTCAAGAACTCTTTATATTATATTGTATCATCCAACTATCAGCATGATGTAAGGTGAACTAGATAGAAATGGTATTCAGTATTCAGCAATTCCTATGTCCATCTGCTATTTACCAGAGGCAATGATAACAGAAGAGAAGTGTATCCAGGAAGACGAGCTGGTAAATGTTGTGTCCAGTCTTTTTAGATCAGACGATCTGTAAAGGAGCTGCCTGCAATCTCCAAGCAATTCACGTAAATTTTAATCTTTACCTATAGAGTGCAGCAGTGTCATCTGTGGGGTTGCAGGCTATCCGGCATCTGTTTCTTCATTCAAATGTCCTTTCATTAGTTGAGTGTCTGTTCTTAATGTGAGAGTCCATTCTTAATGTGAGAGTCCATTCTTATTCTGAGTGTCCATTCTTAATGTGAGTATCCATTCTTAACGTGAGAGTCCATTCTTAATGTCAGAGTCCATTCTTAACGTGAGATTCCATTCTTAATGTGTGTCCATTCTTAATGTGAGTGTCCATTATTAATGTGAGAGTCCATTCTTAATGTGAGACTCCATTCTTAATGTGAGAGTCTATTCTTAATGTGTGTCCATTCTTAATGTGAGAGTCTATTCATAATGTGAGAGTCCATTCTTAGTGTAAGTCCATTCTTAATGTGAGAGCCTATTCTTAATGTGAGAGACTATTCTTAATGTGAGTGTCCATTCTTAATGTCAGAGTCCATTCTTAACGTGAGATTCCATTCTTAATGTGAGAGTCCATTCTTAATGTGAGACTCCATTCTTAATGCGTGTCCATTCTTAATGTGAGAGTCTATTCTTAATATGAGAGTCTATTCTTAATGTGTGTCCATTCTTAATGTGAGAGTCTATTCTTAATTTGAGAGTCTATTCTTAATGTGAGAGTCCATTTTTAATGTGTGTCCATTCTTAATGTGAGAGCCTATTCTTAATATGAGAGTCTATTCTTAATGTGAGAGTCTATTCTTAATGTGAGTGTCCATTCTTAATGTGTGTCCATTCTTAACGTGAGAGTCTATTCTTAATATGAGAGTCCATTCTTAATGTGAGTGTCCATTCTTAATGTGAGAGTCCATTCTTAATGTGAGAGTCCATTCTTAATGTGAGTGTCCATTCTTAATGTGAGAGTCCATTCTTAATGTGAGTGTCCATTCTTAATGTGAATGTCCATTCTTAATGTGAGAGTGTATTCTTAATGTGAGAGTCCATTCTTCATTTGAGAGGCCATTCTTAATGTGTGTCCGTTCTTAATGTGAGTGCCCATTCTTAATGCGAGTCCATTCTTAATGTGAGAATCCATTCTTAATGTGAGAGTCCATTCTTAATGTGAGAGTCCATTCTTAATTTGAGAGGCCATTCTTGATGTGTGTCCATTCTTAATGTGAGTCCATTCTTAATGCGAGAGTCCATTCTTAATGTGAGTGTCCATTCTTAATGTGAGAGTCTATTCTTAATGTGAGTCCATTATTAATGTGAATGTCCATTCTTAATGTGAGTCCATTATTAATGTGAGTGTCCATTCTTAATGTGAGTGTCAATTCTTAACGTGAGTGTCCATTCTTAATGTGAGAGTCTATTCTTAATGTGAGAGTCCATTCTTCATTTGAGAGGCCATTCTTAATGTGTGTCCATTCTTAATGTGAGTGCCCACTCTTAATGCGAGAGTCCATTCTTAATGTGAGAGTCCATTCTTAATGTGAGAGTCTATTCTTAATGTGAGAGTCCATTCTTAATGTGAGTGTCCATTCTTAATGTGAGAGTCTATTCTTAATGTGAGAGTCCATTCTTAATGTGAGTGTCCATTCTTAATGTGAGAGTCCATTCTTAATGTGAGAGTCCATTCTTCATTTGAGAGGCCATTCTTAATGTGTGTCCATTCTTAATGTGAGTGCCCACTCTTAATGCGAGAGTCCATTCTTAATGTGAGAGTCCATTCTTAATGTGAGAGTCTATTCTTAATGTGAGAGTCCATTCTTAATGTGAGTGTCCATTCTTAATGTGAGAGTCTATTCTTAATGTGAGAGTCCATTCTTAATGTGAGTGTCCATTCTTAATGTGAGAGTCCATTCTTAATGTGAGAGTCCATTCTTAATGTGAGTCCATTATTAATGTGAGTGTCCATTCTTAATGTGAATGTCCATTCTTAATGTGAGAGTGTATTCTTAATGTGAGAGTCCATTCTTCATTTGAGAGGCCATTCTTAATGTGTGTCCGTTCTTAATGTGAGTGCCCATTCTTAATGCGAGAGTCCATTCTTAATGTGAGAATCCATTCTTAATGTGAGAGTCCATTCTTAATGTGAGAGTCCATTCTTAATTTGAGAATCCATTCTTAGTGAGAGTCCATTCTTAGTGAGAGTCCATTCTTAGTGAGAGTCCATTCTTAGTGAGGGTCCATTCTTAGTGAGTGTGCTCTCTTAGTGTGAGTGTCATTTCTATAAATACACCAATAGAACTGTCAGGACTAGGCAAAACACTTTGAGGTGATCTAATATGGTGGTTCCCAAACTCGGGTGTCCATCAAGCCTTTCGATGGCGTCCACGAAATAACCCCTCCAGCAGGCAAGACAAACAGAAGTGGAAAAAGGAAGGAATGAGAAAAAGGTAACCTGTCTTTATGTATAAAATGACAGTAGTTATATTTTTCCCACACGAGTAGCTGATGAGTTCTCCACACCCAAATCTCCTGAATAGTTGGCTCTCTTCACGGCGATGGGTGCCTCCGCTATCATGGTTTTCAGCGGGAGTCACACATTTGCATTCTTGAAGGGGTGGGGGGGGCTGCGGATGGGGTGGATGGGGGGGTGGGGGTGGGGTGGTGGGAGGCCAGCTACTGCTCTGATATCTGAGTGCATTCAATTTGGACTCAGCCAGCAAGTGCCATCATAATGCTGCCTGGCTTGCTGAGTATTTCCAGCATTTTCTGTTTATATTGAGCTGTTTCTGTCTGAATACTTCCAACTGTGGAAAAACTGTCATTTGGACTTGCTTCAATCTTCCACCATGTTATAATAATGTAATTTGTTTACATAATTAAATAACACTCAGAAACTAGGGGCCTTTGTACAAATCTGTAAAATATCCTCAGGAATGGCATGTCCAAAGTGAGTACTCTGTGGAGGGAGGGGAGCTCAAATGATTATGGGAAGCTTTTTTTAAATTAAAACAGTAAAATTGCTTTGAGCCTGTTAACCATCTAAATCGGGTGCGACTGTTGTTAATACTGATTGGATTGAATAGCTGTTTGTATTGGATGTGATCTACTGATTACATTTGTTTGCCATTAACAGGCAATCTTTAACCACATAAAAAGGAGTTCAGTTGGCTCTACACTACAATGTTAATGGAATCACGCTTATCATTGATCTTTGGTTTTGTCTGGTCTGACTCATCACTGAAATTGTCTTCGGATTGCTATTCTAAGTAATTATCTGTTCTTTACAGCATTAATAAAGTACTCCAAAGCACTTTTCTACCACGAGTATTATATAGTATTATCATTTAGATGGTGGGCCCTTGATTACTGATCCATCTGTAAAAGAGTTCCAAAAAGGTTTGCGAACCATTGATCTAAGCACACATTTCCACATTATGTTTCTTTGCTTCCCTCTGCTGGAAGACAATGAACAGTGGAATTAATGCATAAGGAATAAAAACTTGCTGAAGTGTCATATTTGACTCAAAACCATTCCTTCCTCCATTATTCTACCTTTGTGTGAGGAAGACATTTCTGATATTCTTAAAATCACCCTAATGTACATTGAGTTTGTGACCTTTATTCTATAGCCCGTGGTTTGGACTAGAGGGGACGTGGTGGCATAGTGGTAATGTCATTGGGTGTTATGGCACAGCTGGTGATAAATGCCGAGCTGCTTAAATCCCAGAGGGAAACTTAAAACAGCTGCCACAACTGTTTTGCAATTTATATTTTGTTTTGAGATGCGTGCCTTGAATTCAGTAGTAACAAGTCCACCGAATCTTAGAGGTTTTTTACAAAACTATATTAAACAACTATCAATAGTAGAAAAGATATTTAGCACACACATGGGTCTACAAATTACTACTATAATAACTCCTAACTACCCTAATTAATCTGACTCCCAGTTACATCTCCATTAAGGCAATGGTAAAACAAGATAGATTTCAACAGACCCAGGCAAAGCACACAATACCTTGGGCAGGAATATTCACAATGAGTTTCTTGGCTTTGGTTCCTGTAGACAGAAATTTGATACATACAGGCTGGGGGCTTTTCACTCTTGTTAGATCTTAGAATGTTTTTCTCCTTACACATAACCTCATCCCCTTTACACATGCTTCTCCCTTTTTAATGTAAATTTCATTGTTCCAATATGTCTTTGCAACTTTACTTTTTCTATTATATAAATCTCCTATAGTACTCATACTACCAGTAATCTTTGGGAAAAATAAACACACTGTTTGGCTTAGCCTCTGTTAGTTAGGTGGAATACCTTACCATCTCTTTGAAATTCACCACTCTGGTTTACCTCAAAATGTAAATGTTCCTCACACTTCACATTCTAAAACTTCAGCCATATTTAGGCATTTATCATTTCAAACCAAGCTCTCCTTCTGATAACTCAAGTCTCCAGGCTAGCTGTCTGCAATTCAATTAAACCCCACCCCACACACCCCCCCCCCCCCCCACCACCCCACACACACACACACACACACACACACCTACACACAAAGAAACAAATCCAAACCCCACTGTTAGCCCACCTTTACAATAAATCACAATGATATTATGAAAATTATTATATTTTCATGACACTGGACAAGCAATCCAGAAGCCCAGGCCAATCCTCTGGAGACATGAGTTCAAATCCCACCACAGGAGCTGTTAGTATTTAATTTCAATTAATAAGTCTGAAATTCAAAGCTAGTATGAGCAATGGTGACCATGAAACCATTGATGATTGTCATAAAAATCCATCTGGTTCACAAATGTCTTTCAGAGAAAGGAAATCTGCCATGTGACTCCAGAGCCACGGCCATGTGATTGACTCTTAACTGCCGTCTGAAATGGCCTAGCAAACCACTCAGCTGTATCAAAAACTACTAGAAAGCCTACAAAAAGGAATGAAACCGTACAGACTACCTGGCATTGATGACCCAGGCACTGGAAACAACAATGGCAAATCCATAACAAAAACAAAAACAGAATTACCTGGAAAAACTCAGCGGGTCTGGCAGCATCGGCGGAGAAGAAAAGAGTTGACGTTTCGAGTCCTCATGACCCTTCGGCAGAACTTGAGTTCAAGTCCAAGAAAGAGTTGAAATATAAGCTGGTTTAAGGTGTATGTGTGGGGGGCGGAGAGAGAGAGGTGGATGGGGGGCGGTGCTGTTGTTGTAGGGACAAACAAGCAGTGATAGAAGCAGATCATCAAAAGATGTCAACAACAATAGTACAAAAGAACACATAGGTGTTAAAGTTAAAGTTGGTGATATTATCTAAACGAATGTGCTAATTAAGAATGGATGGTAGGGCACTCAAGGTATAGCTCTAGTGGGGGTGTTTTTTTTGTAAAATAATGGAAATAGGTGGGAAAAGGAAAATCTTTATAATTTATTGGAAAAAAAAAGGAAGGGGGAAACAGAAAGGGGATGGGGATGGGGGAGGGAGCTCACGACCTAAAGTTGTTGAATTCAATATTCAGTCCGGAAGGCTGTAAAGTGCCTAGTCGGAAGATGAGGTGTTGTTCCTCCAGTTTGCGTTGGGCTTCACTGGAACAATGCAGCAAGCCAAGGACAGACATGTGGGCAAGAGAGCAGGGTGGAGTGTTAAAATGGCAAGCGACAGGGAGGTTTGGGTCATTCTTGCGGACAGACCGCAGGTGTTCTGCAAAGCGGTCGCCCAGTTTATGTTTGGTCTCTCCAGTGTAGAGGAGACCACATTGGGAGCAACGAATGCAGTAGAGTAAGTTGGGGGAAATGCAAGTGAAATGCTGCTTCACTTGAAAGGAGTGTTTGGGTCCTTGGATGGTGAGGAGAGAGGAAGTGAAGGGGCAGGTGTTGCATCTTTTGCGTGGGCATGGGGTGGTGCCATAGGAGGGGGTTGAGGAGTAGGGGGTGATGGAGGAGTGGACCAGGGTGTCCCGGAGGGAACGATCCCTACGGAATGCCGATAGGGGGGTGAAGGGAAGATGTGTTTGGTGGTGGCATCATGCTGGAGTTGGCGGAAATGGCGGAGGATGATCCTTTGAATGCGGAGGCTGGTGGGGTGATAAGTGAGGACAGGGGAGACCCTATCATGTTTCTGGGAGGGAGGAGAAGGCGTGAGGGCGGATGCGCGGGAGATGGGCCGGACACGGTTGAGGGCCCTGTCAACGACCGTGGGTGGAAAACCTCGGTTAAGGAAGAAGGAGAACATGTCAGAGGAACTGTTTTTGAATGTAGCATCATCGGAACAGATGCGACGGAGGCAAAGGAATTGAGAGAATGGGATGGAGTCCTTACAGGAAGCGGGGTGTGAGGAGCTGTAGTCGAATCAGCTGTGGGAGTCGGTGGGTTTGTAATGGATATTGGTGGACAGTCTATCACCAGAGATTGAGACAGAGAGGTCAAGGAAGGGAAGGGAAGTGTCAGAGATGGACCACGTGAAAATGATGGAGGGGTGGAGATTGGAAGCAAAATTAATAAATTTTTCCAAGTCCTGACGAGAGCATGAAGCGGCACCGAAGTAATCATCGATGTACCGGAGAAAGAGTTGTGGAAGGGGGCCGGAGTAGGACTGCAACAAGGAATGTTCCACATACCCCATAAAAGACAGGCATAGCTGGGGCCCATGCGGGTACCCATAGCCACACCTTTTATTTGGAGGAAGTGAGAGGAGTTGAAGGAGAAATTGTTCAGCGTGAGAACAAGTTCAGCCAGACGGAGGAGAGTAGTGGTGGATGGGGATTGTTCGGGCCTCTGTTCGAGGAAGAAGCTAAGGGCCCTCAGACCATCCTGGTGGGGGATGGAGGTGTAGAGGGATTGGACGTCCATGATGAAGAGGAAGCAGTTGGGGCCAGGGAACTGGAAATTGTTGATGTGACGTAAGGTGTCAGAGGAATCACGGATGTAGGTGGGAAGGGACTGGACAAGGGGAGAGAGAAGGGAGTCAAGATAACGAGAAATGAGTTCTGTGGGGCAGGAGCAAGCTGAGATGATCGGTCTACCGGGACAGTTCTGTTTGTGGATTTTGGGTAGGAGATAGAAGCAGGCCGTCCGAGGTTGGGCGACTATCAGGTTGGAAGCTGTGGGAGGGAGAGCCGCAGAGGAGATGACGTCAGTGACAGTCCTGGAAACAATGGCTTGATGTTCAGTGGTGGGGTCATGGTCCAGGGAGAGGTAGGAGGAAGTGTCTGTGAGTTGACGCTCAGCCTCCGCGAGGTAGAGGTCAGAGCGCCAGACAACAGCACCACCCTTGTCAGCGGGTTTGATGACAATGTCAGGGTTGGACCTGAGAGAATGGAGTGCAGTAAGTTCAGAGAGAGACAGGTTAGAATGGGTGAGAGGAGCAGAGAAATTGAGACAACTAATGTCGCGCCGACAGTTCTCAATGAAAAGATCAAGAGAAGGTAAGAATCCAGAGGGAGGGGTCCAGGTGGAGGGAGAATATTGGAGATGGGTAAAAGAATCCGTTGAACTGGGAGAGGACTCCTGCCCAAAGAAGTGAGCCCGGAGACGAAGACGGCGGAAGAAGAGTTCAGCATCGTGCCGAGCACGAAATTCATTGAGGTGAGGGCGTAAGGGTATGAAACTAAGTCCTTTGCTGAGCACTGAACGTTCAGCATCGGAGAGGGGAAGGTCAGGGGGTATAGTGAATACACGGCTGGGGTTGGGATTGGAAGAAAGGGTGGGGACGGAGGGACAGGCAGGGGTGGAGGGTTCTAGATGGGTGTTGGTGTCGATGAGTTGTTGGAGCTTGCGTTCCTTAGCACTTAAGAGAAAGAGAAAAAGTTTCTTGTTGAGGCGTCGGATGAGCCGAAGGATAAAATGAAACTGGGGGCGTGCGCAGCTTTGAAAAAGGGTGCGGCGGTGCTGCTGGAGGGAGAGGTCGTGTGTGTTCATATGGCGGCGCATGGCACTGAGTGTGGACTTCAGAATGTGACGGGAACAGCAGTCTGAGAAACGTTTTATGTCCCGGAGATATCTGGGTGGGTTCGAAACATGAAGGGTGGAACTTCAGTTGAAATCCACGTGGGGTAAGTCGGAGATGGAGACAGTCACTGAGAAAGGAGATATGGCTGTGAAAGCGGGTTTTAGTAAACACCTTGTCAAACACCAGGAGGGAAATGGAAAGCAATGAAGGTGAGCAAGGCAAAAGAGAGGAACGGAAATTTTGTCGCAGAAAAGAACAGAACTTCTTCAAGGAGGTAGGCATTTCTTGAAGAGCAGTGGCAGTCAATTAAACACAGAAATAAAAACAAAAAAACTGCGGATGCTGGAAATCCAAAACAAAAACAAAAACAGAATTACCTGGAAAAACTCAGCAGGTCTGGCAGCATCGGCAGTGAAGAAAAGAGTTGACGTTTCGAGTCCTCATGACCCTTCGACAGAACTTGAGTTCGAGTCCAAGAAAGAGTTGAAATATAAGCTGGTTTAAGGTGTGTGTGTAGGGGGCGGAGAGAGAGAGGTGGAGGGGGGGGTGTGGTTGTAGGGACAAACAAGCAGTGATAGAAGCAGATCATCAAAAGATGTCAACAACAATAGTACAAAAGAACACATAGGTGTTAAAGTTAAAGTTGGTGATATTATCTAAACGAATGTGCTAATTAAGAATGGATGGTAGGGCACTCAAGGTATAGCAAATCCATGTTGACTCTGCAAAGTTCTCCTTATTAGCATCTGGGGGCTTGTGCCAAAATTTGGAGAGCTGTCCCACAGACTAGTCAAGCAACAGCCTGACATAGTCATACTTACCAAATCATATCTTACAGATAATGCCCTAGACACCAGCATCACAATCCCTGGTTATGTCCTGTTCCACGAGCAGTACAGAAGGACACCTACCAGTGGTGGTGGCACACTAGTGTACAGTCGGTAGGGAGTTGCTCTGAGAGTCCTCAACATTGACTCTGGACCCGATGAAGTCCCATGGCATCAAGTCAAATATGGGCAAGGAAACTTCCTGTAGATTACGACCGACTGCACCAGCCTCCCAGCCCCCATAATCCTCCATGTTGAACACCAATTGCAAGAAGCACTAAGAGTGACAAGGACGCAGAATGTACTCTGGGAGGGAGTCCATCACCAAGAGTAGCTTGGTTGTACCGCTACTGACTAAGCTGGCCAAGTCCAAAATGACATAGCTGCTAGACTGGGTCTGCAGCAGGTAGTGAGGGAGCCAACAAGAGGGAAAAACGTACTTGATCCCGTCCTCACTAATCTACCTGTCACAGATGCCTCTGTCCATGATAGTATCGGTAGGAGTGACCACCGCAAAGTCCTTGTGGAAACAAAGTCCCATCTTCATATTGAGGATACCCTCCATCATGTTGTATGGCACTACCACTGTGCTAAATAGGATATGTTTTAAACGGATCTAGCAACTCAAAACTGGGCATCCATGAGGAACTGTGGGCATCAGCAGCAGCATGACTGTATTCAACCACAATCTGTAACCTCATGATCAGCATATTCCCCACTCCACCATTACCATCAAGCCAGAGGATCAATCCTGGTTCAATGAAGAGTGCAGGAGGGCATGCCAGGAGCAGCACCAGGCATACCTAAAAATGAGGTGTCAACCTGGTGAAGCTACAGCACAGAATCACTTGCATGCCAAACAGTGGAAGCAGCATGTGATAGACATGGCTAAGTGGTCCCTTAACTAATGAATCAGACCTAAACTCTTACAGTCCTGCCACATCCAGTCATGAGCTGTTGTGGGCAATCAAACAACTAATTGGAAGAGGAAGGTCCACAAATATCCCCAATGATGGGGGAGGACCAGAACATCAGCGCAAAAGGCAAAGCTGAAGTATTAGCAACAACTTCAGCCAGAAGCGTCAAGAGGATGATCCATCTCACCCTCCTCCGGAGGTCCCCAGGATCATAGATGCCAATCTTCAGCCAATTTGATTCTCAGAACGTGATATCAGGAAATGACTGAATGAACAGGATACTGTAAAGGCTGCAGGCCCTGACAATATTCCAGCAATAGTACTGAAGCCTTGTGCTCCATAACTTGTTGCCCCTAGCCAAGCTGTTCCAGTACAGCTACAACACTGGCATCTACCCAGCAATGTGGAAAATTTCCAAAGGTATGTCCATACACAAAAAGCAGGACAAATCCAACCCAGCCAATTGCCGCCCCATCAATCTATCTTGATCATCAGCAAAGTGATAGAAGGGGTCATCAGCAGTGCTATCAAGCAGCGTTTGCACAGTAATAACCTGGTCATTGACACTCAGTTTGGGTTCTGCAAGGGTCACTCAGCTTCTGACATCATTACAGCCTTGGATCAAACATGGACAAAAGAGCTGATCTCCAAAGGTGAGGTGGGAGTGACTACCCTTGACATCAAGGCAGCTTTTGACCAAATGTGGCTTAAGGGAGCCTCAGACACTGAAGCAGTCCATGTCCGTATGCAGCAAGACTTGGACAACATTTGGGTTTGGGCTGATAAGTGGAAAGTAGCATTTGTGCCAAACAAGTTCCAGGCATTGGCCATCTCCAACAAGAAAGAATCTAATCATTCAATGGCATTACCATTGGTGAATCCCCCACTATCAACATCCTGCAGGTTACCATTAACCAGAAACATATAAATACTGTGGCTACAAGAGCAGGTCAGAGGCTGAGAAATCTGTAGCGAGTAACTCACCTCTTGATTCCCCAAAACCTGTCCATCATCTACAAGGCACAAGTCAGGAGTGTGATGGAATACTCTCCAATTGCCTGGATGAGTGCAGTTCCCACAACACTCAAGCTTGACACCATCCAGGACAAAGCAGCCACTCGATTGGCACCCCATCCACAAACATTCATTCCCTCCACCACCGGCACATACTGGCAGCAGTGTGTGTACCATCTACAAGATGCACTGCAGCAACTCACCAAGGCTCCTTAGACACCACCTTCCATGCCCACGACCTCGACAAACCAGAAGAACAAGGGCAGCAGAACACATGGGAACACCACCAGCTAGAAGTTCCCCTCCAAGCCACACACCATCCTGACTTGGCATAATATCACTGTCCTTTCGCTGTGGCTGGGTCAAAATCCTGGGGCAGGATTTTTACCTCATTGGGCAGGCGGGGTGGGCACACCTGGGAGCAGCCGCAAACCGACAAACACCTGCAGTGAGGCCCCGACCGTTATTTCATGCTGGCCAACCGATGAACAGCGCTGAAACGCTCAGGGTCCGCTCACTGAAAGCTCCCTGATGTCACAGAGCTGCCTCAGGGAGCTGAAGATTTTTAACATGAAAGTAAAGAATGGAAAAATAAGGAAAACGTGTCCCCTCATGTGGCTCTGTCACATGAGCAGGGATGTGTTAAAAATAAGCTTTAAAAGGTTTTTTTTTTAATCAATGGTCAAAACCTCACCCCGCCCGTGGATGAGGTTTCGCAAAAAATGCAAAGGCCGCCTGGCCTATTCACCTGCCCGCCAGCCGTAAGGTTGGATAGGCAGGGAAGAATTCAATGAAGTGAATGAATTAATGGACTTAACAGCCCTCTTAACTGCTGGTGGGCGCGCTGCCGAATCCCGCGCGTATCCGCTGACCGAAATATCGTGCGAGTGCGCGATGCCGTTGGGAAGCTCGCCCTACGTCATCGGCGCACTATTTTTTTCCTCCCGTTCGGGTTGGGCAAAAGCGCCCACCCAACGAGGGAAAAATTCTGCCCCTGGAACTTCCTCCCTAAAAGCGCCGTGGGTGCATCAGCACCACATGGACTGCAGAGGTTCAAGAAGGTGGCTCATCAACACCTTCTCGAGGACAATTAGGGGATGGGCGATAAATGCTGGCCTGGCCAGTGACACACGCGGTCTGCGAAAGAATATATTTTTTAAAAATCCACACCCGGTCACAAAATTGATGCAGGCGAAGAAGGTCAACCTTGCATTATCCATTGTGGGATCAGATTCATCATTATCCAGGATTCTTGCCTCCACTATTCCACCGTTGTGTGAGGAAGATATTTCTGGTATCACTAGTAAAACCACCCTGCTCTACATTGTGCCTGTGTCCTTTGTTCTGCTTCCCATGGTTTAATTTAGAGGAATATTCTGGTTTAACGGGTGGGACATTAGTCAGCAGCCTGCCGATGGGTATCGGGTGTTAAAATAATCCAGGCATCCCTTTTGCTGAAGCAGTTGAGTTTACAGCTGACACCAAAACTTATTTGGTCAAAAGTAGATCCTCCGTTAAAATGTGGAACTCGTTACTACCAGCTGTGCATGCTTTTCATTCAAGGAACATCGCGCAAGTTTAAACTTAAATCCCCTCGTCTGAAACTACGTATAAAGTTACCTGAATTCAAGATAGACACTGAATTTTAAATAACTACAATGCAGAAGTGCTGGATTAAAGAACTTTATAAAAGGTTTGAGGTGAATATTTGCAGAAAATCTGTAAACACTTAAAGCTATACAACAACTATGGAGTATTTCCACTGATATTAGCAGTAAGTAATGATTTACAGTATGCAAGTTATGGACTCTATGACCATTGGATTGGGTCAGTCACGACATGTAATCCTGGATGAATTACAGCTGCATTCAGCTGCCCCTCAGGAAGTCAGGAGCTATTGACGTAGCAGCTGTCATAATTTTTCATTTATCAGTAGTACCATCACCCTCCTTGACCACTCACTCAAGCAGAATGAAATGGTACGCAGGTCAGTGGGCTGAGTTTCACAAGCCACTTGTCCATCATCAGGATCACTCATTTCCACCTCTATAACAATGCATCTGCCTCAGTGTTCCCTTCACTGCCCTTTTAACTTCACTTTTTCCACTTCCAGTCTTGATTAAACCTTAAGATAAAAGCAAAAAAACCGCGGACGCTGGAAATCCAAAACAAAAATAAAAATACCTGGAAAAACTCAGCAGGTCTGGCAGCATCTGCGGAGAGGAACACAGTTAACGTTTCGAGTCCGTATGACGCTTCAACAGAACTAAGGTAAAATAGAAGAGAGGTGAAATATAAGCTGGTTTAAGAGGGGGTGGGGATGGGGGGGGGGTGGTTGGTGGGACAGGTAGAGCTGGATAGAGGGCCAGTGATAGGTGGAGATAACCAAAAGATGTCATAGACAAAAGGACAAAGAGGTGTTGAAGGTGGTGATATTATCTAAGGAATGTGCTAATTAAGGGTAGAAGGCAGAACAAGCAAGGTACAGATAGCCCTAGTGGGAGTGGGGTGGGGTGAAGGAATCAAAATAGGCTAAAAGGCAGAGATAAAACAATGGATGGAAATACATTTAAAAATAATGGAAATAGGTGGGATATTGGGGAAAAAATGGGGGGATCGGAAAGGGGGTGGGGATGGAGGAGAGAGCTCATGATCTAAAATTGTTCAACTCAATATTCAGTCCGGAAGGATGTAAAGTGCCTAATTGGAAGATGAGGTGCTGTTCCTCCAGTTTGCGTTGAGCTTCACTGGAACAATGCATCAGGCCAAGGACGGACATGTGGGCATGAGAGCAGGGTGGAGTGTTAAAATGGCAAGCAACGGGGAAGTAAACCTTACCTCCTTGTGATGGTCCTCTATTGTCCATCCTTTTTAAACTTTAACTTGGCCAGAATTTATCCTCTTACATCGTGTTCCATGTCCTGCTTGTCTTTCAGGCCCAGTCTTGCTATATTGGCTCCTGACCCCTCACTGCATATAATTTAAAACCATAGCCTCCAAAAGCCTCACATCTCCCGAAGTCTACAACCTATTCCAACCATGCATCCCTTCCCACACCCTCCAGTCCCCCAGCTCTGGATTCCTATGTATCCACCCTTCCCTCAGCCTTACAATCAGTTAGGGAGTGTTCAGGCATCTCAGTCCAAACTCCTTCCACCCCCTCTATTTCTCTGTCCTTTTTAAAAAAGCTGTTCAAACCCATCTTCTTTAACCCGCTCTTCAGTCACCTCTGCTAACTTCAAGCCCTTGACTCAGAATTCATTCCTCTTTTTATTTCTCTGTATAACACCTTGGGACGTCTTCAATTTTAAAGATGCCAGTTGCAAATTGCTGTCTTTTTTTTAAATTTCAGCACCAAACTGTAAATAAGATTTTAATACTTTAACATACTATCTTTTAAGTACTGTAACTTTAGATACAACACTGGAAATATGTAAATTGCTGAGGTATTAAGGGTAGATGGAAAGAAATTATTTCCTCTCATGTGGGAGGCTGGAAGTAAGGAACTGAACCTTAAAATAAGATCTAGGTTATTCAGATGAATGTCAGGGAGCATCTCTTCACACAAATGTCTGTGGAAATGTGGAACTCACTCACCCACAAAGCCGATGAGACTGGGTCAATAGAAAATTTCAAAACTGAGATTGTTAGATTTTTGTTAGGCAAGGGTATCAAGGGTTATTGAACCAAGGCAGGTAGATGGGATTCAGGGCAGATTACTATGAGCTTATTAACTAGAAGAATTTGCTCAGGGGACTGAATGGCCTGCTGTTCTTACATTTCTATGTTCCTCCCATGTTCTCCCAATGCTCCTATGTAGTACACAATACCTGTGACCTTGAATGCTGTTTAAATTTCATGAAAATGTTTGGAATTTTTATCTGCCCATGGTGACTCAACACCACACAGCAATGTTTCCCCTGAAGAGCCATGGTGATATCTGCATCTTACTTTGCATGACAAAGTGCATCATGATTAAAGCTATTTCCTGGACCTCAGCTGCAGACACCAAACTAGTGTCTCAGCACTAACATCATCATCGCTTCAACACCATTGTCACATGGTTGCACAGGCCTTGGGCTGGCACACCAGGATAACAACATCAACCTTCATTTATATAGTACCTTTAATGTAGTAAAAAGTACTAAGGCACATCACAGTAGCACTATCAGACAAAGTTTGACATTGAGCCACATAGGAGATAGTAAGACAGGTGATCAAAACTTTCCTCAAAGAGTTAGGTTTTAAGAAGCATCTCAATGGAGGAAGGAGACATATGGAGGCAGAGAGATTAAAGCAGAGGTGGCTGAGAGCACACCTGCCAATGGTGGAGAGAAGAAAATTGGCAATGCACCAGAGAATGGAGAAGCGCAGAGATCTGTGAGGTTGTAGGATTGGAGAAGGTTACAGATTTAGAGCAAAGTCATGGAGAAATTTGAAAACAAGGATACATGACCTGGTTGCCTGCCAGTAGCTCCTTGGTTTGTGTGAATGAATGGAACTTTGTACAGACATGGTATAGTCAAAGGAAATAAATAGATCTGCCACTTGGCAGCCAATGGTGATGCAAGCTTATTGTTTGTAATGCATTCAACAATTCTGTTTGGTTCAAACATTGTCTCAAAGCCAGTTGAGTCAAACATATTTCCAAATGATCAAGGATTTCATCATGTTCTAAGAGTTGAATTGATAGACAGTGTATATAATGGTCAATAAGTTTTTGACTTTTGACACTCTGATGAGGCAGGCCACTTCTTTACTCCCTAAAATAGGCACTATGCATGTTTGAACAATGCAAAACAACAGCAACAACATCAACAGCAATGAGTTATATTTATATAGAGCCTTTAATGAAATAAAGCATCTCAAGGACTGTCACAGGACTGTTATGAAGCAAAGTTATACATTAAGGCACTTAAAGCAATATTAGAGCAGATGACTAAAAGTTTGACCCAAGAGATAGGTTTTCAAGGAGCATCTTAAAGAAAAAGAGGTGGAGAGGCAGAAAGGATTGCAGAGAAATTTCCGGAGCTAGGGCCTAGGCAACAGAAGGCACAGTTGCCAACAGTGAAGCAACAAAAATGCCCCCTTTATTGTGCCACTTACTGGCTAGGGCCTTGAATGCTTATCTTTATCCCTACTAAGCAATGTTTTGTTTGTATTATTCTTCATGGTTTAACTGTCCTTTCCTTCCCTGGCATTCAGCCTGATTATACATTTTGAACACATATTTAATGCAATTTTATAGCATTTCTTCTACACAATAAATTACATTCTGAAGTCAGGTCGCTGTGGTTTTGTAGGTTAATACAGTACAAGGAAAAGCAATGAGATGCTGGACCAATTATTCTGTTCTTGGCAAAGTTAGCTATGGGCTGAACGACAGTGAGAACACTGGGAGAATTTGTTGCTCTTCTTTGAAAGATGCACAATACAATCTTTTACATTCAGGTGAACAGGTAGACAGGCCTTTGGTCTAACATCACATTCAAAGGACAAGAACCCCAACTCCCTCTGTATCACATTGCAGTGCCATTCACAATTACTCGCCAGAGTGGAATTTGAACCTACAACTTTTTTATTAGTGGTAAGTGTGCTACCACTTTGCCAAGCTGATGGTGGTCTTTTCTCATCTCTTCTGGCAGATTTCTATCCGGGTTTTTGTACAGATTTGAAAGTATTTTGGTTTTGTTGAACAGGAAAAAGTTTGCGAATTCAGTCTGAGAATGAGAAGTCTGGATCATTACATGCAAAGCGCATTGCAAGAGACTGTTATCAACCTACCAGTCAGATAAATTAGGCCATCTGGATAAAAGCTTCAAAGTGAGCCAAGTGTTTGTTATGTCAAGTGAAGAATTGCCTCTTAAAATAAATTATTCAATTAGAATATTGCAGTGCTGGAGAGAGGGGTGACATAAAAGTGTCAAGGACAGAATCTATTTGGTTACAGCTCAGAACCAGTGGAGGTACCATTACACTGCTATATGTATTTTACAGGCTTCTAAACAGCGGATAAGATATAAAGGAACAAATTTGCAAGGAACTTACAGAGAAGTGCAAAAACTATAAAGTAGTCATAATAGGGGGGTGTTAATTATCCTAGTATAGACTGGGGTAGTAAAAGTGTAAAGGGAAGAGGGGGGAAGAGTTTCTAGCTTAAGAATGTGTTCCAAAGAATTTTCGACATCAGCATGCTTCCAGTCCAGTGAGGAAGGAGGCATTGCTGGATCTGGTTCTAGGATGAGGTGGGATAAGTGGATGAAGTGTCAATAGAGGAACATCTAGGGGGCAGTGGCCATGGTATTATAAAGTTTTAGTTAGCAATGGAAAAGGACAAGGACCAATCCAGAATGAAAATAATTAATTGGGGGAGGGCCAACTTCAATGTGCTGAGAACTTATCTGGCCCAGGTAAATTGGAATCAAAGATTGGCAGGCAAAACCGCAACTGAACAATGGGCTGCCTTAAAAGAGAGTTAGTTCACATACAGCTGAAGTACATTCCCATAAGATGGAACAGCAGGACAAATAAAGTCAGAGCTGCCGGGATGATGAAAGAAATAGAGAGTAAGATGAGGCAGGACTGTGTATGGCAGATATCAGGTTGATAATACCAATACGAAGTAGGCAGAATACGGTAAGTTCAGAGGGGAGGTGAAAAAAAGAAATAAAAGAAACAGAGGACAGAATTTTCCTGTTGGGGTGCGGGGACAGACCCCACATGTCTGTGCATAAAATGACATGTGGTGATGTTGGGCAAGCGATATTTCATTGGGTGGACGTGCAATGATACCCGCTGCGTGCCTACCATTAATTAACGGGCCACTGAAGGCCCCTGACTCACCAATCAACGCCGATTTTCCGGCTCCCGTGCAATCTTCGGATCAGCGCATGGGCACAAAGGGCAGGTGGATAGGACACATTTGTATAAACCTCATCCACGGGCAGGATAACCAGGCTCACTGGGATCGTGAGTGTGCACTGTCAAGTATTGATTTTTCAAAGTTATTGAAACTTGCCTGTGTGATCTGCAACACTTCAAAACGCATTCCAGCTGCTTTGTCTGGACTCTTAACCTTCAGGTCAGCACTCTGTAGTGAGGAATCTTTTTTGAGCCTGCAGGTTTCTAGAAGCCTTCCCATAGCCTGAGAATGGGAGCTGAACTCTCCATTGGAGGCACCTCCTCTGAGGAAGGGAGGGCTACAAGGAGGAGGAGACCAGGGGTGCACATTCAGCCTCCAGGGGAGCCACCTTTGGGAGGGCAGGTGCAGGCACAAGGGGCGCAGGGCCAAGAGGTAGACCAAGGTGGAAGGGGCTGCAGAAGACACCACTATCCTGCTGCTAGGGTATACAGGCGGCAAAGCAGCTACCTCAATATGTCTGAGGTGCAGTGCCAAAGGAGGCTCCGTCTCTCAAGGGAGACAGTCAACTATATCTGCCAGATGATTGGGCCTGAGATCTCCGCGAACTATGTGGGTGGACACCCCATGCCAGTGGCTCCAATGGTCACAGCTGCCCTCAACTCCTAAGCCTCTGGTTCCTTCCGGGGGTCGGTGAGTGATCTTTGTGGTGTCTCTTAATCAGCTGTCCACACTTGTGTCAAGCAGGTTACAGACACTCTGTTCAGGCGTGCATTGACCTTCATCCACTGCTATTGGGGCCAGGCAAGCCAGACAGAGCGAGCTAGAGATTTCACGGCCATTGCTGGCTTCCCCCGTGTCCAGGGTGCTATAGACTGTACACATGTGGCCATCAGGGCACCAGCAGGTGAGCCCGGTGCCTTCATCGACAGGAAGAGCTTCCACTCCATGAACGTGCAGATAGTGTGTGACGACAGGATGCAGATTCTACAAGTCTGTGCAAGGTACCCAGGCAGCTTCCACGACGCCTACATACTCAGACACTCCCAGGTGCCGGGGCTCTTCAGTGCTCCAGCCCAGCTGGATGGAGGGCTGCAGGGTGACAAGGGCTATCCCCTCAGATGATGGCTCATGACACCTCTCCGCCATCCAAGAACAGAAGCTGAGCAGTGGTACAATAGGAGCCACGCCTCCACAAGGGCTGTGGTGGAGGGAACTATCGGTCTTCTCAAATGCGCTTCCGATACCTGGACCGCTCAGGGGGCGCATTCCAGTACCCCCCAGATCGTGTCTCAGTGATAGTGGTTGCATGCTGTGCTTTCCACAATCTTGCACTGGAAAGGGGGGGACGCAGTGGACGATGAAGACATCGACACAGTGGCTGCTCTGCACACGTTGAGTCCAGCCGTGAGTCCAAGGATCTACATGCTCAGGGAAATGCTGATGGGGTGGACGATGACCCGAGCATACTGCAGGGAGGCTGGGACACCCAGGAGGCTTTAATCTGATGAACCTTCAGCTAGCACACCACAGATGGACCTCCAGGACAAGCCTGGGCTGTAGGCTCCATACTCGATACCTAAATGCCAAATCTTCCAGGTTAGGAACAGTAACTAAGGGCCTTGTTAATAAAGCTGAATGTCCAACAAAGCACTCCTAACAGTTTTGGAAACCATACACATGCAGAAGAGAAGAGGCACACTCAGTCATGGTGATATGTCTGAATTTAATATCACAAGCAAAGAAACTTAATGAAACAAAATGACAAGGGTATTTCAGTTCAAAGCAAATCACAAAGACCTCATCTCGGGCCAACACAAAAGCACCAGTGGTAAATCCGTGGTGTGCCTAAGATGCCTTATGTTTTTGTTTCCAGGCGCTACATCTTGGTGCTGCCCCATTGCTCGAAGTGGGATCTGAGCCAGCCTGCTGACTCTGCTGTCCTATTGGCCTTTTTGACCTTGGCGGTCGTTCTCTGGCCCATGGAGCCTGTGCTGGCCCTGCCTGGGAGGGAGCTGCCAGTTCCACAGCTGGCATCTCCCCAGTCATCGCAGCCTCACCAGATGCTACGGTCACTGGGAGAGGGGCGGAGGAGCTGCTACCCTCATCTGGAGCGCCCTTAGATGAGCCCGCAGAGATGCCAGGCAGCTGCTGTGCCGACATGAGGTCACTTCGGACCTCCCTGCTCACCGTGGATGGATGGGCACCAAGCTGGGATACTTGGGTGCCCAGACCATCTCCCATACTGGCACTGACCAGTTGAAGTCGATGCCGATGTGAGGGCTTGCTGGTCAGAGTGCATCCCCAGGAAGCCCTGATGGGTCTCCTGGAGGAGGCTCTCCATGAGAGTCTCCACTGTCTCCATGGAGGACACATGACGCTCTGACATGTGGCTCGTTGCTTCAGCATAGATTCCTCCACCACGGAGACCAAGCCAAGCGTAGCTTCATGTATCTCCCCCGGATGCTCCCGCACACCCGGCTGCACTTCCTGCATTTGCTGCATCGTGGACTACTCCAGAAGCACATCATCAGCCACCGATTGAACATGTGCCTGATCCCCTGCAGTCCCCCAACTGCTGGTACCATGGGCACTCTTTGACTCTGCCAGCTCCTCCAGTGACTGTGAACTGCCCTCACCACTGTGCTCTGGGACACTAGCCGATGTTCGAATTCCCACCAAGGTCCTAATATCTGCATTGGGTGCCTGCCTGGCAGAGATGGTGTGTTGCTGGTGAGACTTCAGGCCCCTTAGGTGTGAGATGGGCCTCTGCTGCTCCTCCTCCCAGCCTTGCTCCGATGATGTTGAAAGGAAGAATGAGGACATTGGATCAGTTAACGTGGAGAGAATGTCAATGTGCGTCCCTGTCCCCCGGATCATTATGCGCTCATCCTTCCATAGGCAATGGTCAAGCCATGTTGCAAAATTAAATCAATTAACATTCAGCACATCTACTGCTGTTGGGAGAACAATGCTGACCTCATTGTTGGGCATAAATACCTGCCTGTGGCACCCCAGCCTTGCCAACACCAGTGGACCTGGGCGCATGGCGCTTCTCCAAATCCAGGGCCTCCTGCTCGAAGAAGCTAAGAATGGCTAACTGCGCCTGGCCAGTGCCAGTCCTCGCACTCTCTGCCATGTTATGAGAATTCTTCTCCTGAAAATGAGAGAGGAGCATTGATTAGTGCAAATTACGCATGGACTCTCTTCGCCCGCGGCCCACTCCAACCAGAGTGAGACATATCAGGGCTCCAGTGCCTCCTCACCCCGCTGCTGCCAAACACTCACTCAAAGATGCTTGGCCTGTTCCGCACCCCCACCCATCCCCTTCTTGGACACATGCTGCCTATATCACATTAGGCACCACGTGGTATATCCTTCCATAGCAAGGAGGCGCAAGCACGTGGAGCACAGAGGACAGAAGATGGTTCATTGCCACGCCACCCTGAAGCTCCCCTCCCAGCATCTCATCACCCTGACTTGGACATGTCCTACAGTTCAAACACTGCGCCTAGGTGCAGCTTCTCCAAAGCAGTCATGTGGGTCTCAGTGTACCAAATGCTGCAGGCACAGAACCCATCTCTTCATCACCCTCTCAGGGTGACCTTGGCATGGGCAATATCTGCTGGCACATCCAGCAAAGGACACATGCCATCAATGATTCAATGCAGTCACTACACTCAGACTTGGGGGGGTTGAGAGCAGCAGAGGGGAAAGTCGACCTGCTGGGTTAAGAGACCAATGCCAACATTGTCCTAGCCTTTCCAGAGCGCAACAAGTCATTGAAGCACTTGCGACACTGGATCCAGGTGCACTGCACCACGCCGCAGGAGCTCACCACCTCCGCCACCTCCTCCCAGGCAAGTTTCATGTGGGGGGGGGGGCCTCCTCCTCTCGTCCTGGGGAACCAACACCTCCTGCCGTGTTGCCACATCCTCGAGGAGGGCAGCAAGGCAGTCATCCAAAAAGCAAGGGGCACGCTGGCCCCCTGCCCTACCCTCTGGCCTGGCCTGCCCTGATGGCCTAGCCTCTGAACTTGCATAACCTCCATTGCCCCTCTGCAGAGCCCTTCGCCCAGCCATTGCGAGCAGCCTTTCCAAGGGTGCCAGGCCTTCCTTAATGCAGGCCACCGGGTCGCCATTGGAGTTGGCGGGCTGAGCCCACCCGCTGCCACCTGCCCACTCCTGATATGGAAGGGATTTGTGAAGCACACTGGGTGGGCCCAAATATGCCCGCCTGCGTAAAATGGCGGTGCCGACCCGATCACCACTTGCGATCGGGTCCACTCCCACTCCCTGCCAGCCACCCCCCACCCCCCCCCCCCCCAGCCCCCCGCCACCCAGAAAAGTCTGCCCAGAGAGTATGAGAAGTTACCGGCAGCCAACATGAAAAGGGGTCGAAAATTTTTGTAAAGCCCTTGTTGCGAAAGTATAGGTGGTTCTGTCTGTGTGATTTAATTACATTTGGAGTCAAGTAGACTGCAAGCTTGAAATCATCAAAATAAGCTAGGTGTAGAAATGTGCTTGACATGCTAATGAGTAAATATAGATGCTGGCTTAGCATGTAAGGTGTGAAAGAAATTTGTATTTTTAGATAAATGAAGGGATTATTTGGGTTTCAAAGCCATGTTAGTCTGTTTACAATTGTCCAGGTAAGCAAGGCTAAGGAGTGTGTTTATTTTTCCCAAAGGTTACTGACAATATTGGCAACATGAAAATTTTTATATTATGAGGAAGATACAGTTTCAAAGACTTATGGAACAATAGAATTTACACATTAAAGGGACAGAAAAGGCTATGTGAGGAGAGGGCCATGTAAGATCTAACAGGAATGTGTGAAATAGCCTTCAAGAAGCCTCCAGCCATGTGTCCGTAAGCCTGCTGTGTATTAACTGAAGTTGGGCAAGCCATTTGGAATTCCACAGTTGAGTAGGCATTTTGTTAACTTGCTGGTTTTGTTTTAAATGTAAAATATACTTTGAACTGTTACCTTAAAGGGGCTGTGTAACTGGGAGTGAGGTCAATTAGAAATTTTAGGATTTGTTATAGTAGTAAGTAATTGTAGTCTTATGTATGTTCTTGAAATCCTTTATTTTGTTAATAAATATTTTAATTTAATTTTTAAAATCTCTAAAGGTTTTGGAGGACTCATTACTTCTGAATTCAATGCACACATCATCTTGTAAAAAAAATACAAATTGCAAAACCATTGTAATAGGGCGACCAAGTTTCCCTTGGACCACCTGGCACACATCATCTGCCAGGTCATAACACCATATAATTAGTAAAAGGGTGGAAAAAGGAATTGTGGGGTTATTTAGGGACGTAAAGGGGGATTTACACATGGGGCAGAATTTTTCATATGACCGGCGGGCTCAGCGGGAGTGGGCAGGGTTGGGCGCTGAGCTGATCACCTCCCGCGATTAGCTCCGCCCACCATTATACGCGGGCGGGCCGATTAAGACCCGCCTAGCGTAAAACGCAAGCCGTCACACTCAGCACAATCTGCGTGGGCTGGGGGGAGGAGGAAGAGTCGGGGCCAGCGCTACGCGGGAAAGAACACTTCAATCCCCCCGAGGCAGCTCTGTGCCTCAGGGAGATTGAATCGATGTACAAAAAATTAAATAAAAGGTTTGAAAATGTATTTAAACATGCCCCCTTCATGTGACTGTGTCACATGAGATGGGACATGTTTTCATATTTATGAAAATTTAAAATTGTATTTAATAAAAGCTTTAGGAAACCTCACCCCGCTCGTGGATGAGGTTTCCTAAAAAACTCAAAGGCCGCTTGGGCTTTTCGTCCGCCCACAAACCTTAAGGTTGGGCCCACCGAACGAAATATTGTGGGACTGCGCAATGATGTCGGGATGCACGTCCAATGTCCTCATGCATCATTTCATGCGTCAGTGTGTCGGGCCCGTCTCCGCATGCCGACTGAAAAATTCTGCCCATGGAGGCTGAGGGCATGGCTGATATACCAAATGACTATTTTGCATCTGTCTTTACCAAGGAAGAAAATGCTGCCAAAGTCGTCATGAAAGAGGAACTAGTTGAGGCATTGGATGTGCTAAAAATGGATAAAGGGGAGGGATTAGAAAAGTTGGCTGTACTTAAAGTTGGTAAGCCATCAGGACTGGATGAATGCATCCAACTATTCCGAAGGGATTAAGGGAGGAAATTGCAGAAGCGCTGGCCATCTTCAATCCTCCTTAGATACAAGGGCCCAGAGGGCTGAAGAGCTACAAATGCCACATCCTTATTCAAATAAAGATGTAAGGATAAACCCAGCAACTACCAGCCAGTCAGCTTAACTTCAGTAGTGGAAACACTTTTTGAAACAATAATCCAAGACAAAATGAATGGTTGCTTGGACAAATGTGGATCAGTTAAAGACAACTCATGTTTAACTAATATGATTGATAGTTGTTTGGTACCACAGAACTTGAGTATTGCTGAAAAAAGAGACATGCTATCCAAGCTTTTCACCTTCCACTCATCAGGACAGCTATACAAGATAATCAACAGCAAAGGGAACAACAATTTATACTGCATGTTAAGAGAGTGCTGATTGGTTGGCAAATTGACTCTGATTGGTAGAGGCGTTGCAATGCAGAATGCAGCAGAGAACTGTTAACTGTGTCCATTGGACCTGCCGCTAAGCATGACTGGACAGCCCTACTCAAAAGCAAGTTAAAACATGCTTGTTGGGTTTGTGTAAGAGTAACTCACTTCCAGGTGGTATATATAATAGGATTCGTCCTCACGGCTCACTGCATCTGCATGTGTACGGGCTGCCCAAGACACACAAATGTGATGTCCCTTTCTACTCTATCTTGTCTATGGATGGTTCTATACAACATGAGCTGGCCAGATATCTGGGCGAGTTACTACAAACAGTTCTAAGCAAGTTTTCTACATACATGGTGAAGGATTCCTTCACCTTTGCGGGGAGCATATGGACTTGCATATCAATAGTAATGCTGTGTCCATGTGTTCGTTCGACACAGCTAGCCTATTCACCAGTGTGCAGCTCAAGAAGGCCATGGATATTTGCACCGTGTCACAATATCATGGTGATCTAGAAGTGTCGCCAATGTCTGAATCTGTGTTCACTGGACTTATGGGCTCAGCAGCCCATGCAGTTAAGTTCCGTTTTAACGACACCATGTGTGCCCAAGTAGATGTTGTTGCTGTGGGGTCCTCTCTGGGCCCAGCTCTCATGGACATATTTGTTGGTTTCCATGCAAACGCATCTCAATGGAATGACACCTAACCTCCTACCCCTTGCATATTTCTGATACGTGGGTGACACATTTGCTATTTTTGGGTCTGCAACTATGTGTGGGAACTTCCTTAGACATCTTAATAGGCTCCATCCTGGACTCAAATTCACCTTTGAAATGGAGTAGTCAAATGAGCTCCCTTTCCTCAATGTGCTAGCTGAGAAATCTGCCAATGGGTTTTCTCTCCTACTGTCTACCACAAGCCTGCCTTCACTGGTCAGTACACATATTGGAATTCCTATAATATTGGCCTTATCAGCAACCTCATAAATGGGGCCTGGGCTATTTTCTCACCATGCAAGCTTGATGCTGAAATAGAGTGCAATACTGCCATCTTGCGGGTTAACGGCTGCCTTGATCAGATCATTTCTTGATGTGTATCGTGCAAACTCATGAATGGGCCTCGTACTTCCACTTTTGGTCCTGGGTGGTGCCCAGTCTGCTTCAGATTACCTGGAAGGGTAAGGAGTCTCAAAAATTTGAACAACAGGTAAAGCTAGCCATTGCATGCTGTGACAATGCAGTAGTAACACGAATGGTATTCTCCACTAATAGGATGCTGTCATCAAGTCAAAAAGACATTCTGCCTATCAGAAAAATGAGTAATGTGTTAAATGAATTTCAGGGCCAGTGTGATGCCAGGTATGTAGGCCATGCATCCCAATGACTGGCAGATTGTATCAAACAGCACATCCTTTGGCTGTTCGCAACAGGCAAAGTACTGGTTATGTCCAGCCAGCCTGTGCTTTCAAGGCTCGAAACATCGTGTCTGGCATTAGATGTGATTCTGCAATTAGACAACACTTGCTAAATAATCCTGATTGGGCTAAGAATTATACTGAAAACCAATTTAAGATTATCAGTCAGGCTCGCTATGTGGTTCATTTGAGCGTGCCTGGAGCCACATATATTCACACACAGGGCCCTGTCCTTTGCAGACAGAAGGAGCATGACCATGCATTATGCCTTTTCCAACTAAGCAAAAGCTTGGGGGAACAGCCATTCCCAGGTTCATTCCCCATTGCAATGTCTTGACCAATCAGAGTTGACCTGCCTAGTTTGAGTTTGAAACAAAAACTTGGCAGTTAACAGCTAACTATTCGCTGCTGAATTCTCCATGGCAATGCCTCCACCAATCAAAGTCCACTTGATAACCAATCAGCACTATCTTCGCACCAGTATAAATTGTTTGTCTTACGAAATAAAAAGCTTCAATAACGTCTCTTTTTCAGCAATACTTAATTTGATTTAATTTTCAGTGAAGTAGAGAGGATTGAGGGTTGAGGGTAATGCAGTTGATTTGGGGCACATGTACTTCGAAAAGGCATTTGACAAAGTGCTACATACAGGTTTGTCAATAAAGTTGAAGCCCGTGGAATAAAAGGGACAGTGGCAGCCTGGATACGAAGTTGGCTGAGTGACAGGAAACAGCATTTCTTTAAATTTATTCATGGAATGTGGGTATCGCTGGCTAGGCCAACATTTATTGCCCATCCCAAATTGCCCTTGAGAAGGTGGCAGTGAGCTGCCTTCTTGAACTGCTGCAGTCCATGTGGTGTAGGTACACCCACAGTGCTGTTAGGGAGGGAGTTCCAGGATTTTGAATCGACTGGTGAACAATTGTTTTTCACACTGAAGAAAGGCATATAGTGAATTTCCCCATGGATCAGTATTAGGTGCAGTTTTTTTTAAAATCTATATTAATGACAGGGACTTGGGTGTGAAGGTCACAATTTCAAAATTTGCAAAGAAGCAAAGCTTGGAAATATTGTGAAATATAAGGAGGATAGTGAGAAACTTCAAGGGGACATAACAGATTGGTGGAATGAGCAGACACCTGGTAAATGAAATTGAATGCAGAGAAGTGTGAAGTAATGTATTTTGGCAGGAAGAATGAAGCTGTAATTTCAAGGCTGGCAGGAGGAAGTAAAGGATGGAGTCTGCTCAGCCTTTGGGTGAGAAAGGTGGGGTGGGGGTGCCTCCATCACTGGCCCACTTTCCTGATTGCCATACCCCAACAAGGTCTTCTCCTCACCCCACTCCGGGTGCTCCCTCCTCCCTGCTCCTTCCAACACCGTCCCTCGACCACCAACCTCCCCTACCCAGGGCCCTCATTCATGTCCCCACTACAAGCCTCCTGTATTTACCTTTGTCCTGGGCTCCTGGCACTTAGATTCATGCACGACTCCTGGTGGTACTGCTGGGATTAAAGAGCTGTCGGCCAGTCAGGTAGCTGTCAGATCCAAGGTATTTACTTTTTTTTTATTCATTCATGGGATGTGGGCCAGCATTTATTGCCCATCCCTAGTTGCCCTTGAGAAGGTAGTTGTGAGCTGCCTTCTTGAACCGCTGCAGTCCATGTGGTATAGGTACACCCACAGTGCTGCTGGGAAGGGAGTTCCAAAATTTTGACCCAGCAACAGTGAAGGAACGGTGATATATTTGCAAATCAGGATGGTGAGTGACTTAACAGGGAACTTCCAAGTGGTGGTGTTCCCATCTATCTGCTGCCCTTGTCCTTCTAGGTGGCAGCGGTCGTGGATTTGGAAGGTGCTAAGGAGCCTTGTCAAATATTAAGAGAATAAAGTCTTAAGAGTCCACGGTTTGAAACAAAGCAAAATAAACTTTATTATACAAAGTCAGAAAAGTAAAATAATTTACAATATCTACCTTATTCTCTAACACTCAGAATTAAATTGAGGTACATGTGAAATAACAGGCAAACTGCAGTCGAACACAGTTTATTTCTGTTATTTTAACAACTTCTTGCTAAGACAAAAGGGTGTTTTATGATATCTTCTGTTGACCATTTGTTTGGAATAGGAGAGGCATGCGATCATGTCCCCATGAATGATACCCTGAACTCATCCTCTCAGAACCCTTATCAATAACTGTCTTTAGAGGTCATCTGCTGGGTGGGTTTTCTCTCTGTGGGTGTTGGTAACTAGAATGAGTTACTTTACTTTTAAAACAAAGGGATGATTTGGAAAAGTTGCTTATAACCTTAAAACTATGTACACCTAATACAAAAGATTGCGAAGCATTAATACTTAAAAGTTATACAGTGTGTATAAAATACAAGTGCATAGCAGTAATCAGTGTTTAAAATGTAAGTAGTAAAGTTTC
Source organism: Carcharodon carcharias (assembly GCF_017639515.1). Classification (NCBI taxonomy): domain Eukaryota; kingdom Metazoa; phylum Chordata; class Chondrichthyes; order Lamniformes; family Lamnidae; genus Carcharodon; species Carcharodon carcharias. The sequence goes on along the minus strand of NC_054468.1, from coordinate 20,819,351 downwards.
CTTATATATTCAATTAATACATAGTCTTGAGTGATAAAAGTCTAAAAAGATTACACAGTTACAAAACTAGTCACACATTGTTACAAACATTAGTTCTTAATACAAAAGATACATTGTGTCGAATATAATTGCTTCCTTCTAAAACACTACAAAGTAAAACTAGCTTAGTGTAGGACCGTAGCTGTTGTTATTCTTTCCCTCCTACCTTCCCTTTCCTGATAACACCTGGTTCTGTTATGGTTCTATGATGTGGGAGAATATAAGCTTGCCCATTCAACCTTGAAGGCGGCATCTCAATGTGGCTCTATAATATAGAGATAAGTGCAACAAGGGCCTTTCATCAGTTGTTCTGTAATTAACTCACTAGTATGTTACCTCATTGTGTCTAAAATCCCATGGTGCCTTTCTCTATCAAATGAAGCCAAGCAGAGTCACCTTCCAAATCCAAATGATATTCACTGCTGGAGTCTTCTATTGGTTACAGTTTAAAAGGAAAGTGTACGACGAGGTTAAAAGATCGATATGCTTTGTTTGTGTGTTCTAAACTAAAATTATTCATTAAGCATCATTTTCCCTGCATATTCCCCACCTTGAGGCTAAAATGCTTGGCATTTGATGCCTCACACAACAATTCTATCATTGCTTTTCAGAGCAGCCCAGCTCAAATCAATGGTGCATCTCCGCAGTTTCCCGATAAAGTATCTCAGGTACCGGGGTATCAGTATTATCCCAATAATTGTCACTATTTGTACTTGAACAAATATTGTGGACAGAGTTTTTAACCAAGGGTGTCTCAGATTGATACTCCTTTCGGTCTGACACTCCCCACCTGCAGATCACCTCACTCAATAACATTAAAATAACAATGTGCATGGACTTAACAGATTCTCCAGCTCTCCTTTCATCTGTATCTATCTTGTGGATACATTTTGCTGCATGTACTTACTCCCTGCATTACTTGCTGCATGTACTTCATTGTTCCAAGCCAAATTTTGCACCCTTCTACTCTAACGTTGCTCACTTTGACAGGTATCAGTGTGTCCAATTCTACCCTGGCTGTTTTAAAGTCAGTTTCTCTGGAGTATGTGTCAGTGTCTTGATTTAAAGGTGTTGTCTCACTATACTGGACACATTAACCATTTCATGCCATGCGGTTTGTCAAGTAGTGCACATGCCTGAGACCTGTTCTTCTGTGCATTTCTCCAAGTACTTCTCAACCTCTGAATCAACATTTTTTGAACTTATTTCTTGCATATTAGTGACTTCACATGTAACTCATCTACATACATGTGGGTGTTCCAAATATCATGTCTCACATTCTTAACTCTCATGATCTTATCAAGGGATCTCAAAGTTTTTGCTTATCTCTCCAAGTATGGTCCTGATGCCTTGGGTGGTGACCAGGGGATCAAATTCAGTTCTTAAAAAAACATAGACGAGGACACAAGCCTCAGCAAGAGTAAGTTATCAATCTACCAGCCTCATCTACACTTTCCTTTTGCTAGAATATATACATATATATATAGCATATTGAGATATTCCATTGGATTAGACCCAATATAGATTATTCCAATTCCCATTTGTTCCTGTGTTTTCCTGTTTTGATCTTCTCCCCTCACTTACTTCCTCTCATCCAATTTCACACATGCTGTTGGTTACTATTCTGTTACATTTATGAGCCCTGGAGAACTTTTACAGTCCAATAAAATATTCTTATGATATCTTTAAAACAAAAATCAAACATTTCTGGAAAAACTCAGCAGGTCTGACAGCATCTGTGGAGAGAAAGACAAGAGTTAACGTTTTGAGTCTGTATGACTCTTCTTCAGAGCTAAAGAGAAGTACAAATGTGGTGAAATATATACTGTTTAAGGGGTGTGGAGCAGATGAAGCTGGATAGGAGGCCAGTGATAGGTCGGGGCAAAGGAGAGATGGAAAAAGATGTCATAAACAAAAGGTCAAAGGGGTGTTGATGGTGGTGGTACTGGCTAAAGGAGGTGCTAATGGTGACATTAAGAGTAGGAAGCAGAATGAACAAGTGGCAGGTGGCCCTAGTGGGGGTGGGGTGGGGGGAGGGGATGGTGGTGGGAAAAAAGATCGAAAATAGGCTAAAAGGTGGGGATAAAACAATGAATAAAAATGGAAATAAACTTAAAAAATAATAATAATAAGTGGAAATAAATAAATAAATGTTTAAAAATTAAAATATTAAAAAAGGCGATCAAAAAGGGGTGAGGATGGAGGAGAGAGTACATGGTCTGAAGTTGTTGAACTCAATGTTACGTCCGGAAGGCTGTAAGGTGCCTAATCGGAAGACGAGGTGCTGTTCCCCCAGTTTGTGTTGAGCTTCACTGGACATGTGGGCATGAGGGTAGGGTGAAGTGTTAAATGGCAAGCAACAGGAAGGTCTGGGTCATGAAGTTCAACAACTTCAGACCATGTACTCTCTCCTCCAACCTCATCCCTGTTTGATCCCCTTTTTTCAGTATTCATTTTTATATTTTTTATTTTTATTTATTTATTTTTTCCATTATTTTAATATTATTTTTAAAATTTATTTACATTTTTATTAATTGCTTAACTCCACCTTTTAGCCTTTTTTCAATCTTTTTTCCCACCACAGTCCCCTCCCTCCACCCCACCACTGCTAGGGCCATCTGCCACTTGTTCATTCTGCTTCCTACCCTTAATGTCACAATTAGCACCTCCTTTAGCCAGTATCACCACCATCAACACCCCTTTGACCTTTTGTTTATGACATCTTTTGCCATCTCTCCTTTGCCCCCACCTATGACTGGCCTCCTATCCAGCTTCATCTGTTCCACGCCCCTTAAACAGTATATATTTCACCACATTTGTACTTCTCTTTAGCTCTGAAGAAGTCATACAGACTCGAAATGTTAACTCTTGTCTTTCTCTCCACAGATGCTAACAGACCTGCTGAGTTTTTCCAGCATTTTCAGTTTTTGTTTCAGATTTCCAGCATCCGCAGTATTTTGCTTTCATCAAACTTTTATATTTGATTCCAGGCATTAACATGTTTTGTTTGTTTGCTCTGTACCTTAGATGAAATCATAACTTTTCAAAAATAACTTGCTAAATTACACTGTACTTTTCACATCTCAAAATAGCAGTGTTGATGGCCTGACAGATTTCCTTTAATAAGTAATGAATTTCTTCTTCAAAATAAACGTCTTCATAGTCATAGAAACAACCTAGACTGTGTGCATGTGTCTTTTCATTGTTATCTTGCAATTCCTTTGGATTTCAGGTAATTTTTCCTTAATTTTCTTTTGGAATTCCAACTGGTATGAATTAAAATGTGAAAAAGAATCACAAAAGATCCATTCTGCTCAGGGCACAATGGGTTAATGCATCCAAACATATCTGACAATTCAGAAGTTTTAAATTTTGTAATTCCCAATACATGTATAAATATAAATACATTTTCATTTAGCAAAGTAAAAGCTGTGCTGAGCTAAAGCTGTTAGCAGCAAAGAGTTAATTCTCTGCTCGGAAAGGGGCAGAGCAAATACCCTCAAATAGATGTAATGATGTCACCAAACATTTTTTAAAATTTGTGCTCGAAAGGGAAAACCTGAATCTCTCCTTTAAAATGTTTCTTTGTAGTATCCAATCTCAAAATGTTTCTTTTTCTTTGTGACAATTGTGTCAGGAACAAATCTTTTAACTTTCAAGACTGGGCATTCATGAAGTGCCGTGGGCCATCAGCAGCAGCAGAATTGTACTCGAACACAATCTGTGACCACACGGGCAGCTTTTTCCAGTTGGCGAGCGGTGGGGGGGGGTGGGGGCTCGTTTGCCAACATGTAAAATGACGTGGGGTGATGTCATTTAGATTCTCAGTTCAGCGGGCGGGCAGCCAAATGGGCTGGGCGCCCGCCGAACTGTCAAAGGCCTTTTAAGACCAGTTAACAAGCAATTAAAACAATCAACAGAGCTGCCCGTCCAACCTTAAGGTTAGCGGACAGGCGAAGAGCCCAGGCAGACTTCAGAAAAAATATGAAACCTTATCCACGGGCGGGATGAGGTTTCATGAGGGTGTTAAAATTTTTAAGTAAAATAAAATAAAATAAATTGACATGTCTCAGCTCATGTGACAGTGTCACATGAGGAGATGTCAGGAATCTTTTTCTGCCTTTGATGAACTTTTGAACCTTGAGCCGATTTCCCTGAGGCAGCACTTTGCCTCAAGGAGATGCATGTGCGAGAGAGTGCACTCCCGACTCAGGGAATCCCACCTCCACCCGCACAGGAAATGCACAGTGCTTCTGGGGGGACGTCATGCTGGGCAGGCCTTAATTGGCCCACCCACATAAAATGGCGGCGCACCTCTGACTGGGGGCGCCGATCGGAAACCCAGCGGCTCGCGCCCATGCCCGCATTAGCCCCCTGATGGGGGGAAAATGGTGCCCCAAGGTCCGGCATATCCCCCACTCTACCATTACCATTAAGCCAGGGGACCAACTCTGGTTCAATGAAGAGTGCAGCAGGGTATGCCAGGAGCAGCACCAGGCATACCTAAAACTGAGATGTGAACCTGGTGAAGCTATAACACAGGACTACTTGCATGCCAGACAGCATAAGCAGTAACTGTTAAACAGAGCTAAGTGATCCCACAACTAACAGATCAGACCTAAGCTCTGTAATCCTGTCACATCCAGTCATGAATGGCGGTAAGCAATTAAACAACTCACTGGAGGAGGAGGCTCCACAAATATCCCCATCCTCAATGATGGAGGAGCCCAGCACATCAGTGCAAAAGATAAGGCTGAAGCATTTGCTACAATCTTCAGCCAGAAGTGCCAAGTGGATGATCCATCTTGGCCTTCTCCGGAGGTTCTGAGCATCACATATGCCAGTCTTCAGCCAATTCGATTCACTCCACACAATATCAAGAAACAGCTGAAGGCACCGGATACTACAAAGGCTATGGGCCCTGACAATATTCCGGCAACAGTACTGGAGACTTGTGCTCCAGAACTTGCCACGTCCCTAGCTAAGTTGTTCTAGTACAGCTACAACATTGGCATCTACCCAACTATGTGGACAATTGCCCAGGTATGTCCTGTACAAAAAAAGCAGGACAAATTTAACCCAGCCAATTACCGCCCCATCAAGTCTACTCTCGAGCATCAATAAAGTAATGGAAGGGGTCATCAACAGTGCTATCAAGCAGTACTTGCTTAGCAATAATCTGCTCACTGGCACCCAGTTTGGGTTCCACCAGGGTCACTCAGCTCCTGACCTCATTACAGCCTTGGTTCAAGCATGGGCAAAAGAGCTAAACTCCCAAGGTGAGGTGAGAGTGACTGCCCTTGACATCAAGGCAGCATTTGACTGGGTGTGGCATCAAGAAGCCCTAGCAAAACTGGAGTCAATGAGAATCAGGAGGAAAACTCTCTGCTGGTTGGAATCATACCTAGCACAAAAGAAGATGGTTGTGGTTGTTGGAGGTCAATCATCTCAGCTCCAGGGCATCACTGCAGGAGTTCCTCAGGGTAGTGTCCTCGGTTCAACCATCTTCAGCTGCTTCATCAATGACCTTCCTTCCATCATAAGGTCAGAAGTGGGGATCTTTGCTGATGATTGCACAATGTTCAGCACCATTCGGGACTCCTCAGATACTGAAGCAGTCTATGTCCAAATACATCAAGACCTGGACAATATCCAGGCTTGTGCTGACAAGTGGCAAGTAACGTTCACACCACACAAGTGCCAGGCAATGACCATCTCCAGCAAGAGAGAATCTAACCTTCGCCCCTTCATATTCAATTACATTACCATCACTGAATTCCCCACTATCAACATCCTGAGAGATACCATTGACCAGAAACTGAACTGGACTAGCTATATAAATACTGTGACTACAAGAGCAGGTCAGAGGCTAGGAATAGTACGGTGAGTAACCCATCTCCTGACTCCCCAAAGCCTGTCCACCATCTACAAGTCATGAGTGTGATCGAATACTCCCCACTTGCTTGGATGAGTGCAGCTCCCACGACACTCAAGAAGCTTGACACCACCTAGGACAAAGCAGCTCACTTGATTAGCATCACATTCACAAACATTCACTCCCTCCACCACCGACGCACAGGAGCAGCAGTGTGTACCACCTACAAGAGGCACTGCTGGAATTCACCAAGGGTCTTTTGACAGCACCACTACCATCTAGAAGGACAAGGACAGCAGATAGATGAGAACATCACAACCTAGAAGGTCCCCTCCAAGTCACTCACCATCCTGACTTGGAAATATATCGCCGTTCCTTCACTGTCACTGGGTCAAAATCCTGGAACTCCCTTCCTAACAGCACTGTGGGTGTACCTACACCACATGGACTGCAGCAGTTCAAGAAGGCAGCTCACCGCCACCTTCTCAAGGGCAGCTAGGGATAGGCGACAAATGCTGGCCCATCCAGCGAAGCCCACATCCCTGAATGAATAAAAAAACTTTGCAAGAAGTTTCTAACCCAAGATCAATCCAGCTCAGGATTGATCATAATCACTTTGAGTATCCCAAATTTCAATATACCCTATCGAATACTAAAACTACCTTGTTCTCACATGTGTGAATTTGTACCCAGATTAAAGTTCCCACATGTTTAACAAAATACTCTGGAATAATGAGTCTGGCCAGTAACCATGACCCAAGTTTCATTACTTGAAAATTTTACTTTAATTAAAACGCTTCACTTTTGTTAGCTTGAAGCTGAAAGTACTGAGACTGCAAAATTACAATATCGGGAAGAAAAACATTAAAACTTGAAGCACCACAAACATCGTCCACACAAAAATCAGTTTATTCCACACACCAAGACAAAAATAAATGCTTAAAAAAAAACGAATTCCATCGGTGGCCTTATGGTTCTTTCTTCAACTGGGTTTCCAAGGATTGTAATTTAAAATAACTAAAGAAAAAGTGAATTCTCACATTTAACTGGTCATTGGGTTCCCACAAATTCACAATTAAACCTTATATTAAATATAAGGTTAACCTTGTATTTACATAGGCATGCTCAGTAATCACACTCACACTTTTATGTTTCCATGCACCCCTAGAAATATGAACTCTTATAGTGAAGTCAACTCAAAGCATCAAAAGTATCCCCAAATCACGAGCTCCAGGGGAAAGAAGAAAAAGCAAATTAAGGTTTAAACCAGTTTAAAATGGCAACCATAATACAAATGTATAGACACATTAAACAAACACGAAAAAAAACATTTAAAACATACCAGACCACAGATGGTTAATAAGTCATTATTTTGGTGACACAGAAACAGGCCTTACAGACACACAAGAAAATCACATTCAGGCAGGGAAATGATTTATACTCAACAAAGTATACCAGCAAACTTAATCATTCACACACAAGTTATTTCTCGTTTTCCCTTTTACACAGCACCTTGACTCTGCTGTGTGCCTGTAAGCTTACTTTCTTATTTTCTCCTAATCATTTTCTTTACACTCAAATTTTGTTTTCTCTCTTAACCTTTCTTGTGACTTGGTGAGATTTAGAGTAACAGGTCAACTTACTTTTTGGTCAGACAAATGAGCAGCTGTTGTGTTGTCTCACAGAAAAGGGAGTTTGCCCCTATCATTTCAGCAAGGGCCGGTACCTGTTGCCTGTCCAGCTTCTCTTTCAATTCCCAAATTCTCTTGTCCGCCCTGCATCTTAAATTCTCTGACTCCTGAAAAACATTGCCAGATTTCTCAGCACAGTGAAGTGCCCAAACCATACCCGGCCATAACTCTTGACCCAACACTTCAGCTTCTGGGAAAAGGGGGTGCACGTGAATCTCTATAGACAGGACCTGGCCCTGTGTGTGCATCACGCTCTGCCCACTAACCACAGCAACTGAAGGGTTAAAATTCTGTTCATGGGAATCACTGCCTGCCAGCCACTCACTCCTGGTTCTTTCCTGATTCCCATGATCACAATCCAACCAGCCTCCTGGTTGAAACACATCTATTCCCTGAAAAGCCACAAGAATTTTTGCCTCTTTAGCTCTTAACTTTTTCTCGCTCAGCCGTTCCTGAATAAATGCAACCACTTCTTCAAAAGGGACCCAGTCCCCTTTCTCCAGATACTCCGTAAGCAGAGTCTGGACCTCTTTACTTGACATCTGGTCCAACTTTGCTTGGTGGAGAGAAGAAACAGTTTTAGCGATCATCTTAAAGGAGTCTGAGTCACTGGCAGGTTTTCAATGATCCCACAACACTGAGGGCTTTACCTTCCCGATGCTATTGTTGGCCTGGCAGATGTACCGAGATCCTTCGTTACAAACACCAAGGGCAGAATTTTCTGCCTGTCGGGCGGGTGGGCCCAACCCAATCTCCGGCAGAGGAGGAGCCGATCCCTGCCGGAGAAGTGGCCCCGCCACCATTTTAAGTGGGCGGGCCAATTAAGGCCTGCCCAGCGTGACATCTGGTGGGAAGCGCTATGCACTCCCTGTGCAGGTGGTGGTGGGGTGGGGGGGGGGGGGATTCCCCAAAAGCGAGAGTGCGCTCCTAAACACATGCGCACGAGAGAGTGCTCATCTCCCTGAGACTAAGTGCTGCCTCAGGGTGGTCACTTACACTTTTAAAAATATGGAAAATAGAGAAAAAAAATTCTTTAACATGAGATGGGACATGTTCATAATTTACATAATAACTTTATTAAACTTTTTAAAACTCTGCATGAAACCTCATCTTGCCAGTGGATGAGGTTTCATGTTTTCTCTACTTGCCGCCGGGACTCCTGTCCTGCCCGCCAGCCTTAAGGTTGGACGGGCGGGTCCTTTAATTGTATAACTGATCCTGTCAATGGCCTCAATTGACCATCGACAGGTCGGCAGTCCGCAGCTGATCTTGCTGCGCCCCCGCCTTCCTGAAAAATTTAAATGGGGTGGGATGACATCGGGGGTTCCACTTGCCATCATCCGGTGCCATTTTACATGTTGGCGAGCGGGCCCCGCCCCCTGCTTACCGACGGCAAAATTCTGCCCCAAGTGTTCCTGTTCGTCTCAAATCACGTCGGGAGGGGTTCACCAGTTTGCACTGCCTCAGAGTTAAGGTGGAGGGTGAGGCCAATCTTGGCTTTTAAACGGGAATTGGATTAATTATCTGAAGAGGAAACATTTGCAAAGCCACAGGGAAAAGGCTGGGGAGTGCGACCAGCTGAGTAGCTCTTCAGAGAGCTGGCACGGACAGGAGAGTGCACACGTTCTCCTTCTGTGCTGTAATCAATCTATCAACTAACCTATGATTTGCCTACAATTTGTCTTCCATTCATCCTTTCTTGCTCACTTACATCGGTTCTCTGACTCCCAAGCTGTCAAAATTAAAACCCTTGTCCTCACCTATAAATTCCCCCATGGCTTGCCCCACCCTATCTTTGCAAATCTCTCCTGGATGTCCACTCTCTCCTGGATGCTCCCATTCCCCTTCCTCCATCATCAGTTGTAAAGTGCTGAGCTTCCTCCTTGGTGCCATTTGGAACTGTTTATTTAAACCTTTTTATCTCTCCTTCTCCCCTCTCGCTCACCCTTTAAAATACTTAACTCAATTAAAGCCCATCTCTTTGACCAGGTTTTCTGTCACCACCAACACCCCCCCACCCCCCCACCCCCTTCTCATCCCTTCCTTGTTGCTTTTTGCCTGTTTCATTACACCAGCTGCAGAGACCCTTGAGGCATTTGTTAATGTGAAAGGTGCTATATAAATGAAAGTTGTTGTTAACGCCATGGGAAATATCATTGACTGACTACCTATAACTATTACCAATTAATAAGCACAACTACACTGAACATTCCAGTAGTTGGCTTGCCTTACAAGTGAAAATACGAAAAGGTAATAAATCACGTGCTAGGTGATGGAGTGAATAGTTTTATTTCAGTCAGTGTTATAGGTAAATCACACACTTTGGGTAGGCGTGTCTTAGGCTGGAGGGGGATGCCATATGTGGATAGCCCGCTGCCTTCCCCCCACCACCCTAACCCATTCCCCATAAAATGGTAGGTGGGCAGGTACCGAAATCGGCAGCCCGCCATTATTTTTTTTAAAATAATTAACGGACGATTGAGTTCATTAACAAGCCAAGCAACTCGAATATTACACTGCCCATGCTGTAATACGGTTGGCATGGGCAGGGACAGACAGGTGAGAGTGGGTAGGCTGTTTGTTAAACCAAACTGTTTAAAAGGTGGGAAGGAAGTCCTTCGGGGGAGGGATAACCTGTGCCCCCTCCCCCCCGCAAGATGTTACACCCCCCCCACCCCCTCCCCACCTTTGTCACTTCCCATCTGACCACCAAAACCCACACCCTCATCTTCCTCACCCAGCCCCACTGTCAGGCTTCCCAATCCCTCCCTGTCCAATGGCCCAGACTTACCTCTATCCAGGATCCATGCTGTCTTCAGCCCGGGGCCTACATGCAATCCAGCAACGCCCACTACTGGTTTTATGGGCCTCCAGTGGGGCTGATAGCACATATAACTTTCTTCCATTTCAGCGTGCATCACTAAAAATTCTCTTGATCCACTAAATGGAATAACAACACAACAATATTGAGCACAAATCAATAGTCATAAAACATCAACAAGCCCTTCCACCTCCAGCACTGTGTCAGTACTGCTCAAAGTGCTCTGGCCCAAGTCCCATAATCCAAGAAGTGAATCAATATTTAACCTTTTGTTATTTTTTTTTTCATTCTTAGGGCATCCCAGATCAAAATAAGCTACATTTTAAACAAATGGAATTCCTTGTTCAGCGACATTACAGCTATGCAGCTGTCAGACCCATCTATTTGTCAGCTATATTTTTCCCCTTCTGATGTCTATTATGTCTTCAAAAGAAGACACTGGAGACAAAATGCCAAGCTCACTTCCAACATTCACTCACAATATCCAATGTAAAGTTCAATAGATTCTCCCATCTCTCCCTCCATAAGTGTAGGGTTAGATCATACCTTCAAAATTGTTGCAAAGACTTGCCTTTCGACACCCTTTCCACCATATGACAGATCTTGCAAGGTTCATCCCATGAAACCTGCCTAGTCTGCAGCTGGGTTTGATCACTTGTATCAGCTGCCTATCCAATAAAAGCCAGCATGGAATGTTCAACATCTAAGCCTCCTCACAATCTCATTCCACGAAAAAGTCTCTTGAGCTCAACTCCCATACCTAAGGTTTTAAGCTAGTTTCTAATCTGACCCAATTGTCAGCAAATAAATCAGGCAGGTAATTTATTTTTATTTCCATTTTCCCCTTGTAACTATTTACATCTTAAACTGAAGCCATAAATACCATCTTGCTCACAGATAATGCCACAAATCCTTATCGTTTAACTGACTAGTAGTGATCAGTGACAGTGCAAAGGTCAGCCCCTTAGAACAGTCAATTCCTGTTAAGCTTTGAGCTGGATTTTAGTTCTGAGATTGGGACCATAACAGCAGAGAATTCCAGGTCCCGACCCCATGTCATATAGACACCTCACACCAAATGCAATTTTCAGAGCGATGGTCAATTGGTGACCAGAGTGCACTCTCACCATGCTATTAAGGATGGTGCACATGTTCCCAAGGCCAGAGGGCCAACAGGAGGTCCTCCAGCCCTGACAGATTGGTAACCCCACCATTAATGGTGGGCACTGCCAACGGAGGTATATGAAACAGGGGGCACCTCAAGATTTTAAAATGTAAAAATAAAGAGACCATAGCAGTCAGGCTGTGACCATCTCTCAATCAGGGATTGGGCGGAGCAGGAAGATTAAGAAAGCTAGGTGGAGCGCTCGGACAATGGTTAGCCACCAGGAGGCCACCTCCATTGACTGGAATTCGGCTTAAGCAGGGGGCGGGGGGCCTGACTGCCAACTCGAAAATTCCAGTCGGTGTTTTTTTTTATTCATTCACGAGATGTGGGCATCACTAGCTAGGTCAGCGCTTGTTGCCCACTCCTAATTGCCCGTGAGAAGGCCACTCTGTACAGTGACCTTAATTGGCCCCTTAAGGGGAATGATTGACTTCCTGCCAATAGGTAGCCACCACCCCCAAAACCTCTTGGGAAATGGCCTGCCAGCAAACCAGTGCCCACCCAGTGGCAGGAACCTGTGGCCCCCTTTGCCTCTGGTCCTGCCTCCATGGCCACTTGAAAATTCAGCCCCTTGTCCTTGCCAATGAAGAAGTTAAGAATATAGCCCACCCCAGGAACAAAGTGGAGCCAGAAATAGATTGTGTTGAGCTGACAATGTTTGATCCTACAGTCTCCCCACCCCCTGCCCCCCTCCATTTTTCATCTTTATTCCCCTCCTCACCTTGATGTGCTGATTCAGCCTGGGCTAAGGGTCCCTGGTCGCTGACAGGCCTCCAATGCTGTAACTCAGGATGAGCACAGACAACAAGTGTAGTTAAGACTCTTCCACCATAGGGGGCATCATAAATAAACCCAATCCAGTCCACACTTCATTATTTCCAGTAGTGTTTGTTAGGTATTGAACACAGGCTGACCTTCTCTCTCCTTAACCCTGAAACCCTTATATCTATTTTAATACCCCAACTACTAACTCAGGACAAACCTAGGACCTTTATGGTCTGCATATTTCAGTACAACAGTGTAGGAAGCAACTAAGCTACCAGGTATCAGTGGGTGAGCTGAGACAGGTGAAGTTACAGAGGTAGAAATAGGCAGCCTTATAGTGACAATGCAGATAGGAGATTGGAAGCTGATCTCAGGGTCAAATTTTCTTTTATTCTTTCACAGGATGTGGGTGTCGCTGACTAGGCCAGCATTTATTGTCCATCCCTAATTTCCCTTGAGAAGGTGGTGGTGAGCCACCTCCTTGAACGGCTGCAGTCAATGTGGTGTTGGTACACCCACAGTGCTGACACAAAGGTTCAGCTTTGGACAGTTGCAAAGGTGAAGGATGCAATCAGTGTCAAGAGAGCAGAGTTTGTAGTGGGAACTGAAGACAATGGCTTCAGTCTTCCCAATATTTAAGTGGAGGAAATTTCTGCTCATTCTGCATTGGAAATCAGATAAGCAGTCTGGCAGTTGAGTGACAATGGAGGGGTCCAGTAATGGTGAGGTAGAGTTGGATATCGTCAGTGTACGTGTGGAAACTAATGGTGTAGCTTTCAGATCATATCACCGAGGGGTAGCAGGGAGGTGAGAAATAGGAGGGGGACCTAGGATAGATCCTTAGGGGATACCAGAAGTAACAGTGTGGGAAGCCATCAATGGCGGTTCTCTGGCTACGATTAGATAGATAAGAAAGGGACCATGTGACAGCACTCAGCTGGATGACAGTGCAGAGGTGTTGGAGGAGGATGGTATGATCCAGCTGAGAGAACAGGAGATGGGGCTCGGGAATGAAGGGAGCTCGCTGAGGGTGTGAACGGAGTTAGGAACAAGTTCTGTGACAGATTAGGGAGGAAGTTTGGCCCAGTGAATTAGCAGAAGACAGGAGGTGACAGAGACAGCTGATCAGATGGTCTCACTCTTAATGACAAAGAAGTCCATTATCTCCTTGCACTTGCTGTTGGAGGTTAGAGCGGAGGAGACAGGGGAGAGAGGTTTAAGAAGTTGGTCTGCAGTAAAGGGAAGCTGGGGGAAGGGTTATCTTCACAATCTGTATAATCCCGGAATAGTGAGCAGCATTCAGGGACAACAGCAGGACCTGATAGCACCTTATGTGGTAAAGCCAGATCTGGCAGCGAATGGCTTAACACGTTGTTCACCATATCCGTTCAAGCCTGCATCCCTTGGACTGATGGGAGTGGAGATAGGGGCCATACCGGGGGGAATGGTCAGTGTGAGAGAGGAAGTAATGGTTTTAACTAAGGGTTAGGGTCTCGAAGGTGTGCAGCTGAGCAGATTGGTAGCTGCAGAAATGTTGTGGTGAATGGAGTGACAAAGGCTAAACACCTGGGAATTTGAGAGTGCAGCTCCAAGTGAATTAGGGGAGAGTTACTTTCAGGGGCAGATAAGAAGAAAGTAGGGTTTGCAGGAGGAGGTGTGATGCAGGTTGAGCGCAATGCAGGGATTGATCAGAAATGGTCTTATCTTTTCCATCCACCTGAGGGAACATCTGGGGGCCTCAGCTTGAAGGCGCATCTGAAAGACGTCAGCACAGCACTCCCTCAGTACTGCACTGGACTATCAGCCGAGATTTTCCGTGCTCTGAAATGGGACACGAGCCCACGACCTTCTGAATCAGGCAAAAGTGCTTCCCGCAGACCAGGACCAACACAGCACAATGCAAACACAAACATCGCTCGTATGGGTCCAAGTGTGTAAGCATAACAAATAGGAGCAAACACTGCTTGGATTTTTGCTTCCACATTTGTACATGCACCTGTGCATTCACAAAACCACACGCATCCATGTATATGCAGAGATGTACAAAGACATAGACATAATATGATAAATACATGCACATAGAGGCATGTGTATACACAGACTGCACACAAATAGAAACACATAATCCAACAGTAACACACAATCAAACTGATCTATCACACACACGTACACACGTCAAACACACACGTACACACACAATCAAACTGATCTATCACACACACGTACACACACAAGTCAAACACACATACACGTACACACACAAGTCAAACACACACATACACACACAAGTCAAACTGATCTATCACACACACGTACACACACAAGTCAAACACACACACACACACACACACACACGTACACACATTGCCAGTGTGGAGGGCTGGCTCCTGCCACCATCACGTGTCGTAGCCGCCGTATATAGAAGAGACTGGGCGGCTCGGGGGCAAAAGATTGGTGTGTGTGTCCCGGCTTCAGCGGAGAGACGCAGCGCTTCTCTTCCTTCCTTCCTTCCTTCCCTCCCTCCCCCATGCAGACAGCCCCATCCCGCTAAAGATTGCAGCACTTTCAGCACCGCTCCTGGACTCGGGACGATTGCGCGCGTTGTGTCAGTCAACATGTCGGGTGAGTGTGGACTCTGGGCCGCCCTGTTCCCCCTTTTTTTTTTACACGGGGTGAAATCGTAAACCTGCTCTGATCTGCAGATGCAGCTTGTTTTGGGAATGCGAGGAGGAAGGAGCGGACAGGCTCCGGCAGCCAGTGTCAATCAGTGGAGCGTGTCCCTGGACTAATGCGGAGGACTCTGCACGGTTACTCTGTCTGTCTCTCTCTGTGTCTGTGTGTGTGTGTGTAAACCAGGATCAAACTGCAATTTATCACTTGGTGTGTTTTTTTAAAAAACTGTTTAATTTTTTTTCGATTCTCTTTCCGCTTTCTCTCTCCTTCCGGTTGAAATTGACCTGGGTCAACCCGAAATGTACCATGAGAGACTGTTCCTGTGATCCTTCCGTATTTAAAAAAAAAATGATTTTTAAGACTGAGTGATTCGGGATCTGATTTGTCCTTTTTATTTTTTTTTTTTAAAAAACGTTTTTTTTTTCCCCAACTTGGATGTGGACTTTGTGTCCCAAGCTGCCTCCCCGTTGCTGTGCGGGATCCCAGGAAAATAGCAGCGCTCCGTCTTATCCAATTGGGGCTTTGCCTTACTTTCCGCTCAACTTTTGCGTCAAAAATCTTTAAATCAACACTTTTTAATCATCATGTCACCCAGCAATGAATTACTCTGTGTATCAGTCTAGGCTGAAGGCGGCGTTTACATCGTCCAGAAAAAAAATGTCGAGGGCATTTTAAAATGAAGGAAAATCGGCTTGTGACAAAACTTTCCTGTTTCCTTTGACATTAAAATGTTTCTTTCCATTTTCTGGAGCTGGCCAGTAGCTGGCGTTGTTCACCTTGAGCAGCAGGTCTTACCGCTTTCATTGGTAACTTTGTCAATGATTGAAGAGTAGGATCAAGTTGACCAGTGATTGAGGTTGACGTCCTCTTGATAGTGTCTCTTATCTCTTTGTAGTACTGTATGACCTGCCACTTCGAGAGAGAAAAAGACTAATATACTTCAACTGTTCCTGAAATCCATGCATTTTGTTAAACTTCGACTCTTTGTTCTGTTGAAGAGTCGTGCGGACTCCAAACCTTAACTGTGCTCCCTTCCACAGATGCTGCCAGACCTGCTGAGTTTTTCCAGGCATTTTTATTTTTGTTTTCGACTCTCTCACTTCCTTATCGGCCTCAACTTCTGCACTTTTTTTTAAAAAAGAAAGGAAAGCTAATCGAAGACTGCATTCTATCTTGTGATATTCATTCAGCTCCCCCACCACCTTCGTTCTCACTGTCCCTCCCGTGCTCTACTACATTGATTTCAGGATCGATTGCAAGTCCCTCCGTGGACTTGCTACCCACCGCCCTGCAATCACTTGCAGCCTCGAGTTTCAACACCTGCCTCCCTCATTTCTGAGGCCAGCCTCTTCTGCATTCCTTCCCACTTGGAGACGGTCTTCAGCTGTCTCTTGGTCCCACGCTCTGAAACTCTTTAAACGTCACTTTAAGGCCTCCTTTAGTAACCTTGTCAAAATTCACTTCTTTGTATCTGAATGCACGCAATATACGAAATAAGGTAAATGAGCTTGTGGCGCAGATTGAAATTGGCAGGTACGATGTGGTGGGGATCACGGGACATGGTTGCCAGGGGATCAGGACTGGGAGCTCAATATCCAAGAATATACATCCGATCCAAAAGATAGGCAGGTTGGCAGAGGGGGTGGGGTTGCTTTGTTAGTGAGAAATGAAATTAAGTCCATAGCAAGAAATGATGTAGGGTCAGATGATGTAGAATCTGTGAGGGTAG
The DNA here is from genome assembly GCF_017639515.1 of Carcharodon carcharias. NCBI lineage: Eukaryota > Metazoa > Chordata > Chondrichthyes > Lamniformes > Lamnidae > Carcharodon > Carcharodon carcharias. The sequence goes on along the minus strand of NC_054468.1, from coordinate 20,802,590 downwards.
AGTTGAGGAACCGCAAAGTTAAAAAAACCATAATGGGAGTGATGTACAGGCCTCCGAACAGTAGTCAGGATGTGGGGCGCAAGATACACCAGGAGATAGAAAAGGTGTGTAGGAAAGGCAAGGTTACAGTGATCATGGGGGATTTCACTATGCAAGTAGACTGGGAAAATCAGGTTGGTAGTGGATCCCAAGAAAAGGAATTTGTGGAATGTCTACGAGATGGCTTTTTGGAGCAGCTTGTGGTGGAGCCCACTAGGGAACAGGCAATTCTAGATTTAGTGATGTATAATGAGGCAGGTTTGATAAGGGAGCTTAAGGTGAAGGAGGAAGTGACCATAATATGATAGAATTTACCCTGCAATTTGAGAGGAAAAAGCTGGAATCAGATGTAAAGGTATTACAGTTGAATAAAGGCAACTACAGAGGCATGAGGGAGGAGCTGGCCAGAATTGACTGGGAGATGAGCCCAGTAGGAAAGACAGTGGAACAGCAATGGCGGGAGTTTCTGGGAGAAATTTGAGGGAGACAGCAAAAATTCATCCCTAGGAAGAAGAAGCATACTAAAGGGAGGACGAGGCAGCCATAGCTGACAAGGAAAGTCAGGGACAGCATAAAAGCTAAAGAGAAAGCATACAATGCGGGGAAGGGCAGTGGGAAACCAAAGGATTGGGAAGCCTTCAAAGACCAACAGAGGACAACTAAAAAAGAAATAAGGAGGGAGATGATTAAATATGAGGGTAAACTAACCAGTAATATAAAAGAAGATTGCAAGAGTTTTTTTTTGGATATATAAAGAATAAGAGAGAGGCAAAAGTAGACATTGGGCCGCTGGAAAATGAAGCTGGAGAAGTAGTAGTGGGGAACAAAGAAATGGCGGAGGAACTGAATAGGGACTTTGTGTCAATCTTCATGGTGGAAGACACGACTGACATTCCCCAAAGTTCAAGAGAGTCAGGGGGCAGAGGTGAGTATGGTGGCCATTACCAAGGAGAAGGTGCTAGGAAAATTGAAAGGTCTGAAGGTGGATAAATCACCTGGACCAGATGGATTACACCCCAGAGTTCTGAAGGAGATAGCTGAAGAGATAGTGGAGGCGTTAGTGGTGATCTTTCAGGAATCACTGGAGTCAGAGAGAGTCCCAGAGGACTGGAAAATCGCTAATGTAACCCCCCCCCCAGCCGTTTAAGTAGGGAGTGAGGCAAAAGACGGGAAATTACAGGCCTATTAGCCTGACCTCGGTCGTTGGTAAGATTTTAGAGTCCATTATTAAGGATGAGATTTCAGAATACTTGGAAGTGCATGGGAAAATAGGGCCAAGTCAGCATGGTTTCATCAAGGGGAGGTCATGCCTGACAAATCTGTTAGAATTCTTTGAGGAGGTAATGAGTAGGTTAGACAAAGGAGAGCCAATGGATGTTATCTACTTGGACTTCCAGAAGGCCTTTGACAAGGTGCCGCACAGGAGGCTGCTCAGTAAGATAACAGCCCATGGTGTTAGAGGCAAGGTACTAGCATGGATAGAAGATTGGCTGGTTGGCAGGAGGCAGAGAGTGGGGATAAGGGGGTCCTTCTCAGGATGGCGGCCGGTGACTAGTGGAGTTCCACAGGGGTCAGTGTTGGGACCACAACTTTTCACTTTATACATTAATGATCTAGATGAAGGAACTGAGGACATCCTGGCTAAGTTTGCAGATGATACAAAGATAGGTGGAGGGACAGGTAGTATTGAGGAGGCGGGGAGGCTGCAGAAGGATTTGGACAGGTTAGGGGAATGGGCAAAGAAGTGGCAGATGGAATACAACGTGGGGAAGTGTGAGGTCATGCACTTTGGTAGGAAGAATAGAGGCATAGACTATTTTCTAAATGTGGAGAGAATTCAGAAATCTGGAGTGCAAAGGGACTTGGGAGTCCTAGTCCAGGATTCTCTTAAGGTTAACTTGCAGGTTGAGTCGGTAGTTAGGAAGGCAAATGCAATTTGGCATTTATTTCGAGAGGACTGGAATATAAAAGCAGGGATGTGCTGCTGAGGCTTTATAAGGCTCTGGTCAGACCACATTTAGAATATTGTGAGCAATTTTGGGCCCCATATCTCAGGAAGGTTGTGCTGGCCCTGGAGAGGGTACAGAGGAGGTTCACGAGAATGATCCCAAGAATGAAAGGCTTAACTTATGACGACTCTGGGTCTATACTCGATAGAGTTTAGAAGGATGAGGGGGGGATCTGATTGAAACTTACAGAATACTGAAAGGCCTGGATAGAGTGGACGTGGAGAAGATGTTTCCATTAGTAGGAGAGACTAGGACCCGAGGGCACAGCCTCAGAGTAACGGGAAGAACTTTTAGAACAGAGATGAGGAGAAACTTCTTTAGCCAGAGAGTGGTGAATGTATGGAATTCATTGCCACAGAAGGCAGTGGAGGCCAGGTCATTGTGTATATTTAAGACTGAGATAGATAGGTTCTTGATTGGTAAGGGGATCAAAGGTTACGGGGAGAAGGCGGGAGAATGGGGTTGAGAAACTTATCAGCCATGATTGAATGGCGGAGCAGACTCGATGGGCTGATTGGCCTAATATCTGCTCCTATGTCTTATGGTCTTATGCTCTCCATTTTGACCATAACTATTTTCCTACCTTTGTTTGATGGCTGCTGTTTTGTCTCTCTCCTAAGCAAAGCACTTTTGGCTTATTTTGTTAAAGGTGGAAGTTGTTCCATCTCTTGTGACATACCTTGTTAGAGTTGCCAACTCTCCAGGATTGGTCTGAAGTCTCCAAAAATTGAAGATCAATCTCCAGGACACTGTGGTATGCCGCCCTGGGGAAAATTCATAGGGATATTTAAAAAGATTTTTTTGGTCATGTTCTTTGAACATTTTTCTCTACCAGATAGAAAAATATTGAAAATGGGATATAAAGGTTGTTTGGCTGACGGTCAAGCATCATCCAATTGGGCAATGAATCTTTTTGCTTTCCAATTGGTGTAGGGAGGCAGTGTGGGGGCAAGTCTTGTGATGAAACCTCCAACCAACCCTATTCCTTGTGGATCAAATTGGGGATGGAGTTACATGAAGACAAGCACAATGGGAGCAGAATGCAACAACTTGTATTTATGTAGCTTTAATGTAATAAATATTCCAATGTCCCTCACAGGAGCATTGTAACACAAAGTATGACAGCAAACCACATAAGGAGGTATTAGTTCAGATGACCAAAATCTTGGTCAAAGAGGTAGGGTTTAAGTGAGGAGGGGGAATTTCAGAGCTTGGAGCCTTGGCAGCTGTAGGAATAGCCACCAGTAGTGGAGCTATTATAATTGGGAACTCCTAAAAGACCAGAATTAGAAGGATTACAGTTATCTCAGAGGGTTGTAGGGCTGGAGGGGATTAGAGATGGGGAGCAACCAGGTCATGAAGGGACTTGAAAACCAGGATGAGAATTTTAAAATGGAGGTGTTGGTTGACTAGGAGCCAGTGTAGATCAGTGGGCATGGGGTTTGATGGGCAGCAGGGTTTGGATGACCTCAGGTTTACAGAGGGTGGCATGCAAGAGACCCGCTAAGAGTGTTGGAATAGTCAAGTCTAGAGGTAACAAAAGCATGCATGAGGATTTCACCAGCTGATGGGGGTGAAGTCGAGTGATATTATGGAGGTGGAAATCTCAGTGATGACACAAATGAGATGGGACACTGGGATACTGAAGCTTTTGGTGAGGAATTCAGGAGCTTCAAAGTTGACATATGAAGAACACAATCTTATTTCTTTTTCTTGCTTTTCTAGCACTGCACCAATTTTTTTCCTCCCCTTTTGTTGTTTTCTTCTGCTGCTGCTGCCCATCGTTCCCTCTTATTTACCCAATGTCTCAAATTTTGGTTAGATAAGGGTACAGAACCAAGGTGGGCATATTCAAGATCATTCATGATCTAACTGAATGCTGGAACAGACTTGAGGGACTGAATGGCCTATCCCCATTCCTCCATTACATGTGGAAGGGAAGCAGAATAGCATGGAAAGAGCACAAGCAGTGGGCTCCAGGCTTGCAATGGGAAGTCAGCAATTCCTTGGCAGGAGCCAGGCCTGGAACATGAGGGAGTCAAGGAGGAGTATTTACCTTTGTACGTTTTTAAAGAGCAGGCGATGTGTTGAACCTTTGTCGAAATTCAACTGGGGGATGGAGTCTTGTAGCGATTGGGTGATAGGCATCTGGATAGACTATTCACCCTTCAAGCCTGTCTGTCATTCAATTCAATTATGGCGGATCTGTATTCCAACTACATCTGCTCACCTTGATCCTGTGACCTTTGATACTCTTGCCTAACAAAAGTCTTATCAATTACAATTTTCCATTGACCCCCAGCCTCAGCAGCCTTTTGTTTTGTTGAGGTGGTGGGGGAGGGGGGTGCAAGCGGAGGGAGAGAGAGTTCCAAGCTTCCACTGTCCTTTGTGTGACTTCCTTCCTGACATCACCTCTGGCTCTAATAAAGTTCCGTAGCTTGTTCTAGACTCAGGTTGGGGTTTTCTGGCCCACTGAAAGCCAATGGGCTTTTAGCTGGCCGCTGCATCTGCCTGCAGCGGTTCCCGCCAAGGCCGGGGTGGAAAGTACCCACCCTATTATTTTTTTCCCACCTCTGCTTTCTATCTATCCTGAAATTCTTGGTGGTTCACAACCACATCAGTTAGATTATTCCTTAATCTTCCATGTTCAGAGAAACACAAGCCTATTCTAAGCAACCACTCTTCCATAATTTAATCCTTTTAGCACCAGTATAATTCAGGTGAATCTGTGCTGCACACCACCATCCTCCCACCACAAACCACCCCCCCCTTACAGCAAGGCCATTATATTCTTCCTGAGGTGCTTCCATTGACATTCAATGCCATTACCATTACTGAATGCCTCACTATCAACATCCTGGGAGGTTACCATTGACCAGAAGCTGAACTGGACCAGCCTTATAAATATTGTGGCTACAAGAGCAGAACAGGGCCAAGGAATCCTGTGCTGAGCAACTCGTCTCCTGACTTCCAAAGCCTGTCCACCATTTATGAGGCACAAGTCAGGAGTGTAATGGAATACAATCCATCTGTCTGGATGAGTGCAGCTCCCACAAAACTCAGAAGCTTGACACCATCCAGGACAAAGCAGCCCGCTTGATGGGCACCCCATCCACAAACATTCACTCCCTTCACCATCAACATGCAGTGGCAGCCGTGTGTCCCATCGACAAGATGCACTGCAGGAACTTGCCAAGGCCCCTTTATATAGCATCTTCCAACCCCACGACTGCTACCATCTAGAAGGACAAGGGCTGCAGACACATGGGAACAGCACCACCTGGAAGTTCCCCTCCAAGCCACTCATCTTACTGACTTGGAAATATATCCCTGTTCCTTCACTGTCGCTGGGTCAATATCCTGGAATTCCCTCCCTAACAGCACTGTGGGTGTACCTACACCACATGGACTGCAGCGGTTCAAGAAGGCAGCTCACCACCACTTTTTCAAGGGCAACTAGGGATGGGCAATAAATGCTGGCCCAGCCAATGTCATCTACATCTGATGAATGAATTTAAAAAAAAAAAATAAATTACCCAACACTGGAAGTATGTGAAGAGAAGCAACCCCACCCATTATGTCACTTTGGACTGCTGTGCATATGCTGATTGCATTAGATCTTCCACTTGGTGGTGGGAAAGGTTGGGGACTGTGGGGTACAGGGATGTGAGTGGGCTGTTGCTTTTCGCTTATAGGTGTTGAGGCACCCGAGGTTGAGGCTGATGTTAAGATCTTGTGGGGTATCAGGCAGTATATGACGACTGGTTGTGAATTTGGTGGAGAAATTGGATGTTACTTTTTAAAATCAGGATATAAATTGGATTTTTTTTAAAGAGTGAGTAATGAGTAGGAAATACATTGACGTTTTTTATGTGGCAGAATGTGATTATCATGACAATAAGCATCAAAAGAATTAAAATATTCTAGGGATCTGATTAGGCCCTAGTTACATTCATTTGGTTGAAGGTCTAATACAATAAACACATTGGATGAATGTTCATGGATGCAAGTTCTTTCTAGAATAAGTTAGATAAGTAAGGAAGTGTTGAGTTATTGAGGTGATAAAAGTTAAATATGAAATATTGTTGTAAATAAACGCCTGTCATCAGTTCAAATGTAAATGTTCGAAAAACCAGCAACTATTCATTCTCTCCCAGATTTGACTTTAGTCAAAGTGTTTTCTGAAGAACAAAATGGGTGTAATGTTACACTGGAAAATGAAACATTGTCTCTGTCTCAATCCATGATTGTGTAAATCCCCACTTCCATTGTATTCTGTTGTTTGAGAAAGGAAGATGCCCAGTAAAAGTAGCTGGTGACTTATAACTGCTGATGACATAACTTTTTTAAAAGTAGAAGTTTTGTGGTTATCTGGTTAAGAGCAGGATGAATTGAAGCTTTTGAGGATAAATTTATTGTTGGGGTGAAAGGCAAGAAAAAAGTCTTGTGGTACCCTGTCTCATTTTTTAAAAAAAATATTCATTTTTGGGAAGTGGGCGTCACTGGCTAGGCTAGCATTTATTGCCCATCCCTAATTGCCCTTGAGAAGGTGGTGGTGAGCTATCTTTTTGAACCGCTGCAGTCCATGTGGTGTAGGTACACCCACAGTGCTGTTAGGAAGGGAATTCCAGGATTTAGTCCCATGATAAATTGGATAGAGTATTCAATGCAGGGATGGATGATCTTTGAATGAAAGGTTTCATATATTGCCTATTGATTTTGGCTCTTGATTTACAAATGGCATGGATTTAATGGTGCTAACAGATTTTGTTTCTCTTTTTAAATCCCATAACTTTAAAATTTTATTGTCACCCCCTTAGTCTCTTGATGTAGACTGTATGTTTATTCAGTCCTCCAGGTACGTACTTGGACTTTTAAAAGAATTTATACCTCTTATTTGCTGTGTCCTGTGTTGCAGAGTTGCACTATTTCTGCTTATAATAGTCATTTGGTAGTACAAAACTTGAGTATTGCTTGAAAAAAAAAAAGACGTCGCTGCTTTTCACCTTGCACTCATCAGGACACTTCACAAGAATACCAACGTAAAGGGAAAACAACGATTTTTGTATGTGAAGAGAGTGCTGATTGGTTGGCAAGTGGACTCTGGTAGAGGTGTTTTCATGGAGAATGCACCAGTGATGGTGACTGACAGTTAACTGCCAAGAATTGTTTGAAATTTAAGTAAGGCAGCTTGACCCTGATTGGTCAAGGCATGGCCCTGAGGAATGAGTCAGCGAATGACTGCCACTTGCTAAACAAAATAAGTAACAATGTGTGTACATGTTCTATCTGTCTGCAAAGATCAGGGCTCTGTGTATTAATATATGTAGCTTCCAGTACAGCAAATGCGTCACACTGCGAGCCCAACTGGCAATCTTAAATTGGTTGTCAGTGTAATTCTTAGCACACTGGACAACATTTGTTAAATAACCCTAAATCATGGGATAACATCCAAAGTTGGACATTGTTTTGAGTTTTGCAAGCACGGGCTGGTTGGGTACAGTCTGTACCTTGCCCATTGCAAACAGTGCCTGGGACATACTGTTTGATATGATCTGCCAGTCTTTGTGACATACAGCCTCCATACCTAGCATTGCACTAGCATGGAAGTTCATATACCACATTACTCATTTGTGTGATAGGCAGAATGTCTTTTTGGTTTGGCAGCAGTACCCTGTTAGTGGTGAATACCATTCATGTGGCTACTGTCCATTTGCCACCCAATCAGCACTCTTTTCTCATGCAGTATAAATTGTTGTTTTCCTCTTTTATATTGTTATTCCTGTGAAGCATCCTGATGAATACAAGACAAAAAGCTTCGACACGGCCCGTTTCAGCAATATGTTTATATTGTTGATTTATCAAGTTGTTCTGAGCCATTGCTTGTGCCTGCAGTATTTTCATGTTATCATATTTAGTCTTTGTCCTAACATGCTACCCTGTTGTGGTAACCTTGCCTTTAGCTGTCTGGATAAACTGAGAATGAGACTAGACACATTGATTTTCAGTACATAATAATTTGGTAGTGTGATCATTTGACATTAGCTTTGGTCACCTCTTTTATCATTTTGTTGAGAGCCATTTCCCTGCACCAGCTGCAGGCAATCCAGGCGACTGCATAGAGAGGATCCAGATTTTCATTTACATGTGCCTGTTCTGTCTAGACCATAGTTTGGGTACACACTGTCCCTCTAGCTCAATCTTTGATCATAGGATTTGGCAGAATACCAGGAGCTGAGCTCTCACCTTGATCAGAGATCGGGTGTATACGGCTTTCAAAGTGGCTGGTCGTGTGTTTTTTGCTCCTAAGAAATCTACATGATTAAACTGCATTACTGGAGCCTACCATTTACACAACTGAATGGTAAATCTTCGTTGTGTACACTGTTCTGTCATGAAGTTCAGTTCAGTGCTATGTATAAGCTGAAGTGTTTTGCTCTTAAAGGAAACTTGTAATTTCTTAAAGTACAAAATGTGATATGCCTATGATTGCTACAGAGAGCTACCTGCAAACTACTGATAACTTATTTATTTATCTTGGTACAATGTGGGAGTTTAGTACTATAAAGAAATTTAATTGAGGTACACTGACATAATAACTTTATACCTAAAGCCAGATTTGGAGAATTGAATTGTGTCCAAAATTGAAGATGATAGCAACATGTTACTATTTCCACTTTTTTTTGTTGAAGCTTTTCATCTTGTGCTCATCAGAACAATTCTCAAGAATACCAACTGTAAAGGGAACAACAATTTATGAATGATGAGAAGAGAGTAGCTCCCTTTACATTTGGCATTCCTGCGAATTGTCCTGAGTGCAGGATGAAAAGCTTTGGCAACATGCTTTTTTTCACAATACTCAAAAGTTCTGCACTACTAAATGACTATTTGTTTCCACTTTCCAGTTGATCAGTTGTCACAATCCATTCATTCATTGTAAGTGATTTTTTTTTAATAGTCAGTTTAATTACTTTTTAGGGGTGTTTTTGTTTTGTGGGAATTTTCTGATGTCCTTTGCTGAAGATGTTAACTTTTTATTGGCAATATCATGAATGCAAAATTCCTTGACTTTCTTGCCTTGCACAAGTGGCCATGGTTGGTGGGTGAGTTGTGATGGGATACAATGTCCATAGACCTACACTTAAGCAGTATTGCTGAATAGCAATCTGGAGTTGCTCAAGTTAATTGTAGCGACTCCTCAACTTGACAGTGACAGGACATTAGAGTTTCAGATCTTTTTCTCCTCTAACTTGGCTTAGTGGTTTATCATAGTTTAGTTCAGATTATGTTAATCCTTCAGATTAGTGCCAAATCCAGGGAATTGTGAATCTCCCTGGTTGGGTGTGGGGAGGGTGGGGGAGAAACTATTTTTGTTTGTTCTTGTGCTGTGATTTGCGAACATTATATCACCACTCAATAGTAATGCCTGCTTCTGCTTTTTCCATTGTTGGACTGCCTGCCATCAGTCACAAAGACCTATACATGAATCATGGCCACTTCACAGAGTATGAGCACGCTGTAGCAAAAACCCTAATATAATGTGTTGGGAGTAGCTTGCATGGTAAACGTGACCAATAATTAATTTCAAAGACTTTATTGGCCACGAGGCCTGTTGATTTTTTAATTAAAATTGTGCTTGAAATTAAGAACACTACTCCAGGTTGAATATGAGCTGTGATACTGTTCAGACAACCTCATTGTGCTGAGTCAGATAGTTTGTGCATGACTTTCCAGAGGCGAATGAATTAAAACACAATCAATACTTGGGTGTTGCTGAGTTGTGTAGCTGACACAATTGTTGGACACCTGTAGCTGCAGCGGAATGCTTTCTGTTGCCATGTGATCGTTGAACTATTTTAGTGGGTGAATCCATGTGTTGGCAGATCATACCGATGGAGTTCCAAATTTAAGCCCTTGAGTTTTAACTCATGAGGGTTAGAATACACAAAGCTGAGATTTTTCTCAGCTGCTCAGTTAGCCCTGGATGAGTTTGCACATCTTTTGGGTCATGTGTAAAACCACCATTTCATTAACACTGGATTGGGATTTTCCAGCCCTGTCACGGTGGGATCCACCGTGGGTGATTTGCTGGCCCAGCCAGAAGTCCATTGACTTTTTAGTTGGGATTAGACAACCCTGGTGGCAGGAGGGGTGTGGAATATTCTGCCCACTGCCAACGTAAGATGGGCACCAGGACCTGTTTGCGCTTGCACGTTTGCCCGCGCCTGCGCAGAAAACGTAAAGCTGAATTTTTGCCGACAGTGGAAAATTGTCACTTTTGCCTTCCTAACCTGGGCACATTGAATCATCTCTAGGTACAGAGCATTGAGGGGGAAAATTCAGGGAGAAGGATACCACATCCATTAGGGAGCCAGCCAATTTTCCAACCCATTTTTAATCGTTGTGGCTGTGCCCGGGTGCTTCAGTAGCTTCAGAAGCAGGAATCTGAAAACCTGCTCTATTGCATGTTTAAAGGGAGTTTGATGTCTCCAGCCTCTGTACTACATTTGGACTGCAAGTTTAATTCATCAAAAGAAGCTAGGTGCTTGACAAGCTAATGAGTAAACATGGAAGCTGGTTTAGCATGTAAGTTGTGAAGGGAATTTGCATTTTTAGATAAATGGAGGGATATTTGGATTTCAAAGGGATTTTAGCCTGTTTATAACTAGCCAGATAAGCAAGGCTAAGGAATGTGTTTATTTTTCCCGAAGGTTACTGATAATAAATAGTAGCAACATTTTTATATTGTGAGGAAGATATAGTTTCAAAGACATATGGAGCAATAGAATTTACATCTTTATATATGGTTCTCTTTTTTAAATGGGAATGAAAGGCTATGTGCCAGGAGAAGGCCATGTAAGATCTATCAGGAATGTGTGAAAAGCCTTAATAAAGCCTCCAGCATTTGTGCAAAGTCTGCTGCCTTATGAAACTGAAGCTGGAGAAAAGCCATTTGGAATTTCACTGTCCAGGGTATTGTGTTAACTTCTGTTCTGTTGAAGAGTCATATAGACTTGAAACGTTAACTGTGTTCCTCTCCGCAGATGCTGTCAGACCTGCTGAGTTTTTCCCGGTATTTTTGTTTTTGTATTGTTAAATTGCTGAGTCTGGTTTAAATCTAAAATCTATTTCAGACCATTTCCTTAAAGGGAGCGTAACTGGGGGGGGTCAGGTTAATTAGGAACTTTAGGAGTTATAGTAGTATAATGTGTTATGTATGTGCTTGACATCTTTTTATTTTGTTAATTTTTTGAAATCTCTAAAGGTCTTGGTGGACTTATTACTTCTGAATTCAGAGTATACATCTCCAAATAAATACAAATTGCAAAACTGTTGTGATAGTGTGACAAGTTTCCCCAATGGACTTGGTCCATCTGGCACACATCATCTGCCACGTCATAACACTGAGGCAAAAATGGTTATTGTATTTTGTTCTGAATAAAATAGCCCTTTCTCATTCCAAAATCCTTAAAAAAAAAAGTGAAACTAAAAGGAGAGGATAAATGTCGCAGAGTTTGGGGGAATGAGTAGAATTCTGATCTCCATTGCTCACAGGAACGTCACGGAGTGTAAGCGGCATAACTGCACATGCACGACTTTGGCAGCAAACGTGGCCTTTCATTAAACATTCACTGATGTGCTGTTTTCCTTGGTATTATTCAAATTCTGTCATTGTTTGAACTGATGATTCAGCTGTATTATAGCTTATAGTACTATTGCCCACAACACTTCTGCATTCAGATTAATTTTTCTTCTCCTGTCACGCATTGACGCTGTATAATTGGTATTTGGGAATTCAGGGCAAAGCAACAACACGCACGTGAATGTATTTTTTTAGTTGTACACCTTGACACAGCGCTAGCACTCTTGCCTCAGAGTCTGAACATCATGACTCAAGCCCCGTTGCAGAGACTTAAGCACTTGGTCCAGGCTGACACTCTTCCCAAGGAGGTGTTAAACTGAAGGCCTTTCTGCCCTCTTGGGTGGGTGTAATCAATCCTATGGCATTATTCAAAGAGGGAGGAGGGTAATTCTCCTGCCATCTTTTCCAACATTTATCTCTTATTCACATCAGTAAAGGAGATTTTCTGCTTATTTATCATGTTGCTGTTTTGGAATCTTGCTTATCACATTTCTCTCTTTGACTACATTTCCCAGCATGTATATATGGTATTGCATGTAGTAATCTCCGATTGGGTAATAATTGCTGAATTGTTACAGCAGAAGGAAACCATTTAGCTTAAGCCTGTCATGTCTGTGCAAGGTTGACTTGGTTATTCCCACTCCCCACCCTGCCCTTTTTCTCCCCCATTGTCCGAATTTTTTTCCCTTTCAGATAATTACCAATTCACTTTTGAAAGCCACAATTTAATGTTATACCATGACACTCGAGCAGTGCATTCCAGATCCTAAATACTCTTTTTTTAAGTCTTTCCTCAAGTCGCTGTTACTTTTGCCAATTCCTTTAAATCCATGTCCTCTGGTTCTTGATCCTTCTGCCAATAGGAACAGTTTCTCTCTAATTATTCTGCCCACGCCCCTTCATGATTTTGAACACATCTATCAGATCTCCTCTCAACTTTCTCTTCTCCAAGGAAAACAGCCCCAGTTTGCAATCAACCAACATAACTTAAGTCTTTCATCCCGGAACCATTCTCATAAATCTTTTCTGTACCCTCTCCAATGCTTTCGCGTCCGTTCTAACAACATCCAGAAACTTTAGGGAGTTCACACCAACTTTCTGTATAAAGTCAGTTGTCTCTACTAGGAAGAACTTGCATCCAGTTACATTTTTAATATCCATGCAGTGCTGAGCTCAGTTAATGGTGACTAACCATATATATATATCATTTTCTTCTACTCATCTGTCAGCAATGAGCATGAGGGTTAAAATGGTATCTGTCCTCACTTGTTGAATTTTGGCCAAAGTCACAGAGAGGCTAAATAAATAGTGGAGCTTAGGTTCAAGTTATCCAGTCTTTTAATATTATAGGCATAAACACCAAATTACTATCAGTCGCCATAGGTATCTTGACAAGTACTCTTTGTCAAGTTTTGCCCTATTTCTCAGTTTTGCATCCCACTTTACTCCTAATTTGGAGGTGGAGGGGGTGCTGTAAAAGTGAAGAAAGTCCCCTCAAAATTGTCTATTCTTTCATTTACTAGCATATTCAAAACTCTTATAGATCAACAGCATTCTAAAACTATCTGACGTGACTTGGATATGTTATTTCTACCCTATTAACCCGATTGGAGGCTGATTGCATGATGGAATTCTTATGATTGGGGGAAATGTTTGACATTTAAGAAAATGCCTTGAAAGTGGGCTGCCGTGGAATGTAAAACTCATAATTTGGGAAACTAGGGCCTGGATTTTTTTATTGGCCGGGCAGGCTCGGTGGGAGTGGTCACGGAGCCGACTGCTGCCTGCGATCGACTCCGCACCCCAATCTCATGCAAGCGGGCCAATTAAGGCCCGCCCAGTGTGGAATGCGAGTGGTAGCACTGAGCGCTACCTGTGTGGATGGAGGGGGGAGGAGGGAGAGTTGGGGAGAGTGCTATTTCATGCATGCGCATGAAGAGTGCTTCAGTCTCCGTGAGGCACGGAACTGCCTCAGGGAGATTGAAGTGCCTGTTTTTAAAAAAAAAAATATAGTAAAAATTTAATGAAACATGTCCCCCCATGTGATTGTGTCACGTGAGATGGGACATGTTTCATTTTTTCAATGAATAATTGTAATAGCTTTAGGAAACCTCATCCCGCTCGTGGATGAGGTTTCCTAAAAACATAAAGGGGGCTTGGCCTTTTCGCCTGCCCGTTAGGTTGGATGGGCAGCGTAAACTTTAAAGTAATTAGTTCGTTAATGGCCTTAATATTTCAACTATTGGCGGGCGTGAAATATCGCGAGACAGTGCAATGACGTCGGGATGCACGCCCAAGGTCATCGTGCATCATTTTATGTTCCAGCGTGTTGGAGAGGGTACAGAAAAGATTTATGAGAATGGTTCCAGGGATGGGCATGTTGGGCCTGCCCCCACATGCCAAATGTAAAATTCTGCCCTAGAAGAATGACATAACTGATGATTGACACAGCCATCTATGATTAACACAATCATAGATAACAGTTCTGATTTAGCATTTCAAAACATCATCATGGAAGTTACTATTCAACATTGGAGCTACCAAGAATTGGCTTAAAGATTTACATGTTCAAAACATCAGCCAGGCAGTAATCCTCATGTCCAGTTAAAATTCATTCCCAGTGTTGCAATTTCACTTAGGTAGATTTGAGAAAATTGAACTCTGGAATCCAGCTTATGCTTTCATCTCCTGAAGTATAGATATTGGGGATGCAACCTCAATGTCTATCAGTTAGAGAAAGGGACCTGCTGGGTATTGGGCATGCAAACTCAATGTCTATCAATTAGAGAAAGGGACCTGCCTTTTCCCCCAGCAATAGATAACTAAATATTGAAAAGAAAAGTAGGGAGAAAGATCCACACCACTTTGAGAAGGACGGTTAAAAAGAACAGTGATAGTTGCACTAACCTTTTTTCCAAGTGAATTTCGTTTTATGATTCCTTTTACAGATGATGTACCTGCCAACTCTCAGAAGTAATCTACCCTATATGAATGCTACAAGCTAATTCAAAATACATTTAAACACAAAAGTTGATCCTTGCAACAGTTCAGATTTTTAACGTTAGCTGTGATTAGATTACATTACCAATTTCCGCAGGTTGCCACCAAATTTTTCTGCGAATAAAATGAAATGTGTAATGCACCAACTGACCTAAATCTGTTGGTGCTTCCCTAGAATAAATGGACACTGAATAGGAAACTTACTCCCCCAATTCAAATTGAAATGGCTTGAAGCTTGCATGAAGGGTGCAGAGTCTTTTTTTTGTGTGAAGCACATTCTGACAGCACACTGCCGTCTTCGCCTCCTCAGAGCTCGTGAATCATAAGAAAATGTACTGAAATCTAAAGCTTGAATTGGGAGCGGAAGAAATGCCTTTTGTCTTCTATTCATTTTTTCTTCTCTTTTTCTAGATCAAGCCTTTGTAACATTAGCAACCAATGACCTATATGGAAAAGGAGCCTTGGTATTGGGAAGTTCATTGCGAAACCACAAAACTACAAGGCAGCAGGTGGTTCTTGTTAGTCCCCAAGTATCTAACAATATGAGGTATTTATACATTGAAAGATTTATATTTGATTGTTCTCCAAAGCTTGACCCAACTAATTTGGAACTGTAGGCACAGTATCTACCTGACATTTTAAGGTGTGTGTGTGTGTATGTGTGTGTCAGACACATAGGGCAGAATTTTCTCGTTGGCATGCAGGGCCCATCCCAGCATGCGCGGTGACATCAGGCGAGCATCCCAACGTCACCCCACGCCATCGCGATATTTCGTTGGGCGGGCGCGCGTTGATCTCCAATGCGTGCCCGCCTTTAGTTCACCGGCCAATTAAGGCCCTTGAGGCGCCTTAATCGACAGTGATTTTTCGGCGCCCGTGCAATCTTCGGCTTGGCCCACGGGTACAATGGGCAGGCAGGTAGGACACATTTATATAAACCTCATTCAAGGGCAGGATAAGAGGGGTAACTGGGTTCACGAGTGTGCACAGTCAATTATTTATTTTTCAAAGTTACTAATATTTGCCTGTGTGATCTGCAATACTTCAAAATTCATAGCAGCTGCTTGGCCTGGACTCTTAACCTTCAGATCAGCACTCTGCCGTGAGGAATCTTTTTTGGGCCTGCAGGTTTTAGGAAGCCTTCCCTTAGCCTGGGAATGGGAGCTGAACTGTCAACTGGGGGCAGCTCCTCTGAGGAGGAAGGGAGGGCCAGAAGGGGGAGGAGGCCAGGAGTACACATCCAGCCTCCAGGGGAGCCACCTTTGGGAGGTCAGGCACAAGTGCCGCAGGGCCAAGAGGTAGTCCAAGTCCGCAGAAAATGCCACCCTCCTGCCAGGGTATATAGGTGGCAAAGTAGCTACCTCAGTATGACTGAGGTGCAGTGCCGAAGGAGGCCCCATCTCTCAAGGGGCACTGTGTGGGTGGACACGTCATGCCAGTGGCTCCAAAGGTCACAGTTGCCCTCAACTTCTTTGCCTCTGGCTCCTTCCAGGGGTCCGTGGGTGATCTTTGTGGTGTCTCCCAATCAGCTTTCCACACTTGTGTTAAGCAGGTTACAGACGGTCTGTTCAGGCATGCATTGACTGTCATCCAGTTCAGTTGGGACAAGGCCAGCCAGACAGAGTGAGCCAGAGGCTTAGCGGCCATTGCTGGCTTCCCCTGCATCCAGGGTGCAATAGACGGTTCACATGTGGCCATCAAGGTGCCAGTGGGTGAGCCCGGTGCCTTCGTCAACAGGAAGAGCTTCCACTCCATGAACGTGCAGATAGTGTGTGATCACAGGATGCTGATTCTACAAGTCTGTGCAAGGTACCCAGGCAGCTCCCACGATGCCTACATCCTCAGACGCTCCCAGGTGCCGAGGCTCTTCAGTGCTCCAGCCCAGCTGGATGGAGGGCTGCAGGGTGACAAGGACTATCCCCTCAGAAGGTGGCTCATGATGTCTCTCCGCCATCCAAGAACAGAAGCTGAGCAGCGGTACAATAGGAGCTACTGCTCCACAAGGATTGTGGTGGAGAGAACCATCGGTCTTCTCAAGATGCACTTCCGACGCCTGGGGCGCACTCCAGTACCCCCCAGGTTGAGTGTCCCTGATAGTGGCTGCATCTTGCGCTCTCCACGATCTTGCACTGGAAAGGGGGGACGCAGTGGACGATGAGGTTGTAGACGTAGTTGCTCCGGATGCACACGATGAGTCCAGCAGTGAGTCCGAGGATGAGCACACACAGGGAAATGCTGAGGGAGTAGACGCTGACCCGGGCGTACTGCAGGGAGGCAGGGACACCCGGGAGGCTTTAATCCAACGAACCTTCAGCTCGTACACCACAGATGGACCTCCAGGACAAGCCTGTGCTGCAGGCTCCATACTCAATACCTACGTGCAAAATCTGCCTGGTTATGAACAGTAACTAAGGGCCTTGTTAATAAAGCTGAATGTCCCACAATGCACTCATTACGTTTTTGGAAACCATCCACCTGCAGAAGAAAAGAGGCACTCTCAGTCATGGTGACATGTCTGAATTTAATATCACACCAAAGAAATAATGAAACAAAATGACAAAGGTGTTTAAAATCACGCCAACTCATAAAGACCTCATCTCGGGCTAACACAAAAGCACCAGTGATAAACCAGTGGTGTGCCTAAGGTGCCTCATGTTTATGTTTTCGGATGGTACGTCTTGGTGTTGACCACTCGCTGGGAGTGGCATCTGAGCCAGCCTGCTGACTCTGCTGTCCTGTTGGCCTCGATGACCTTGGCAGTCGTCCTCTGGCCTGTGGAGCCTGTGCTGGCCCCACCTGGGAGGAAGCTGCCAGTTCCACAGCTGGCATCTCCCCAGTCGTCGCAGCCTCACCGGATGCAATGGTCACTGGCAGAGGAGCGGAGGCGCTGCCGCCCTCATCCGGAGTGCCCTGAAAGATGCCCGCAGAGACGCCAGGCAGCTGCTGTGCTGACATGATGTCGCTTCGGACCTCGCTGCTCACCCTGGATGGATGGGCACTGAGCTGGGAAACTTGGTGCCCAGACCATCTACCACACTGGCACTGACCAGCTGAGGTCAATGCCGATGTGAGGGCTTGCTGGTCAGAGCACATCCCCAGGAAGCCCTGGTGGGTCTCCTGGAGGAGCCTCTCCACAAGAGTCACCCACACTCTCTCCATGGAGGATGCATGGCGCTTGGACATGTGGCTCATTGCTTCGGAGAGCATTCACGTAAACTCCTCCACCACGGACACCAAGCCAAGCATAGCCTCATGTATCTCCCCCAGATGCTCCCGCACACCCGGCCGCGTTTTCTGCACCTGCTGCGTCGCGGGTGACTCCAGAGGTGCATCATAAGGCGCTGACTGAGCATGTGCCTGGTCCCCAACTGCTGGCACCATAGGCACTCTCTGTCTTTGGCAGCTCCTCCAGTGACTCTGAAGTGCCCACACCACTGTGTCCGGGGACACTAGCTGATGTTCCAATTCCCACCGAGGTGCTAATATCTGCACTGGTGCCTGCCTGGCAGAGATGGTGTGACGCTGGTGAGACTTCAGGCCCCACAGGTGTGAGATGGGCCTCTGCTGCTCCTCCTCCCAGCCCTGCTCCGATGATGTTGAAAGGAAGAACAAGGACATTGGATCAGTTAACATGGAGACAATGACAAAGTACATCCCTGTCCCCTGGATCATTATGCACTCATCCTTCCATAAGCAATGGTCAACCCATGTCGCAAACTTCAATCACTGAACATTCAGCACTGCCATGGCTGCTGGGAGAACAATGGTGAACTCACTGCTGGGCAAACATACCTGCCCTTGGCACCCCAGCCTCACTGACCCCAGTGGACCTGGGCGCATGGCACCTCTTCAAGTCTAGGGCCTCCTGCTAGAAGCGGCTGAGAATTGCCAACTGTGCCAGGCCACTGCCAGCCCTCACCCACTTGGTTGCATTATGTGCATTCTCCTCCTGGAAAGGAGAAACATTAGAAACATAGAAACTAGGAGCAGGAGTAGGCCATTCGGCCCTTCGAGCCTGCTCCACCATTCATTATGATCATCCAACTCAATAGCCTGCTCCTGCTTTCTCCCCATACCCTTTGATCCCTTTCATCCCAAGAGCTATCTGTAACTCCTTCTTGAAAACATACAACATTTTGGCCTCAACTACTTTCTGTGGTAGCGAATTCCACAGGCTCATTGCTCTGTTGGTGAAGAAATTTCTCCTTATCTCAGTCCTAAATGGTCTACCCCGCATGCTCAAACTGTGACCCTTGGTTCTGGACTCCCCCACCATCAGGAACATCCTTCCTGCATCTACCCTATCTAGACCTGTTAGAATTTTATAGGTTTCTAAGAGATCCCCCCCCCTCATTCTTCTGAACTCCAGTGAATATATTCCTAACCAACTCAATCTCTCCTCACATGTCAGTCCCACCATCCCAGGAATCAGTCTGGTAAACCTTCGCTGCACTCCCTCCAAAGCAAGAACACCCTTCCTCAGATAAGGAGACAAAAACTGCACAGAATATTCCAAGTGTGGTCTCACCAAGGCCCTGTATAATTGCAATAAGACGTCCCTGCTCCTGTACTTAAATCTTCTGGCTATGAAGGCCAACATACCATTTGCTTTCTTTACCGCCTGCTGCAGCTGCATGCTCACCTTCAGCGACTGGTGTACGAGGACACCCAGGTCTCATTGCACATTCCCCTCTCTCAATTTATAGCCATTCAGATAATAATCTGCCTTCCTGTTTTTGCTACCAAAGTAGATAACCTCACATTTATCCACATTGTATTGCATTTGCCCACTCACTGAGCTTGTCCAAATCAACCTCCTCACAGCTCACCCTCCCACCCAGCTTTGCGTCATCTGCAAATTTGGAGATATTACATTTAGCTCCCTCATCTAAGTCATTAATATATATTGTGAATAGCTGGGGTCCGAGCACCAATCCCTGTGGTATCCCACTAGTCACTGCTTGCCATTCGGAAAAAGACCTGTTTATTCCTATTCTTTGTTTCCTGTCTGTCAACCAGTTTTCTATCCATCTCAATACACTACCCCCAATCCCATGTGCTTTAATTTTACACATTAATCTCTTATGTGCGACTTTGTTGAAAGCCTTCAGAAAGTCCAAATAAACCAGATCCACTGGCTCCCCCTCATCAACTCTACTAGTTACATCCTGAAAATTCCAGTAGATTTGTCAAGCGTGATTTCCCTTTCATAAATCCATGCTGACTCTGTCTGATTCTGCCACTGTTTTCCAAGTGCTCAGCTATTAAATCTTTTATAATAGACTCTAGAATTTTCCCCACAACCGATATCAGATTGACTGGTCTATAATTCCCTGTTTTCTCTCCTCTACAGTATTGTTACTAATTTGATTTTCCCAATCTATGTGCAGATAAAGTCACCCATAATTACAGATGTTTCTTTATTGCATGCGTCTCTAAGTTTCTGTTTAATGCCATTCCCAACAACACCACTACAGTTTGGGGGTCTATATACAACCCCCACTAACGTTTCTTTCCTCTTAGTGTTTCTCAGCTCTACCCATACAGTTTCCATATCGTCAGAGCTAATATCTTTCCTCACTATTGTGTTAATTTCCTCTTTAACCAGCAATGCAATTTCACCACCTTTTCCCTGTTTGTCTGTCCTTCCTAAATACTGAGTACCCCTGGATGTTCAGTTCCCATCCCTGGTCACCCTGCAGCCCCATGTCTCCGTAATCCCGACTATATCATACCTGTTTACATCTATTTGTGTGGGTAATTCATCCACTTTATTGCGAATGCTCCTTGCATTAAGACACAAAGCCTTAAGGCTTGTCTTTTTAGCATTGCTTGTCCCATTTCCATTATTTTTCACTGAGGCCCTGTTTGATTCTTGCCCTTGATTTGTCTGCCTGTCACTTTTCTTATTCTCCTTTCTGTCTTTTGTTCTTGTCCTTGATTCCCCTTCCTCTGACTCCTTGCATAGGTTCCCATCCTCCTGCTATTTTAGTTTAAATGCTCCCCAACCACTCTAGCAAATATTCCCCCGAGGACATCAGTCCTGGACCTGCCCAGGTGTAACCTGTCCAGTTTCTACTGGTCCCACCTCCCCCAGAGCCAGCCCCAATGTCCCAGGAATCTGAAATCCTCCCCCTCACACCATCTCCTCAGTCACGTATTCATCCGATATATCCTGCTATTTCTACTCTGACTAGCACGTGGCACAGGTAGTCATCCTGAGATCACTTTCTTTTGAGGTCCTACTTTTCAACTTACTTCCTAACTCCCTATATTTTGCTTTTAGCACCTCATCCCTTTTTTTACTTATGTCATTTGTGCCAATGTGTACCATGACCACAGGCTGCTCACCTTCCCCCTTCAGAATGTCCTGGAGCTGCTCTGAGACATCCTTGACCCTAGCACCAGGGAAGCAACATACCATCCTGGAGCCTCATTTGCAGCCACAGAAATGCCTATCTATTCCCCTTACAATTGAATCCTCTATAACTTTATTGCATTCCCACACTTTTTACTCCTCCCCCGTGCAACAGAGCCAACCATGGTGCAACAAATTTGGCTGTTGCTGCTTTCTCCTGAGAGGCCATTTTCCCCCCCCAACAGTATCCAAAGCAAATTATCTATTTTGCAGGGGAATAACCACAGGAGATTCCCGCACTACTTGTCTAGTCCCCTTGCTCTGCCTGGCAGTCACCCATTCTCTTCCTGCCTGAGGACTCTTAGCCTGTGGTGTGACCACCTCTTTATACATGCTATCCACGATACTCTCTGCCTCACGGATGCTCCACAGTGTCCCCAGCCCCTGCTCGCTCACAGGAGCTGCAGCTGGAGACCCTTCCCGCACACATGCTGGCCTCGGGCACTGAAAATGTTCCCAGCTTCCCACATAAAGCAGGAGGAGCACACCACGACTTTGAGCTCTCCTGCCATGACTTACCCCTTTAAATTAAATTAAGCCTTTTGGAAGATACTTAATATCAATCACTCTAGGGCCCTTCTTCCCTGCTCCTTGTTGTTACAGAATATGGCCCTTACAAACGATGGACCACAAAATAAGGCCTTAAAAACTATAAGCGATAAAAGTAGTAAGTACTTGCCCGACTGTACTCACAGGATTACCTCGTTCCCTCCTCACTGAGCTCCCTCAGTCACCTCTGCTCTCCCAGCTCCTCTTCAACTCCTGGCTCCTCTCGCACTTCTCCAAGTTGAGAGAAGAGCATTGATTAATGCTACTTGTAACTGGACTCTCTTTGCGGACGGCCCACCCCAACCAAAGTGGGACATTGCAGGGCTCCAGTGTCTCCTCACCCCACTGCTGCCGAACACTCACACAAAGATGCTAGGCCTGCCCCGTCCCCACACTTGGCCAAATGCTGCCTACATCACGTTCGGCACCACACATGGCAAGGAGAATCAAGTACGTGATGCGTAGAGGAGAGCAGATCAATCGGTGCCACGCCACTTTGAAGCTCCCCTCCCGGCATGTCATCACCCTGACTTTGACATGTGCTGGAGTTCCAGCACAGTGCTTAGGTGCAGCTCCTCCAAAACAGTAATGTGGGTCCCAGTGTACCACGTGCTGCGGGTGCAGAACCCATCTCTTCACCACCCTCTCAGGGTGACCTCGGCATGGGCAATATCTACTGGCCCACCCAACGAAGGACACATGCCATCAGTAATTCAACGCAGTCACTACACTCTGACTTGGCGTGGGGACCAGGGGGAAAAGCCTGTCTGCTGGGCTAAGTGACTGATGCCAACATGGTACTCACCCTTCCCGAGCACAACAGCTCGTTGAAGCGCTTGCAACATTGGATCCAGGTGCGCCGCACCACATCGCGGGAGCTCACTACCTCTGCCACCTCCTCCCAGGCACATTTGGTCATGTGGGGGGGAGGGGCCTCCTCCTGTCCTGGGGTACGAGGACCTCCTGCCATGCTCCATCTCCTCGGAGGGCAGCAAGGCAATCATTGGAAAAACGAGGGGCACAGTGCCCCCCCTGCCCTCCCCTCCTGCCCGGCCTGCTCACCAGCAGCAGCTCTGGGAAGCCCTCCCACTGGCCGTGATTCACAGCCTTTGAAAGGCTGCAGCAGCTTTTTAAAACAGGCCGCCCGGGGTCACCATTGGACCCGACAGTCACCGCAGTCCCACTGTCCTCGGGAGCCGCGATTCATGCTGGGCGGGTCTTAATTGGCACCCGCGTAAAGTGGTGGCGCTGACCCAATCGCCAGCGGCGATCAGGTCCGGGCCCCACCAGAAAATTCTGCCCATAATTGATCAATTGGCCCTTCAGCTTGGTTGAGTCTTCTAGCCACCTGCAATTCTTTATAGTCCGTTCTTCAAACACTATTTTAACCGGTCTGCTCTCGCTCTCACTCCCTCTAGGTCCACTTTAACAAATTCTCAATGGTCATTTAATAAAAATCCTTATGAGTTGAGTAGGACACTCCAGTGTAGTCTTGCAAATGGGTTTTCTCCATTTATGGCATGTAAGCAATAATATTGTCCCCTTGTGCACATTTAAGTGCATAGCCATAACCCCAGGTGAGCCTGAAAATCTTGCCTGACAAAATATAAATTGCAGCAATATCCAAAAGTAAAAGTAAATTCAGTTGGTTCGAACTCCCCTGGAGTCTAGTTTAGAATCCAGCATGGAGTAATGGAATGCAATGATCCCTGTGTGCAAGAAAAGTGAACAAAGTGGTTTGGGTAGATTTGAGCCAGCACTAACTTCTGCCTCGTTTGGCACTTTTATTCAGGTGTTATATTGGTGGAGAAGCTGCGAGCTGAACTGATTTGGGAAAAGCTCCATGAATCGTCGCATTATTAGAACAGGATAGTAGGTTACATTCAGGAGATGCAACTCTATTTTATACCTGTACTGAGATACTGGATGCCAAAAAGTAAAACAAAAAAATTCCTCAGTGCCAACATCTGCTAATTTGAACCCAAGGAGGGGCTAACTTAAATAAACCAAAAGTGCAGGAAAATCTCAACACCTCTGGTAGCATCTGTGGAGGGAGAGAGAAACAGAGTTATCATTTCGAGTCCAATATGACTTTGGAACTGGGACTAGCTTGCTCATTGTCAAGAGACTTGATACTTTAAATTAAGTAACATTTTGAGATTAACACTAACAATTATTCACATTAGTTCAAAATGAATCAGTTATCCACACACTTGACAAGGTATGATTGAACCATTATGATTGGAAAACACTTGTTTTTGAATGCTCCAATAAATTTTGAAAAGAGGCAATAGCCCAGCAGCTTGTAGTTCTCAATCTCCAATCAACACGAACTACATTTTTGTGCATTCCAGTGGAACAAAATATTATGCAAAAGGCAACAATGCATTTCTAATGTAAACCAGTACAGAGCTGCTTTGAAAACCATCTTTGTACATTTGCAGTTTCTGGCCATTCAGAATATTGTATGAAATAGTTGCACTGGTAGGTGAAGAACATTGGGATGGATTAGTAATGCAATAATCGAAAAGACCATGAGTTCAAATCCTATCATGGCAGTTTGAATTTTTTTTTTAAAAAAAGAACTGTAAACAAAAAGCTGGTAAAAGTGACCATGAAGCTGGGTTATCAAAACTCAGGTTTGTTCTGAGGTGTCTATAACTTTTGTACTTTAAACTGAATTTGCTCTTTAAGGTGACCAGCAGCAACCAGACATTTATACAGTAGTTGTAATCAAATAGCCCAAGTCACTATTGTGCTTTATTTTAAACATTCATGGAACTTTGCTGTTTGTTACCTGTGCTGCAACACATGCTGTTTTTTTTTAAACTGCATCAACTCCTAATGTAAATAAAGTCTTGTCTGTCCACTTCCACCTTCTTTGTTTTTTCTCCCCGTATCTTGATGGACATAATTCCAGTTGTGATGCTTAACTCTCAACTCGGTAGAGCTTTCAGGGATAGACTAATTCTGTTTCTGCAAGGGGTCTAACCTAGGCATGACTGAGCATCCCAAGTAGCATTAGAATTGATACTGTAAAAAATGTATGACCTGTAAGAGGAACCAAGTGGCATTGTGAGCAGTGCCCAGATGTGCAATTCTCTTGTGACCCAGCTGGAGAATAAATCAACATTGAACAAGGTACTTCAAATGGACACAGGAGAACCTACAAACCCACCAGGTTGCTTAAAACATTTCATTGGACATTTACAATGGAGAAATAAATATACAAAGTGATCTGGAATGGATGAGGCCTATCGAAATGAGAGAGCAATGAAGTAGCTTGTATAAGGGGATTTTAGTGTGAATCTACATCCTCTCGAAACTGGGCTTGTTTCTCTCCATGCCCCTCTTGTAGGATGCTGATGGGAAGATTTTTGACCTATCCTGTCTCTTGCATTCAAAATCAGAATTTTTATTTTAAATGTAAGGCCTGTCGTGATTTCATTGCTAAGGCAGTGTTCAAAATATTGGAACACCCAAAATTAAATTTTGATAACGCAAGAATTTTCAACAGCAGAGAAGGCCTTGTGGCCCAGGGCATCTGCCATACTGTTTCTCTGAATCAAATATTATCTTCCTTTCCTTAACAAATTGTCCAACGTTTCTCCTTTTAACACAAGTTTCTCATTTCTTTGTGGCTGTAGTGAGATTTCTATAATAGGACTTCAAAACTGCACATTGAACCCTTAAAAGTGGCCTAGTTAGCGCCTTATAAACATATCATCTTTTTGCTCTTAAACGCTATTATTTATAAAAGCGACTTATTTTTATTTATCTACCTCCTGGGTGCACTTTCAAGGGTTTCTGCATTTAAAATCCTTGGAATCTGTTCATCCACATTTTTCAATATCTTTCCATTGACTGTACGATCCCACTCCTTTGGTGGGATTTAATGCCCTCCCTTGAAGCGAGTTTGGTAGTGGGGGACATTTAATCAGGAAGGAGGGTGGCAGATGGGGACCCTGCTGCCTTCCCAGGAAGGCTGTGGACAGCCCCTGCTGCAAATTGAGGCCCTTAGGCCTCATCCCACTGCTGTCGGTATTCAAACCAGCGTTGGGCAGGAAAGTTGCTGTGCAGGAAGCCCGAAAACCAAGCCCTTTTGTGGTTGCTTGAGGGCGCCCAAGTAAGTGGGGAGCGATTCCCCGTTCAAAAGCATTTGGTGCCTGGTCTAGGGACTGCGCATTGGAAAGTGGAAAGGTAGCTGAGAGCCAAACCCTGTTGCTTTTTTTCTCAGCTGATTTTCTTCCACGACCAGCCACTAACCGCCCCACCCCGGCAATCCTGCAGTACCCATCCTGCCATCTCTCGCCTGTGGCCTTTGTCCCTTGGCGATTGTGGGCCTCAGGTCCATTGGTGGCAGCAGCCACTACCTCCACGTTGACTCTACCAAACAAGAGCTGCAAGCTTCTGGCCAGCAGCTTTCATTGGCTGGTATTCCCCCCGCCACCCCGGGTCCTTAATCCTGGGAAAGGCCTGCTGCTGCCCAATTAGGTGCCTGAGAGATACTTTATTTCGAAGGCCTCCCCAAAAGGAGGTAATGTGGGGTCTCTTGCTGGTTCTTCTGTTTGTGAGCGAGACCTCTGTCACCTCCATTAAATACAGCCCCTTACTTCTCCTCCTCTGTCTCCACATTGTGTTGTGAAAAACAGAAAGTGCTGGTAATACTCTGCAGGGCAGGCTGCATCTGTGAAGAGAAAAACCAGGCCCAGTCTTTTCAACTCTCTGCAAGTGGGTGTTGTTTCGAATGGGTCAAAATCGGGTGCAACATTTCAGGTTGATGAGCCGACAAAAGGTGAAGCAAGAACTCTCGTTTCTCTCCCCGCAGATGCTGCTGACCTGTTGAGTATTTATGGAATTTTCTCCTCTTATTTCCGATTTCCAGCAGCTGCAGTATTTTGCTTTTGTCCCATTGCTTTGTTTTCCTAAACGTCTTTAAACGGTCCCCGCATTGCCAAACTTTTGTGTTATTAGCAAATTTTGATATGTGCCAAACTTTTGTTATTAGCAAATTTTGATATTGTGCCACTTATGCCCAAGTCCACTCATCTATCCATCTATAGGTATATAGGGAACTGATCCCTGGACTACAACCCATCAAATTCTTCTCCAAAATAGGCAACAAAAGCTCACCCTGACCCTTTGTTTTCTATCAATGCTGCCATACTCCCTCATCCACCGTACACCTAATCTATTATAAACTTCTTACATCTAAGATAGGCGTTTGATAACTTCTTCAAAACAGAACTGTTAAATTTGTCAAAGCTGGCTTGATACTTGACTGTTTTGAGCACCTTTTTAATTGGCCACGAATTTTGATGTTGAGCTTGGATACCATGTTGTCCATAACTTGTGGTTAGGTTAACTTACCAGTCGTTGCCCAGTTTACTCTTCCCCATCCTCCTGAAACTGAGCTGATGCATTTATTACCCTCCAGTTCCATGACACCATTTACTAATCTAAAGAGGATTAACAGCTATGGGAATGGCCTCTGCACCCTGTGAAATCCATTAACAGCCGAGGATGCACATTGAGGGCCAGCGCCTTATCCATCTGGTGTAGCGCTAAACTCTTTTCAGAACAGTATCACTTTCGGCAGTTACTTCACATTTTCCTGTAATGCATCTACACTCTCGCCTCCACCACCTTTGTCAAACCTGAAAGAAGAGCCTAAACTGACTCAGTGAAGATGGCTGGATGTATATTAATAAGAGATTACTGCTGGGGAGAGGCCTTACAGAAGAGTGTCAAAGACATTCCTGGGATCTGCAACTCTAATTATGAGAGGTTATTTTTGGAGCTGAACTTGTGCACATTAATGATTATATGATTCAGGTCTTGAAACTGCTGAGTATTTATATGTAAGCAAGGTTACTGCAGAACAAAAATAGGGACTATTGATAAGCTGAATGCTTTTGAGATGTGAACATAGAGGCAGATTTTCTGCATATCCTACACAGACAGAAAAACGAATGAGGAAGTGCTGGAGAAAAGAGGAAATGAGTGTATAACGTCAAAGAAAAAGGTATAATATTTAGAAAGGTATAATAATTGGAGCAGACGGTAGAGAGAGGTAGTTATTGGAGAGGAAGCTCAATGGAAAATGTAGGAGAGGGAAGCAGAGGAGAAAATAAATAATGGATTGGATACAGCTGACCTATGCAGCATAGGTAAGGGCAGCACAAGACAAACAGAGATGGAGATCCATAGCCATCAATCTTCTGGGAAGAAGATGACATTAACAAACAAATGACAGGAGAAACAGTTAGCTGACCTCAAGCAGAAATAACTTTTTCCTGAAAAGCAGTTGGACAGTACTTAATTGAAGAAATCCTGGGGTGTGAAATTGGGCTCCGTAGTGTTTTTTTTTTCCAGAGCCCTTAGAGTTCCAAAATGGCAACAATAGTGCACACAAACACTTGTGGTGCCAAGCATGTTGGATGACCTCTTGTAATCAGCACACCTGTGTAGTGAACAGCTGCCAGAAGTATGCAGAGTAGGCAGATGTTGACCTCCATCAACACTCAATGCTGATTTGACAGTATAGCTGTCATTCTGCAGCTCTGTGATCCAGCCAACACCTCTTTAACACTTGCTCTGCTGTGCAAGTTTAAGCTGTGCTTTCCATGGTTAGTGTACAGGGAGTGGTTTGTGGCAGATACTGAAGCACTTTATTGCAGGAACTTTGAAATCTGCAAATCCAATTCTTCACAGGGCAGTAAGTAGGTCTTTCCATGGGAATAGAACAGGACACGCAGAATGAGCAACGGTCATGCAGAGCTGCCAGAAAAGGGAGGAGGGTGCTATGTAAACAGGCTGTCAGCAGGAGACCATATCTCCTACCTGAACTTTAACACAGAACAATGTGAGAGATATCTGGGCTTTGCTAGAGAGGTCTTCCACTGAAACCTGCCAGCTGCTACAGCCACAGCGACAACCTCAAAGCAGGCCAAGGACTGCCTTGCCAGTGACTGTGAAAGTGACCATAGCAATTAACCTTTACATGTCTGGTTCCTTCCCGGTCAATGCTGGTGTTACTAGCAACAGCTCATAGATGGCCATCCACTGTTGCATAAAGGAGGTCGCTGAGGACACAAAGGTGACCTTTCTAGAGAGAAGCAGACGCAGTCAGCATGAGGGTTTGCTCAGATTGCAGACTCCCTTGTGCAGCCATTGACTTAACCCCCATTGCTTTGTTGGGCACCACAGGACAACTCTGCCAAGTACCAGAATTGAAAGGGATTCCACAATAGGTGCACGGCCGTAGGCAGGGCATCATGCAGAGCACTGCCCTGTATCCTGGCAGCCTTCCTTCTGTGGAAATTCACTGTGCCGGCTGTATTTCAGCAACCACAGCAAACCAAAAGGTGGCTACTGGATGACAAGGGCTCATAACACCGGGTTTGTGACCCTCAAACAAGTGAGCAGCATGCAGACAGAGTCATGCTGCCACAAGAAACATGACAGAGAAGGCCAGTGGTGAGCTGAAGCAACGATTTTGCTGCCTGGATCAGTCTGGAGGAGCCCTGCAGTACATGCGGGTGAGTGGGCCTGCAGGCTCATGGTGGTGTGTGGCACAACCTTGCCAGTCTTGGCCACCAGCATTCAGGCAAGGAGGAGGTTGCAGTGGAAGGGACGTGACTACCTGGATGGCCCCTTTCTGCTCTGGCTGCACATGAAATACTAACTTGCGTGCAATACAGCAACAGCAATCTCAATTCCCCACTCCCCAGCAGTCCCACCATCCTTCCCTCTGTCACTGAGCGACACATCGTCCTCATGGCTACGATGAAAAAGTAATAGCCAACATAAAATGCAAGTTCCAAACCAGATTTATGAATGAAATGATGCCGGATTGCACGCAAACATAAAATAATCACATATGTGCACTCCCTTTGTTCCGTTACCTGTCCTGGTGTCCCTGCGCAGTGCTACCGCACTGGCTTCGGGCACAACTGGAGGGAGGCTGGTGGCTTTCAGTGGTGGAGACTGCAGATGGCCTTGAAGGACAACTTTGAGCATCTCTGGCTGTTGGAGGCCCTGTTTCAGCCCACCCCATCTCAGCTTGGGCAGCAACATTCTGGGCTGCCTGGCTGACAGATGGGCACTGGTGGCGTGAGAGTGATGGGAGAATAAAGGCTGTCATCCAGAGAGAGGGCAGCAGGTTCATGCTGCATGCACCCTAGGAGTGGCACCTCAGCAGGTACTGGTAATCTGTCGGAGGAAAGATTGCTGGACTACTGTGGTACCCTGGAAGCCCCTTTGAACACTGGCATCCACAGCGATGATAACAGCCGTCTTAACTGGCATGATAGCAAGCTGATCTCGTGTAACTTCAGTCTGAGTTCCCAGTTCAGCACTCAAGACTTTTGCTGGAAGCAACTTGTGCTGCAGTGGAAGCTGGGACATTGGCCATCAGACGCTGCATCATTGTTAGTCACTACTGGAAAGGATGGGCTCCAAATCTTGCGTAAAGCCCTCTGTGCCAAGTTGATGCTGTACTCATTGAACGCATTAATTCATGGGATTTTTTGCCCATCCCCAATTGCCCTTGAGAAGGTAGTAATGAGCCATTTGCTAGAACTGCTGCAGTCCATGTGTTGTAGGTACATCCACTGTGCTATTAGGAAGAGAGTTCCAGGTTTTTGACCCAGCAACAGTGAAGGAACAGCGATATAGTTCCAAGTCAGGATGGTGTATCACTTGGAGGGAAACTTGCAGGCGGTGGTGTTGAAGGAGGCTTGGTGAGTTGCTGCAGTGCATCTTGTACGTGATACATGCTGCCGCTTTTAACTTCCTCTGAGGGCATCTCCATTTTGAGGCACCCTTGGACCTACCTCAACAGAGCCCATTTCTCTCTGGTAATTGGCTGGCAAAATCAGGAGCCCTCCTTCTGTTCTGTGCCGCAGGACATACCCTGGAATAGTGCTAGAGGAGTCAGAGACATTGGCTGCAACTCTGATCTGGTGACTGTGATTATGTTAGGTTGTTGCTTATAGTCTGTGGGACAGCTTTCCCAATTATGGCACAATGCAGATGTTTGTGAGGGGGAGTTTGCAAGGTGGATGGGGCAGGGTGTGCCATTGTCATTTCCCATGCCTAGGTCAATGCCAGGTGACTGTCCAGTTTTATTTGTATTGTAGCTTGAGTGATTTGCTGGGCCATTTCATAGTGTGGTTAAGAGTTAACCACGTTGCTGTGGGCTAGGAGTCATATGTAGGCTGGACCAGCAGATTTCCTTTTTGAAGGATGTTAGACAACCAGATGGCTTTTTACAACAATCTGGCAGTTTTATGATAATCATTAACGATACTAGATTTTTTATTCCAAAATATTAATTTTAAACAAAGCTGCCATGTTGGGATTCGAACCCATTTCTCCCAAACATTAGTCTGGACCTCTGGATTACTAGTGCATAATATTGCCACTTTGGTCCTGTTCCTATGTGCCGATTTCCTTTTAGTACGTAGGTACATTAAAAAACTTAGAATAAGCAGCTCCTGTAAACCAAGGATTTGATCTCATAATCTAAGCAGTTATACTGGTGCTGTATTGTGAGAGTGCCTTAGTCTACAGGAAATATTAAGCTCAAGGTTCCCTCTTCTTGTTCCCAAACCAATCTGCCATTGAATTTATGTCTCTGGATATTGGTCTGGGTCTCTGGATTACTACTGCATGGTATTACCATTATGCTACCATTCACACATGCAGACCAGCATTAAGCAATGCAATCTAGCTTTAAGTCATTGTTTTTAGGCTCACTGTTGATGTGTGCAGCTAAACAACAGTATGTTTAGAATTGGCTGCATGCAGATATCTTGGGCTGGAATTTATGTTGCCCCGCTGGCCGAGCTTATAAAATCCAATGGGTGGTCTTCAGCCGCCAACCCACCCACCCCCTAACCTGAAATGTTATGGCAGGTGGGAGAGGCATCGAGTGGCCTACATGCCCTTGAGCCTACTCAGGAATTCATAACCGCTTAAGAGCCTCATCGCTGCCAGTATTTTACCCATGCAGCCATCTGGGAAGCCCAGCAGCTTTAGCTGTGGGGGACTGATGATGGGCAAGGGGGCGGAACCTCCTTAGTGGGCTCTCTGGGTCCATCAGAGGCACCACCCACTCAAGGTCATTCCCTCCCTTTAACCCTCTCCACGGCCTCTTGAACCCGGCTCCTCGCCCACTTTGCAGAGACTCCTGACCTTGCACTTACCTGGGCTCCTCTGTATGGTGGGACTGCCTGTAATCCCAGAAATGACCGGTGCTCCCAGCTGGCGCGGCTGGGACTACAGAGCTGCCGGCCATCCAATTGGCTGGCTGCCCTCTAAGACAGGCCTTGTTCCTGAGAAAGGGATGGAAGTCTCGCCTTAAAGCAGCGGCAGGCTCCCCTCCAATCTTTTAGCCTTGAGGGCAAGGTCCCCAGCACCCTGTAAAATGCAGCTCCATGTAAATGAGCAGGCAGCCAGAAGTTATTGTGCTGCTTATATTGTGCTATATCAAACGAGCACAGAGTAATTACACATTGTGATCCCCACCACTGTTTTCGAGGTCTGTCCCATTTAGACCCCCCAAGCCCCTTGTGTAGCACTTTAAATTACTTTGCCCTTCAAATTAGTATCTTAACCAAAAGGCAGTACCTGTGACAATGCAGCACTCCCTCAGTGTTACACTAAGGAGTCAGTGCTCAAATGGAGTGTAGTGTTCATTGTGTTGGCCCAAAAGTACCACACAGTATTCAACAATGAAGTTGTAAAAATCAAATTGTTTAAAGAACAGTCTGGCTCTCCTGTCATTGAGAGTCACTTGTCCTCAGTGCAGTGGAACTGTTCAGAGTTGGTTAGTTTTGGGTGTATATAATAGATCTTTGCTTCGTTATTTTTGGGCCTGGAGACATTGTAGGATGTTTTTACCCAAGGACATTTTCCCTAACGGAACACACTGTTACATCGTAAAGCGTAAAGCTTGATGCACCAACCATGTTATTTTCTTCTTATGTTAATTCCAAAGTAAACTGATGTAAGTGATTGGTATAATCCAGTAAAAGCAACAACAGTTTATCCAAGTCAGATTATGACTCTGGTCCCATGCAGTCATTGGTAGATTGACATGGGATTCTGTCAACACATCACCAACTCGAGAACCTCAAATGTGAATTTCCAGCAGGACTTCTTAATCAACCTGTAGCAATACATGAAAACTCCATATCATAACTAGAAAGGCCACATGCTGTAATCGAGTTGCCATTTCATAGTGACAATTGATTTCACACTGGAGAAATCACACATTCCTTATGGAGGATAATCTGTTTAAGAGCATAAATTAATGCAGTAACCTTTAAATCCATGCATTAGTGCAATTTACACAGTAATGGCCATTTTTTCTCTGGATTACTTAAAGCGCAAATGATTCTTAAACTCTTAAGAACAGATATTTATTTAGCCCTTCATTAGATTGGTTGGAATATATGTCTTTGGAGCAAAGGGCTTGGTTATGGTCAACTGAAAATGTTGCCTTCAATTTGACACTACATTAGAGTTGAATGCTAGACAAATTGCCTCTGGAAATTCTATAAATATCTCAAATGAAAAATGTGTGTTTATTCTTTTTAAACCTACCCCTATTTCTCTAGAGCGCAGCTGGGAAGAATCTTTGATGAGGTTATTTTAGTGGATGTGCTGGACAGCAAGGATTCAGCTCACTTGGCCTTGATCAAGAGACCTGAGCTCGGCGTGACATTTACGAAGCTACACTGCTGGGCTCTCACAAACTATTCCAAATGTATATTCATGGATGCAGACACATTGGTAAGTGACAGTCTTCAGACATTGGCGTAGATGACTTTAAGACTTGCAAAATACCACCAATGCTAACCAAAAGCAGCCTAAGCAATCAAATATAGTTTGCACAGTATATAGACGTTGCTCCTTGCTGCTCATGTTGCATCATGTGACTAAGCTGTAGTAATCCCTATTATAGCTGTGGGTGGATTTGCTTTTTCATGTTAACTTTGACAAGCTGAGTCCAGGAAACAAATTATCACCAGTCCTGAAATTTAAGAACAGTTGTAATAGTAGTTATACAGTAATAGTTGCATTAACAATATAGTGGAATTACGAAGCTAAGGTCCTGTTTGACCTCAGTTTCTTTTTGGATTTTACAAATAAAAAACCTTCGAAGGCCCTATGATATAATTTATTCCGATGGATGGAGGGCTTGTACTCTCTAAGCTGCACGTGGGTGCAGATGTGAAGTAACTCGGAAGATACTGCGCAGGCCAGTCGAATGGTTCTGTTTTAAGATACCATGCAGTGCAAAACAAAATGTAAAGTTGCCATGCGTTGAAATGAACAGACTGCACAAAATGAAAGAAATAATTACAGGGAGTTTGCTTTGATTTCCCCATTTTGAAAGATTAAACTAAAAATCCATGGGAAGGCAAAGAAGAAGTTAGAATTGGATAAGAAATTGGATTTAAAAATACAGAACTGGAAAGTGCCAAATACAAATGCCAGCCTCCGTGTCAACAGGGAATATGGGGAGCCTGATGGTGAACCAAGAGCCCAGCAAGGCCAGGGTTTATAAATATAGATCGACAGGGCCTCATTTCAATAATTTCTGGCTGTCTCCCACCCGTCAGCTGGCCAGACTGACTGACTGCCTGGCTGGTGAGCCAGCGTATTAAGTAGCAGCTGGAGGCTGCAACTGGGGACACGTGAGGATGTTCCCCAGTAGTTATTAGTGAGGGGGGAAGACCTTGGACAGCAAGCAGGATGGGGTTGAGGCAGAAGCTCCAGCCTGTCGCAGGCTGATGGTGGTAGGGAAAGGGAAGTGGTGGAAATGGATGAGGATGCCAAAGTTCCAGGCCATGATTAAGGAAGGGAAAAAGTAGGGACTGTAATCAGGTGATGCCTTCCAAGAAGTTCTAAAAGGAGGTGATCTACATTACTTACCTTGGGCAGTTTGCAACTCCCACTTTGGATCTGCTGCCATCAAACGACAGCATGGGTTCAGTTAAGTTTGCCATCGGGCCACAACTGTCGACTGTCAATTAGGCCCTGAGCCTGCCCTTTGCACAAGCCTTGTCAATTGCCTGATTGTTAAAATTTAAATGGTTCGAAATGGGGTCAGGTCATTCTATCATATTTCTTTCTCTCTCTTTTAAAACCCTCATCTTTCCCAACTGTCCAGGGAGGCATTAAAATCGAGGCCACTGCATCAGATGAGGGGAGTACCACAGGAGTCACTACATGTCCCATTGTTGTTTCTTATCCTCAAAACTGGCCTGCTTGCAGAAGCCAATTATGAGATTCTTAAGTTTGCAGATGACACCAAAATAGAAAGTTTAGGAGCAGGAGAGAGATATGGCAGCAGGGTTTTGATCTATTATGCAACAGAACTGAGAAATGTCAATTTTTTTTATTCATTCACGGAATGTGGGCTTCGCTGGCTGGGCCAGCATTTATTGCCATCCCTAGTTGCCCTTGAGAAGGTGATGGTGAGCTGAACCATTGCAGGCCATGTGGTATAGGTACACCCACAGTTGGGGAGGGAGTTCCAGGATTTTGATCAAGCGACAGTGAAGGAACGGCAATATATTTCCAGGTCAGGATGGTGAGTGACTTGGAGGGGAACTTCCACGTGGTGTTCCCGTGTGTCTGCTGCCCTTGTCCTTCTAGATGGTAGAGGTTGTGGGTTTGGAAGGTGCTGTCGAAGGAGCCATGGTGAATTCCTGCAGTGCATCCTATAGATGGTACTCACTGCTGTTAATGTGATTTCATGAGGATGACTATGTCAGGCTGTTGCTTGACTAGTCTGTGAGACAGCTCTCCCAACTTTGGTATGTTCCCCCTGATGTTAGTAAGGAGGACTTTGTAGGGTCGACAGGGCAGAGAATGCTGTTGTCATTTCCAGTGTCTAGGTCGATGCCGGGTGGTCTGTCCAGTTTTATTCCTTTTTTGTGACTTTGTAGCAGCTTGCTAGGCCATTTGAGAAGGCATTTAAGAATCAAGTTGTGCCTGGAGTCACGTGTAGGCCAGACCAGGTAAGGACGACAGATTTCCTTCCCTAAAAGGCATTAGTGTCAACAGTCGACAATGATTTCATGGTCATAGACTTTTAATTCTAGATTTTTACTAAATTCAAATTCCACCATCTGCCATGGCAGGATTTGAACCGAGGTCCCCAGAGCATTACCTGGATTGACTGGTCCAGCGACAATACCACTATGCCACCACCTCCCAAATTTAATTAATGTTAATAATTCTACAAATTGAGGCCCAAGGAAGAGCATAGGATTAGTGCAGGCTTTAGACTTTCAAAGTGAGCTGGGAGTGACAGTAGACTCGGCACTGTTAACGCCAAGACAAAATTTGGCAGCAAATTATCAAATATGTCATTAGAACATGTTTCTTTTGTTAGTATGTCTAATATGCCTGGAGATTTTAACTTACATTATCTTAAACAGGAATGATTGTCTATCATGTTTTGGATGAAATTTTATTTGAATCTGATCCCAGAAGCTAAGGCTTTCTGGAGTTCTTCACTTTTTTCCCCTCATAGTCAAAGCCATCACCTGTTTGCAAAGCTGTGTGGTGGAAACACAATGGGGTGATCTTTAACCTCCAAAAACAGGTGGGTTGGTGATAGGCTTCTGGTGAGGTGTTAACTTTATTTAAATCTCGTAGCCAATACCCCAACACCCCCTCCACTCCCAATCCTCCCAAATTCTGGGGGAAGTCACCTTTCCCAGGAGAAGGATTGGCCATTTAAATATTTTAATAAGGCTACATGCATTCATTTCAACAGTGCTTCTAATTTTAACCACAGTCAGCTGTGTTTCCTTAGCCTCGAAGAAACCTGACAGATGAAAGCTGCTGAGAAGGGATGAATCCATGTGCTAAGCGCCTTTATGGCACTGCTTGTAGGCCAGGAGGAGCAGAGGTTTACTCAGTAAACCCTCCTTCCTCACCCCTCCCCAAGGCAATCTGTCTGCTCCAACTCCCCCTTGATACTTCCTCCTCTCCCTCACACACACTCCCACCCCCTCACTAGGTATACCAGCTCTCAGCCCAGCTTGATTGCAGCTTTGTGTTATAGGCTTCTCTGCCAAAGAAAGAGCCAGCCTGTCAATCGAAACAAAATTTAAATTTAAACCCATACTTCCGCATTTTCCAACCTCAAACAGCTCCCTGGCTCCTTCCCACGTCTCTGAATTAATACCCAGACAACACCTTGCTCTTCAGCCTAGGATCCCAAGAGTGGAGCAGAAGGGGTGTCGTATTCTAGGTGGCTAATTAAGCTTTAGTGTTCCAATCTCAAGCTGCTTTGAGAAACCAGTAAAGAGTAACGTGGTAACATATTTAAATATAGTCTTGGGAATAAGTACTCTTGGACAATGCCACTGTATGGCCTGACCCCAGAGTACTTCAATATTTCCCTCCATCATCCCACATTCTAGCTAGCTTGCTTGTATTGCTATGAAATGCATTGAAAGATTGGATCAAAGAAAACAAGAGAAATAATTGCTTTAGCATTCTGCAACTTCTCTGATTCATCCAGTGGAGAAGAGAAAAGGTTATATCTACTCAAAGGGTTAGCTTCAGTAGTCACATGTGTTTGATTTGGTGCCAAAGGTATGAGTAACGATGGTGTAGAGCTCCATTTACTGATGCTATAATTGGGGTGGGAAGATTTGTTTTGTGTCAGTTTGCCAAGAAAGTCACCTCCGATTGAACTAGTTTTCATTGCATTAAATGTCTTCCAACAGCTCCATTAGCCAGCACATTGGAATTCCATGTACCCATTCATGTGTCTACAGTAACCCTAAAATTGCTTATTCTTTTGTGTCTGAAGACATGGCCAGTTTGTCTACAGCCACATTTCAGAGGTCCTCTTCAAAGTGACTGACTGCAGTATCATTAACTACTTAAAGAAAGAACTTGTATTTACAGAGTGCCTTTCACAGCCTCTAAACAATGCCAATGCACTTTACAGCCAATTGAAGTACTTCTGGAATGTAATTTATGTTGTAAGGTAGCCTCCACAAACAGCAATGAGATGGTGTAGCCTAACAATTTCAATCTACGAAGGTGTGACTTGCTGAATACTGTACTTTAAGCATGTACAGCCTTTAAAGAGGTGAGTCTGAGATGTCAGTCAGTACAGTTTGCAGTTCATTTTGCTGTCAGTGTACATTAGCTCACTCAAACTCACTTATACCTTTCTTTAGTAGAATGAAAGAAAAGTGCTAAACAGTTTATAATGCTGGAAAAACTCAGCAGGTCTGGCAGCATCGGCGGAGAAGAAAAGAGTTGACGTTTCGAGTCCTCATGACCCTTGTCGAAGGGTCATGAGGACTCGAAACATCAACTCTTTTCTTCTCCTCCGATGCTGCCAGACCTGCTGAGTTTTTCCAGGTAATTCTGTTTTTGTTTTGGATTTCCAGCATCCGCAGTTTTTTTGTTTTTATTAGTTTATAATGCTGTTGTGTTCAACCGACTTTAGACAATGTACAAATACGTAGAATAATACAGCAGAGAAGGAGGCCATTCGGCCCATCACACCTGTGCCAGCTCTTTTGAAACAACCATCCAGTTTAGTTTCTCTCCCCTGCTCTAGCCCTACAATATTTTCCCTTCAAATATTTTCACTGATGCTTTTTTTTAATAGCTTGTGGGTATTTCCTGTAACCAGTGCTTCTGATATCTGTGACAGGTATTATGTAACATCGATGAACTCTTTGAAAGGGAAGAACTATCTGCGGCGCCGGACCCTGGTTGGCCGGATTGCTTCAATACGGGAGTGTTTGTTTACCGCCCTTCCATCGAAACCTACAATGAACTTTTACAGTTTTCTACAGAAAAGGGCAGCTTTGACGGTATGTTTCATTATCAGAAAGAAAGCCTTGTATGTAGTCTCTGCCCCCTGGTGTGAAAAATGCAGCCATGTTCTTTGCACGGACAGATCTCATTGGCCAGCGCTCTGCATGCTTTTTAATTCAGACAGTGCATCGGTACAAATTGTGTGTTTAATTCAAGTGTGAAGTCACCCAAGTTGCATTTAATTAAGCGATATGACACAATCTCAAGCAAAAATACAATAGTTTTTTAAAAATGGTTATTGTGAGATGGGCATCGCTGGCAAGGCCAGTATCTGTTGCCCATCCCTAGTTTCCCTCAAGTAGGTAGTGTTGAGCTGCCGCCTTGAACTGCTGCTGTCGATGTGGTGAGGGCATTGCCAATGTGCCGCTGGGGTTAGTGGGGGTGGGGTGGAGATGGTTAGGGGTGATGGGAGTCACAGGAGTTTGAATCAGCAACCATAATGGAATGATGATATACGTTTCAAGTCATGATGGGAACTTGGAGATGATGGGGTTCCCATGCACCTGCTACTTGATCTTCCAGAGGGTAAAGGTTATGGGCTTGGGACCGCTTTACCATTGAACTAGGTGTAACTACAGTTGGTACGCAGCAAAACCTTGGTAATATTTACAGCTTAGATAGCTCTCAGGCTGCCCAATGGTGTTGAATTTAAGCTGTACTTCATTTCCAATCACTTTTGAAGGCTGAGAGCCAACCATTCCACAGGTCCTTTACTGGAAAAAATGTAAGCATCTTTTGGATCCCAGGGAGCAGAGCTCTTGATGTCTGTTGAAACACACCTGCAAAGTTCTGATTTTATCCCAGCCTGAAAATGATGTAAGGTTGGTAGTATAACTCTGCTCTGCATCTCTCATCCAGGCATTCACCAGTTGATAGTTTAACTGTCTCGATCCTAATTAGAAGACAGTAATTTTCACTTAATTTAACATTCGGACTTGTTAAGTGTTAAACATTTGAGACGACCCATTGCGGTAGAAAGACAAGCTTGTTGCAAATGTGAACTTGACCTATTGGTAAAACACACAATAGCAGTGGCACTTGCTCCAAGGTCTATTAATAACATTTTCTGATAATCTCACAGGCACAATTGGTTTCATGATGGAAATGCTGGAGGCACCTGAGTAAACTCTATAGACTAACTATAAATAAAGTAATGAATAAGACAGTGCGTGCCCGGGGCTTATCGTACTCCAGCCATAACTATATAAAGAAAGTTCATTAAACCCCTTCAGGTTATAATGAGCTCCCTTCTCCAAATAAGGAAATGTGCAATTGGCAAACAATGTGGTCAAAAATATAACAATTCAGCAATATGAAAAGTTTAAGGAACATAAAATCTATTTCACTAAATGTGAATATGGTGGATGTAATTACTATCTTTCTCCCTTCTACCTCTTTTTCGCTCCTGTTGTCTGTCTCTCTCTGTCTCTCTCTCTCGCACACACTCTTTCTCTCTCCCCCCTCCCCTCCTGGAAATTGCAAACGTCCCAGATGTTGTGGAGATGCCAGTTATACTGGGTCTCTCCCTCTTTGCCACATTACCCCTGGATTTCCAGGGACTCATAAAGTAGGCAGCCCTGGACTTTCAACTATAACTACCTGATATTCAACTCAAGGATGGAAAGGCACTCATTTTCAGAGGCACCTGGAGAAACTCTCATTAAAACTTGCACTTGAGCACCTCAAATAAGAGCATCCAAAAAGGTCAAGCGGTAAGAGAAGAGAGCCTATAAAAGGCATGGACTACCTTTCTCGACTAATCTCCCTGCTTCCCTTCAAGTCTGAAACCTCTTTGCTGTGGCTAGAAGTAATTAAAAAGGCCTAGAAAATTCCTGGAGTTGCAGGCCTCTTGTGTATCCCATCCCTGTTCCCCGGTGCAAGTTCCTTCCAGGAGATGCGCCTGTGTGAGCTGGGACTGAATCATGTCAATGAACCAGCCCACCAAACTTAGAGAGCTTAAGGCCTAGACAGGTACTGGGGCAAAACAGTGGAGGAGCATCAAGGTTCAAATTTCAGGTAAGATGTGTATTTTTCCATGAAAAGGATTCCGAAGATGATTCCTTATGAGTTTTCCAATTCTTCACCATCGTCATTTCCTCAGTGCTTCTCGAAGTATCTCAAACAAAATAAAAACAGTAAATGTTGGAAATACTCAGTAGGCCAGGCAGCACCTATGGAGAGTGAAACAGGGTTAACGTTAACTCTCTTTCTATCTCCACAGATGCTGCCAGACCTGCTGAGTATTTTCTGTATTTATTTCAGATTTCCAACATCTAGAGTATTTTGCTTTTGGTCTCAGATGAAAATTCCTTTAAGACCCAACTTTCATAGAATATTGTTTCTGACACTGAATTACGCCTCAACAGTTCTTGCCTCCCTCTAAATCAGTAACAGTAGAGG
Source organism: Carcharodon carcharias (assembly GCF_017639515.1). NCBI lineage: Eukaryota > Metazoa > Chordata > Chondrichthyes > Lamniformes > Lamnidae > Carcharodon > Carcharodon carcharias. Next base: position 20,761,654 of record NC_054468.1, on the reverse strand, counting down.
CGACGGCAGGTCTGTTATATTTGCCATTGTTCTATCCATTGTTTGGCAGAGATGTCTTTTAATAAACAGAAGTACATAGCAATGATTCAAGTGGTTTTCTAGGCTGTGTGATAGAAGAGCTACTATCTTTGTTAAAGAAAATAATTTAAATTGGATATTTTAATGGGCGGACTTGTTAGCACCACCAATGACAATGCTTAACCTGACAGTAGGAGATGTTATCTGAGCAGAGTACATTTGTTCCGCGTTACAGAGTGAGAGTTGTTCTCTGGAATTGTCACCCAAACTTTCAAGTATTTTAAACTCAACTGTGGAAAAATACATATTTATAATAAAAGCGTAGGAAACAAAATGGGATAATCCTTGAAAACGGGGTTGGTGATGCAGGATTAACCTGTGGACGTTCCTTCAAATCCAGGCAGCATGCAGTCTTGGTGCTGTCCGCTCATTTAAATGTTAGCTGCCTGTAGCCCAGTGCTAAACGCACTGCTGAGTGCTGCATTCCTCAGCGTGGGGCCCAGGTTTGTGCATAGCTAACAGCACTTAAAGCTAACTTGTACTACTTCAAGCCAAATTGGATCTCTTATAGATGACGTGGCTGGGGAAGAGTGTCTGTCCTTCATGAAGAGTGACTATGATGTAACATGGCAGAGAATGTGCTCTGAAGTTCTCTGATGCAGCACTGGAGGCCTTGGTGTGGGAGGGGGACAGGAGGTGAGTTGTCTTCCATCCACAGCAGACCAGGAAACCCCTCCAATTTTATGAAGACAGTGGGAGCGGGCAGCCATCACTGTCAGTCCAAGCAGTGTAGCCCTGCGGACCTGGGTATAGTGCAGGAAGAAGTTTAATGACCTCACACAAGTGGTCAAGATCAGTGAATGCATCGTCAAGTGTCACATCCTTACAGATAAACCAGCAACCTCACACAATGCTTCATTCAACACTCCACCTTCACTCATCTACCAACAATCTCTATCAACCATGACTCAGACCTCACATTCATAGCTTCTGCTTACTTGTCATACACAGAGCATAGCTGCAAGCCTCACACTCACATCTCACAGCTCGAAAACACTGCCAGCTATTCAACCATGACAGCCACATCATGAAAGCACATTGCACCACACACACCTCTCTCTTGGAGGAAAAGGTGGCACCTCCCTCATGGCAGCAGGAGCCTATTGGCTGCATGTTCTCATCCCATTGGAGGAGACAGTGCACATCAACATTGGAATGGCCAGGACTGAGGCCTGACCAGCAGCGGCACTGAAACTGTTGAAGGTGACCCAGTACATTCCTACCTAATCATTCTTCTCACATCTCACTTCCTCCTCATTGTTCCTCAATTCGCAAATTGTTTAAAAATGCACCTCTTGCATTCCTCCCCTTAACATAAGCAGGTGGTATAGTGGTAATATCACTGGACGCATAATCCAGAAGGATTGGCTACTGCTCTGGGTACATGCATTCAAATCCCACCAAAGCAGCTGGTGGAATTTGAATTCAATTAATAAATCTGGAATATTAGAAAAAGCTATCCTCAGTAATGGTGACCATGACAGCTGTCATCAGTTATCATAAGAGCCCATCTGGTTCACTAATACCCTTGAGGGGAGGAAATCTGCCACCCCTTAGCCAGTCTGGCCAAATGTGACTCCAGACCCACAGCAATGTGGTTGACTTTTAACTGCCCTCTGAAATGGCCTAGCAAGCCACTCAGTTCAAGAGCAGTTAGGGATGGGCAGCCAATGCTAGCCTTGCCAGCGACACCCACATCCCATGAAAGAGTAAAGAAAAGATAAACCCATGCTTGTGTTTTTGTCCTTTCGGATACCCAAGAACTGAAAGCAGAGGCAAGAGGTGGATGAGGAAGAATAGACTGCTCCGAAGGAATACCGTGACACAGTCTTGACACTTGCAGCCGCCAGTTCAATTTTTGACATTGCATGTAATTTAGAGGCGAGCTTAGGGTCGGTATCTGCACATGGTAAGACAGTCAGCATAAATGGACTGCAGCTAGGGGATAAGGAAAGGATAGCACAGATGCCAGTTCGCTAGAGGGTGAGGTCACACAAGCGGACTACTGCAGAGAACTTACGAGGACTTCAGTGAGGCACTGTAAAGAATAAGGTTAATGGAGATGCATACAGAAATGCTGAACACATTGACAGACCTGCCAGAGACCACGTGCTCACTGTTCAATAGCCTGACACCAATTTTGCACAGAGCTTGGGAACCCACCCTTTCCAGTCAACTCCGTGAGAACACTTGCAGATGCAGCCATGATGCAGTGTCCCATGTGTTGTTACACTGAATGAGACTAACATGTACTCAACTGCAGGCAGCCATTATTGAATTAACTTTATTTACACCTCCCCAATAGAGAGGGCAGCAGAGAGAGCTGCTAATATAATAAAATGCTCATCTTGCAATATACAACTATGGCTAATGGCACAAACATGTCAGAAGCAACAAGCATCTTGTGCTGCAGTGGAAACTCAGATTGAAGTCTTGCAAACTCAGGTAGCTTCCATCATGGCTGCTCAGAGAGGTGTGCAGGCTCTCACAATAGCCCTGCAATCCATGCTGCAACAGATTACTAAGATTGCTGTGGTGTTGCCCAGGGGAGTGCTAGTGGCTCCATTGAGCATGAACCTACTGTCCTCTCTCAGGATGACAGCATTCATCATCCCACCAGTGCCACTCTGCCAGTGTCCTTGCTATTGTCTGTCAGCTAATTCAGTATCATCTGTTTTACATTATTGTCCAAAGTCAAAATTATCCCAACTATATGTGCTGTATAATTCTTGTTGTCTTAAGGATGATCCCCTCATTGCTAATTTTGGCATTATGGGTATATTTTCCTCTTTATTAAAAACCATATTGAAATGCTCTCTCTTATCACATGACTAACATTTCAGCTGGTGGTTGAAAAGCTCTCATTGTAATTACAGCATGAATACTGGTGAGAAGGGAGACATGTTGCCAAAGGTTTTTGCCTTGCACTCGTCAGGACAAACACAAGAATGCCAAATTTCAAATGATCACAACAAGGAGAAAAGGGTGCCGATTGGTTGGCAAGTTGGTTGTATGTTCTTTCGGTTATTTGTAATAGGCAAATAATTAGCTGAGGCGGTGCCATGGAGAAAGCAACGGTGAGCCCGTGTTATTGGATAATTCAAAAAAGGATACCAGGCTTGAACATATTCCTTTTGATGGCAGAGAATGAGTTCCTGGTGAATGAATGAATGAATGTCGCTTCCAGCAAGCGTAAATGAGTCACGTTACAAGCTCGACTGATTATCTTAAATTGGTTGTTAGTGTAGCTATTAGCACACTCAGGATTGTTCAGCCAGTGCTGCCCAGTTGCGGGATCACATCTAATGGTAGACAATTTGTTTTGGGTCTTGCAAGCGCGGGCTAGTTGAGTACAGTCTGTACTCTGCCTATTAGAAATAACTGAAGGAACATGCAGCTTGTTTCAATCAGTCAGTCGTTAGGATGTACGATTACAACATGCACAAAGAACGTAAGAAGATTAGACAACTGAATTATGAAGTAATTTCAGTTCTGAATGTACACAGGAATTGTGCATCCTTAAACTGAGTACCGTGCTGTCACTTGCGTTAATGATTCAGTAGTGTCAAACAGGCTTTGCCAATGCTTTTCTTAAGCCAACAGAATATCCAAATCAGTTCAATGTTTATGTAAAGAAATGCTGCCCTCTGTTTTCTCCTTGGATGAAGTTTGAAAGTTCACTGGTGCTAACCAACGTCAGATTTTATAACAAGGATGTTGGTGCAGCTGCCATGGACTCCATTACCTGTACCACCAGCTCCCACCCACCACCACACCCCACTCCCTGTCTCCATTACTGAGCATTTGTGCCATTTCGCTGTTCCAAGGCTGGTACCATACTGGAGGTTTCATAGAATCATAGAAAAGTTACAGCACAGAAAGAGGCCATTCAGCCCATCATGTCTGTGCCAGCCGAAAAAGGAAAAAAACTAGCTGCCCATTTTAATCCCACCTTCTGGCACTAGCTCTGTAGCCTTGCAGGTTACAGCATTTTAAGTTTCATTTGTCCACACCTCCCGGACAACATGGTCAAGGTGAACGTGTGTCCTTACCAAGTTCCGGTGTAGCACATTAAGCCACCTGCTAGATCTTCCCTTAGCCTGCACAATATCCTTTCGAGTTCATGGCCTGCATTGAAACACCTTGCAGCACATGCTGGCTGAAACATGAAAGTTTGAGGGAAGTGTTACAATTCAGTTAATGGAAGGACTCTTCCATATTTAGAGGAAGCAGGATGCCAGGGTCGAAAGGTTGCATCATAGCTCTGCACCCTGTTACGAGTAGGCTTTGTGGTTTTGATGGATCTGTGAGGTGGTAGAGTCTAGCACATAGTAATAATTCTATGCTTCAGTGTCAGTAGACAAAAATCTTTTGTTTCTGCCTTGGGAATTTGAAATGTTGTTGTTAATTGTTGCTTGCTGAAATGGCAGAGGCTGTGGGCATCAGCATTCGTAGAGAAATAGTTTTCAAAGAATTATTAGAGGGGAAAAAAATATCCCTTTAATTGGGATGGAGGAGCCAGAAGGTGCCATTTTCAACAAAGTTCAGCTGAAGGGGAAAGTTGTACTTTGGAATGCCACTGGCATTTGGCTTGCCAGATTGTGCTATTTGCAGTTCTTTCTGAAAGATTAATAAGCCTGGGGCACGGTGAGGCCTTCTAATTAGGGCCAGTGGCTCTACTCACGTAACATTTTAAAATCAACAGTGATTGCTCACTAGGAACAGCTTGATTCATTGGATTGCTTGCTACTGGCCTGCTTAGCGGCTTCTATCATTTGTTTGCTGTGCTGCAGTGTACCTGAAACTCTGGTATAAAGACCCATCTTGCAATGAGCCTTATATTTTGAAAGGTCTATAATTTTAAGTGCAAGCTCCATAATGAAAGTGCTCTGAATAACCTAAGTTATTGCCTGTGCAATGTTAGGTTTTCTAGCTCCTTTAATTGTGATTTGATATATGATTCCCTATGAAGGAGCTGGATGTAGTGAAGGTACAAGACATAAAAATTATCACCCATCTTACCTGAAGCAAGACTAAATAATTTCACATTTAAGTCCATTTGACTTCCCTCATTGAGCACTAGGTTCCCTCTGAAAATGGCTTGTCTCACGCAGTGAATTTTTCTGTGAAGCAACTGCCTTTTCCACTCAGCAGCCCCACAGATACCAATGTCTACCACATAATTACCTGCATACTTTATGATGTCTCTTATTTACCTATATTGCTGGGTTTATGCTGCCAAGCCACTGCCTCGAGGCATCCCAGGGGCCTGGGTGGTGTGGAAAATATTTCCTGCTCATGAAATCATGGTGCTGCACAAGATGAGATCTACACTGTAGCTGTTCCCTATAACCAGCATAGCACATAGTGATGGAGTGATTGCGAGGCACCAGTAAGGAAATGATGGTGTGTTTAAGTGGAATATGCTTCCCCTTTAATCTGTTTTAACTGATAAGTGATTTCCCTCTCCAGTATACAGTTTAAACAGGATATGTTAAATCATTGGCTTTAAGCCACATGTAACTGTCTCTTAAAGGATTTCTTGTAAAACAGCAAAGCAAAGTCGTTTACAGATCTAGATACTTGCATTTTGAACTGGGTTCCCAAAGCCTTCCAGACAGTGGGTCTGTGTGGCCTTTACTGGGATTTATGGGTCCAAAGACATTCACTTGTTTAAGCAATGCTGGATTTTGCTGGCCATCATCTAGTGAAGATTTAATCAAAGAATCCGTCTAAATTATAGGCTTAAAACCGTGAATCATCAAAGAATATTTGATCAGGAAATTCAAAAAGTAAATACTGTGGATAAAAATGTATACAAAGGTTGAATTAGAAGTTACTGCAGGTCACAGCAGCCCTCACCTGATATTACGAACAGAAATTCTAATCCTTGTTGTCACTCTTCCCTATCTCGGTAATCCCTTCCAGTCTCACAACCCTCCAAGATATCTGCGTTTCTCTATTCCTGGTCTCTGGAGCATTCTCGATTTTAACTGCCCCACCATTAGGGTTGCCAACCCTCCAGGACTGGCCTGGAGTCTCCAGGTATTGAAGATCAATCTGCAGGGCGCTGCTGTGTGTGCAACCCTGGAGAAAAATTATCGAGACATTAAAAAAGTTAGATTTTTTTTGACATTTTCTTTGAACGTTTCTCTTTACCAGGTATGAAAATATTGAAAAAGTCTGTCAAGCGTTAACCAATTAGGTAATGTGTCTTTTTGCTTTCCAAAGTGTGGGAAGGCAGTGTGTCACAAGGATGGATGTGTTGGCTGACTAATGGCTGGAGCGGGGGGGCAAGTCACATGATGAAACCTTCAGGAATGCACTTAATCACAGTTGGCAACCTTATCCACCATTGGTGGCTGTGCTTCAGCTGCCTAGGCCCTAACCTCTGGAGTAGCCTCACTACACCTACCACCTCCTCGTTTAAGACCCTCCTTAAAACTTGTATATTTGATCAAGCCTTTGGTCACTGCCCTAATATCTCCTTATTTGGTTGCTGTCATATTTTCTTTCATAATGCTGTGATGTAGCACCCAGGCATATTTTATTACATTAAGGGCACTATATAAATATAAGTTGTTATTGTTGAAAAAGCTGGAAGTACTCAGCAGGTCTGACAGCACCTATGGAATAAGAAACGGAGCTAACGCTTCAGGTCAATGACTCATCATCTGCAAAAAGTCAATGATGTCATTGTTTTAAACAAGTATGGAGACACAGAGAAGAGAGAGAATGGTAAGAACAAATGGGAAGGCCTGTGATAGGGCAGAAGGCGGGAGTGATTAAATGGAAAAATGGATGATGGTGCAAGGTAAAATGGGATGGCAACAGGACGTGAAGAAATTGGTCTAAACAAGTCCAAAGGAGTAAATGGCAACAACAGATTCTTCCATGAGATGTGGGCATTGCTGGCAAGGCCAGCATTTGTTGTCCATTCCAAATTGCCTTTGAACTGACTGGCTTGCCACACCATTTCAGAGGGCAAATAAGAGTGAACCACGTTGCTGTGGCTCTGGAGTCACATGTAGGCCAGGCCAGGTAGGGACAGCAGCTTTCCTTCCCTAAAGGACGTTAGTGAACCAGATATGGTTTTACAGTAATTGACAATGGTTTCATGGTCACCAAGAAGGAGTTAGATACAGCTCTTGGGGCGAAAGGGTATGGGGAGAAATCGGGAGCAGGCTATTGAGTTGGATGATCAGCCATGATTATAATTAATGGCGGAGCAGGCTCGAAGGACCGAATGGCCTACTCCTGCTCCTAATTTCTATTACGGAGACTAGATTTTAATTCGAGGTTGTTAACCGAACTTAAGTTCCACCAGCTGCCGTGGTGGGATTTGAACCCTTGTCTCCTAGAATATGAGCCTGGACCTTTGGATTATTAGTCCTGTGACATTACCACAATGCCACTGCCTCCACCCAGCAAACAGTAGGAGCAGAGGTTATGATCTGAAGTTATCGCTATCACTGTTGTTATGACCAGGTGAGGAGGAGGTAACTGGCTCCCCTTTACCCGGCCCCCTCAGTTGGCCGCAACAAAGTTTTTTTTAAAATTCTTTTCTGCGTTAACGCCTTTTCCAATCCAAATGCACTTACTTTTTAATAAGGAGCCAATCAAAGCAGGTTTTCTTGAGTCAAAGAAAGAGTAAGTTTATTGGTTACTAAACCCAAGAAAAAATAATATTGTAAAAGACACAATAACACACACACACGCAGATCTCAGAAGTAGGAAAAGTTAGAGTCCAAATGAAAATTAAAAGGATATACAATTAAGTATATTGGAGAGGCAATGGTATGGTGGTATTGTCACTGGACTAGTATTCCAGAGACCCAGGATAATGCTCTGGGGACCCAGGTTCAAATCCCACCATGGTCGATGGTGATATTTGATATTATTTTAAAAAGTCTGATGATGACCATGAAACCATTGTCGATTGTTGTAAAAAACCTTGTCCTTTAGGACAAACTAATGTCCTTTAGGGAAGGAAACCTGCCATCCTTACCTGGTCTGGCTGACATGTGACTCCAGACTCTTAGAGTTGACTCTTTAAAAAAAAAATGCCCTCTGAACAAGGTCAATAAATGCTAGCCCACATCCCACGAACAAATAAAAACAAAAGTCCTTTGCTTGTCCTTGAGACATAGATTGTTGAATGTTGCAGCCACTTGAGGTTCACGAGGTTCCTTTAAAAGTCTGGAGTTGAATTGAAGTTCAAGTAATTGCACTTTTTTGGAGACAATCTTAGTTTGAGAGAGAGAGAGAGCCACTTCAGATCATAACCTCTGCTCCTATTGTTTTCTGGGTGGAGGTGGTGGTGTCATGGTAATGTCACTGGGCTAATAATCCAAAGGCCCAGGTTAATATTCTCAGAGACAAGGGTTCAAATCCCATTCAGCAATGTTTATAGATAACTTTGATTTTTCTCTTTGTTTCTGACTTGGCAAAAACAGTTCTTAAACCTGTTTCAAGAAGGAATTCGATTATCATGTCTTGCAATCATTGTAGAATCAATAATCGCAGCTTTGATCTTATGTCTCGGAAACTTTTGATACATTTCAAGATAGTAGAAACCAATAGGATAAAAGCAAAATACTGCGGATGCTGGAAACCTGAAACAAAAACAAAAATAGCTGGAAAAACTCAACAGGTCTGACAGCATCTGTGAAGAGTCTGTATGACTCTTCATCAGAACTGGTCTGGTCAGTACTGATGAAGAGTCATATGGACTTGAAACGTTAACTCTGTCTTCCTCTCCACAGATGCTGTCAGACCTGCTGAGTTTTTCCAGCTATTTTTGTTTTTGTTTCAGAAACCAATAGGAGGTGGGGTTATTTCATCCTCCACAGGGCGTTTTGAATGTCTGCTGGATGTGTCTGGCTGGTTGGCAGTTCCCATTGTCTTGATTGAATTACAGTTGATTAAAGTCCAGCACTTTGCATTTTTAATGCCTTCCTTTCAGAGTCCATTTGGAAGTGGACCTTGACATCCACAGGTGTAAAATTCCATACAACAGGTCAGGGCAGGTCTGCAGTGCAATCCATATAGGAACTTCCCAGAAAAGTAGTCAACTTACAACATCAGACTATTGGTAGCCATCTTGGTCAATGCCTTTTATATTTTTTAGAAAAACAGGTTCTCTTTAAACAGTTCAATATGTTTTTGGTGAGCTGGTGAAGTTGTAGGCAGATCTCACTCAGTTACAGTTCCCATTGTCTTGACACTGTTGAACCCAGAAGGTTATAAAGTGCCTGATCAAAAGGTGAGGTGCTGTCCCTTGAGTTTCACTGGAACCGTGTAGGGGCCTGACAGGTTAGAGTGGCAGTGAGACAGAGAATTAAAATGGAAAGCAACTAGAAGCTTGTGCCCATGCTCACAGACTAAACAGGTGTGTTGAGCAAACCAACCATCCAATCTGCATTTGGTCTCTGTATCGTCGGAATATCTTCCTGTGAGCAATGAATACAACTTAGTGAATTGAAAGAAGCACTTGTAAATCACAGTTTCACCTGAAGCATGTGATTGGAGCCCTGGATAGTAGGAAGGGAGGATGTAAAGGGGCAGGTGTTGCATCTCCTATGCTTGCATAAGAAAGTCCCAAAGGAAGAGAAGGGCAAAACCAGTAAAACTTGGAAATGACTGGTACTGGTCAGAACTGGTTTTTCCTTCTGAGTGTGTGCTGGGAGTAATTGAAGGGTGGACCAGGGTGTCACAGAGGGATCTGTTTCTTTGGAATACCAGAAGGAGAGGGAAAGATGTGTTTGGTAGTGGCATAGAGGATCAGAAATGGTGGAGGATGATCCGTTGAATGTGGATGCTGGTGGTTTGAAGGTGAGGATGAAGAGAACACGTCATGGGCTGAATAATACAGGTGGGAGGGGTGGGGTTCGGACTCCCCCCACCCTCGCCCCTCCCCCCACCCCCCCACCGAAGCAAAGTCAGCCATGGAGCCAACATACTTCGCTCCGACCCATCCACCCTGCAACCATAACTTGCTGCAGGTGGGCTAAATAAGGGCTAAGGGAGTCTTTAAGGCTGCAGGAATGAAGTTGTGGGGGTGGGGGGGGTGCCCCACAATTGACAAAGGGTAGCCCCTGGAGAGCCCCTTCCCCCCTGCCCTTCGAAGAACTTTTTTTTAAGATCAGGCTGCCCACTCCTGCCCAGCTGTCTATGCGTGAGCAGCATATTATCAGGGTCAATGGGCTTGATAACAAGCCTAATTGACCCCTGAGTACTTATCTGAATATGGCGGGTGGGCTGCCGGTTTTGGCACCTGCCCAACCCCCTGTTTGATGGGAGTGAGCTCAGGAGTGGGCGGGGAAGGTGGTGGGGTGGGCACCTGCCCTATTTTGGGTGCTTCACCTCCCCCTCCCCTTCCCCGCTGCACTCACACCTGTCGGGGGCCTGTAAGATACAGCTCCATGGTTCTGGGTGGAAGGGAAAGGTGGGAGGTCAAAAGTGTGGGGAGTGGAACAGATACATTCGAGGATCCTGTCACTCAGAGTTGAGTGGAATCTTCATTTGAGAAAGAAGTAAGCCATGTATTGGAAGGGCTGGGACGAAAGGTGGCAGCTTTGGAACAGATGTGACAGACAGGGAGAAACAGGGAGAATGGAGTAGAGTCCTTTCGGGAAGAGGGGTTGGAGGAAGGGTAACCAAGGTGGCTGTGGGAGTCAGTGAGCTAATGGTGGATATTGCTTGAAAGACTCTACGCAGGAATGGAGATGGAGAAGTCGAGGAAGGAAAGGGGAGGGAAGAGTTGGTGATGCATCATTTGAAAGTGAGGGAGGGGTGGAAATTGGAAGTAAATTTAATGAAATTTTCCGGAATGGGATGACAGCAGGAAGTGACACCAATGCAGTTGTCAATGTACTGGAAATAGAGGTGAAGGAAAGTACCTGAGTAGCACTGAATGAAGAAATGTTCTACATAATCCCATGAAAGGCAGGCATAGCTAAAATCCATACAGATTCCCGTACTAACACCTTTTCTTTGGAGAAAGTGAATGGAGTCAAAGAAGAAGTTGTTCAGTGTAAGAATAAATTCAGCCAGGTGGAGGAGGTTGTTGATGGATGGGGAGTGGTTGAGCCTCTGCTCAAGGAAGAGATAGAGAAGCCCTCAGACTGTCCAGGTGAGGGATGGAGATGTAGAGAATGCAAATGGTGGTGAAAAAGAGATATTTATGGTCAGAAAACTCTTAAAGTGACATGGGGCATTGGAAGAGATGCAGACATACTTCAATGGACATGACAAGTTGACAAAATGTTAATTTGAGATGAGCAGAAGTAACTTCTATGGGACAGGAACAGGATGAAAAGATTGTTCCACCACTGCATCTTGTTTGTGATTCTTGGTAAGGATGTAGAAGTAGGGATGTTGGAAGCAGAGGTTGGAAGCCTTTGGGAGGGAAAAATCTCTTGAGGGGATGAGATCAGTGATCGTCTTGGGAATGATATTCTGCTGTTTGCTATTTTAACAGGTATTAAGCCATTTACAGTAAAGAAACATAAAATAAAACTAGTGAATCTGTTAAAATTATGGACATAGGGTTTGGTCACTAACATCATTGTAAATTTATCTTCAAGCACTTATTCCTTGTTTCAGAAATAATCCATGCAAAATCTACAATGTTGGGATTTAAATGATGTGTAAGTTGACTTGAAATTGAATGCAGAATAGCCCCAGAAAGTTCATGCTTTGGTTAAGAACAACAGGATAAAGCCTGTAATTTCAGGGCTAAAATGCATTTCTGCTCATTACTTCATAGGAACACAAAATGGCCAAAGCACAGCATGCCATTCAGTCCACTGTGTATTTTTTAATTTATTTATGGGATGCGGGTGTTGCTGGCTAGGCCAGCATTTATTGCCCATCCTTAATTGCCCTTGAGAAGGTGAGCTGCCTCCTTGAACCTCTGCAGTCCCTGTGGTGTAGGTACACCCACAGTGCTGTTAGGGTGGGAGTTCCAGAATTTTGACCCAGCGACAGTGAAGGAACGGCGATATATTTCCATGTCAGGATGTGAGTGGCTTGGAGGGGAACGTCCAGGTGGTGGTGTTCCCATGTGTCGGCTCCCCTTATCCTTCTAGATGGTAGCAGTCATAAGTTTGGAAGGTGCTGTCTGGTGAGTTCCTGCAGTGCATCTTGTGGATGGTACACACTGCTGCTACTGTGTGTCGGTAGTGGAGAGAGTGAATGTTTGTGGATGTGGTGCCAATCAAGCGGGCTGCTTTGACCTTGCTGGGTCTCTGCAAGAGCAACTCAGCTAGCCCTAATTCCCCACCTTTTCTCCATAGCCCTGCAAATTCTGTCTCCAGTTAATTATCCAATACACTTTTAAAAGCCATGAAAGCCAGTTTTGGAGTGATCCAATCCTGTATTAATAACCCCACAGCAAACTCGAGATAGGGTAAAATCAGAGGGTTAATTTATTTTACACACACTCAAAACGCAGGGATTTCATGATGTGACCCTGGTACATTCACACAGTAAAAGAGGGATAAGGGAAAGATAAAGGTACAGGGCAAAGACCATAAAAAAAAAAGAGTTATCGTTTCACATGAGCCCAGTAAGGTTCTTTCAGTTGGCTTTGTCTGGTGGAAGTCCTGGTCTTTTGCCTAGGAGCTCGATTGAAGACTAAGGCAGGTGAAGATGCAGCAAAGTATTCTTGTATTTGGGGAATTAGTTCACTTTGTAGACAAAATACAGGATTCTTTCTGGAGACCAGGTTTTGGGAGAGGTGGAGGTCAGAGGGAGGCTGCTATAGTCTGGAGCCCTTTTATCTCTTCTGAGGTTAAAGAGCAACTGAAGATAGAACCCAAAAGCTGCAGTAATTAAAGCAATTCAAGCAGCTTAAATCCCGGTGGTTTCAGGTCGATCCATTGAGCCCTTGTTAAAACATTGTGAGCAGGTAACTGTGGAACCATTTGCACAACATTGGAGATGAGGTGTCACAAACAGCTCTGCCTTTGTCCAGAGCTGGCTGGAATGTTCATACAAGTCACATTGTAGGAGGTTGATGAGTTTGCCTTTGTCCACTGGAATTGCTCAGAATTTTACCAGAACTACCTGCATGTGACTAGATGCAGCCATTATATCAGTCCAGCAATTGTCCAAATCAAAAAAGAAATAATTTAAACAAGAGAATATGGAAGAGAAACAAATTTAGATACTTTTTCTTTGAGCCTCCTCGGCCTGACACTACCGTCCAGACCCCTCGTAATTTTGAACACCACTATCAAATCTCCTCTCAGCCGTCTCTTCTCTAAGGAGAACATCGCCAGCTTCTCTAATCCAAGTCCCTCAGCCCTGGAACCATTTTTGCAAATCTTTTTTGCACAGACTAAAGCCTTCACATCCTTCCTAAAGTGTGGTGCCCGGAATTGGACGCAATATTCCAGCTGAGTGGTTTTTTTTATACCAAGGTTCACCATAACTTCCTTGCTTTCGTACTCTATGTTGTTGGTTATAAATCCCAGGATTCCGTATGCCCTGTTGACCACTTTCTCAACCTGTCCTGCAACCTTCAACGATTTGTGTACATATACCGCCCAGGTCCCTCTGCTCCTGCACACCCTTTAGAATGGTACCCTTTATCTCTTATTGCCTCTCCTCATTCCTCCTTTCAAAATGTGCCACTTCACACTTCTCTCCATTAATTTTCATCTGTCGCGTATCCACCCATTGCACCAGCCTGTCTATGTCCTCCTCACAGTTCACAATACTTCTCATTGATTCTTTTTTAATTGGAATGACATGTTGTTTCAGGCTGTTCAGATGATTTTTTTTGCTGTGTTGTCAGTGTTTTTACTGGTGTGTTTCAGAATAATTTAAAATGTCAGCTCAGGTTAATCCACGTTTTGTCCGTTCTGCGTTGAGGTCAGATGCACCTAATAATTATTGGCAGATTTACAGAGCATGGATTTAAAAAAAAATCTAACGTACAGGCCTAGTTAGATCAGCAATGTTGGGAGAGTGTTTAATCCTGGTTTAATCACGGACGTAACATTGAGTTCAACAACTTCATGAACTCTATCCTCTATTTTTACCCCTTTTTTAACCCAATTTTTAAAAATCTTTTCTCCCTCCCCACATCCCCCCACTCCCACAGGTCCACCTGTAAGTTCTTATATTTTGCTTTCAAAGAGCACTGACCCTTGTTCTGCTATTAACACATTCTCTATCTTACCCTTATGCAACTATGAGGACATTCTTTGGTCTTTAACAGTTCCTTTGTCCTGTGTCCATGACATCTTTGTCAAATTTCTCCTTAGCTCCCACCTATCCCTGACTTTCTATCTTGCTCTGTCCCCTCTTAAACAGTATAAAATCCATCACATTTCTACTTCTCTTTTAGCTCTGAAGAAGAGCCATATGGACTCAAAACATTAACTCTTTTCTCTCTCTCTCTACAGATGCTGCCAGACCTGCTGAGTTTTTCCAGCATTTTCTGTTTTTACTTCAATTTATTGCTTGAACATATTACTGGCAATGTAGGTCAGCTACCATTACAGTAACTGCCAAATTTTCATTTTCATTGATAAGGTTGATTGTTTTTTTGGATTTTGCTGGATGCATTTTTGCTTCCATAGCAACAGATGTTGAACTTCTGAGCAACTTCTTTTATTCTTTCATGGGATGTGGACATTGGAATTTGTTGCCCATCTGTAGTTGCCCTTAAACTCAACATTTTAGAGGACAGTTAAGAGTCAACCACATTGCTATGGGTCTGGAGTCACATAAAGGCCAGACGAGGCTAAGGACAGCAGATCTCCTCCCCCAACGGGGGTTAGTGAACCAGATGGGTCCATGTGACAATCGATGATAGCTTCATGGCCACCATTACCGAAACTAGATTTGAATTCCAACATTTTTATTAACTGAATTTAAGTTCCACCAGCTGAAAGAGGTGATAAGGTATTTGCCAGCATTTTTTCCACCGTATCGAAGTCAACGAGCAGAATTTCACCCGTGCCAGGCGGGCTCAATGGAGGTGGTCGGGAAGCTGACTGCCAGCCGGGATCGGGGCCGGAAGGTGATTTTGCGTTGGCGGGCACAACATAAAACGTGAGCTTCAGCGCTACCTGTGCATGCAGGGGAGGGAGTGAGAGTAGGGCGAGCGCAAACTGCAAAGCATGCGTGCGAGTGCCATTTGCAAATCAAGATTTAACAGGCGAACAGATTTTTTTTAAAAATAAAGATTTTATAGGTGTTATAAAACATGTCTCCTCATGTGACTCTGTCACATGTTATTAATGAAAAATTAAAAGTTTTCGTTTTATTTTTATTTGCTTTTAGAAACCTCATCCTGCCCGTGGACAGGCAGCGAAAAATTTCTTGTAATTAACTTTTTGATGGCCTTAAAAGGCCTTTTAATTATCGGCGGGCGAGCTGCCAACTCTGACGCACGCCCACTGACTGAAATATCGCGTGTCTTTTTATGCTCGGTGGAGTCAGGTGCGTGTCCAGCCGCCGAGCTAAAAATTTTACCCAATGTGTCTCTGCTCAGACGTTAGAATTATTCTGAGATTACAAAGGTTCAAACCCCACCCCAGAGACTTGAGCAGATAGTCCAGACTGACATTCTGTTCCAGTACTGAGGGTGTGCTGCATTGTCGCAGGTGCTGGGTTTCAGCTGAGATAATAATCTTACACACTGATATAAAGACCCAACTTGAAATAGGCTCTGACAATAATTATTTAGAGGTTCTATCATTAAAGAGATCTGAGTAACATAAATTATTATCTCTGCAATGTTAAGTTTTCTGGCTGTTTAAGTGAGGTTGAATAAGTGATAGTTCCACACTCCCATGAGCCAGCTAGATGTATCAAAGGTAGGAGTCATACAAATTATGACCCATTGTCCCTGAAGGTAGACTAAACAATTTAGAGTTCAAACACATTTGGCTTCCCTCATTAAGCACTAGATTCCTTCTGAAAATAGTATGCTTCTATTAGTTTTCTTGCATAACAACTCTCTTTATCCAGCAACACTGTGCACACCAACGTGAGACCAGAGTTTAGCCATTGCCTGTTCACGTGAACATAAAAGATCCAATAATTTTTTTTTTTGGCAAAGAGCCCAAAGTCCTCTGATTGTCTTGGCCAACATTCATCCCTCAGCCAATAATAGATTAACTGAAATAAAAACAAAAAGTGTTGGAAAAGCTCAGCAGGTCTGGCAGCATCTGTGGAGAGAGAAATAAGAGTTAATGTTTTGAATCTGTATGACTCTTCCTTGGATTAATTGGTCATTCACCTCATTACTTACTTATGTAAACTTGTGTACAAATTGCAGCATTTGCCAACACAGCAACAGTCATTAAACACCAAAGGTAATTTGTTGGCTGTGAAATGCTTTGTGATGTCCTGGGAATTTGAAAAGCTTTGTATAAAGAAAAGCTGGTCTTTCTGAGATCTAGGTTAAATAAACCCCAAATCCTGAGCCATTTCTATGCATCAGTAGCCCACCATTATTGCTAACCCTGGTGCAACATTCTAAACCTGATTCTATTTTTTCCAAAGCTCAGATGATCCCAGACTGTGTCTGATCTCACATGTTGTTTCCAATAACTTAAGGTTCTGACTTGCCCACAAAGTTTTTTAGGTCCATTATCTGGCTTAAACTAGAGATTAAATTATCCGCATTGCACACTGTAAATTTATTCTAAACTAAATTATAAACTAGTGTCAGATGGATTAATGTTATTGAGGTCAACTTGTCTAACCATAATTGATTGTAATAATTGAAGTGGCAATATATGACCCTAATTATAATGACTAATGCAGCCACTTGTACAGGAGATAATGACTGTGTGATCCTTTTTAGAACTGGAGAAGCTCACAGCACAGAAGGTGGCCATTTGGTCCATTGTGTTTATGCCAGACCTGTGTTGGAACAATCCAAAACTAATCCCACTGCCTGTGCTGTCCTCATAGTCTTGTGTCATTCTCTGCTCCAAATATTTTGCCTACATACAATGCAATAGCCTCTGTCTCTGTGGAAAAGTGCTCAGTACCCTGTCAAGATTTTTTAAATCTTGTTCTCATTCTTATTGACATTCTTACTGACAATTTAAAATTGATGATCTCTCATTACTGACTCCACCAACAGAGGAAATAGTCACTATTAGCTCCATTAAAGCTCTTCAATAATTTAACAAACAATTTACTCTTACCCATTTGCGCTCTGGTGGAATTAGCTCCAGTATCTCAATTCTCTCCTGTGAACTGTAGGCTCCCATACCTGGCATCATCCCAGTGAATCTACACTGTATCTTCTCAAAAGCTTTAATATCTTTTTCCAGAATGGGATGCTCAACACCACATACAGTATTCTCACTGCAGTTTAGCCAGTGTACTAGTGTATCAGTACAATATGCGTTATTTCCAAACTCTCAATGCAGTTGGAGATTTGTGCCAAAATTGGGAGAGCTGTCCTACAGACTTACTAAGCAATGGCCTGACATAGTCACACTGACAGAATCATTCATTTTAGCCAATGTCCCAGACTCCTCCATCACCATCCTGGCATGTTCAATCCCACCGGCATGACAGACCCATCAGAGGTGGCAGCACAGTGGGATACACTTGGCGGGGCATGTCCTCAGCATTGACTCTGGACCCCATGAAGTCGCATGGCATCATGAACAAGGAAACCTCCTGCTGATTACCACCTACCACCCTCCCTCAGCTGATAGATCAGTACTCCTCTATGTCAAATCCACTTGAAAGAGGCACTGAAGGAAGTAAGGGCACAAAGTCTACTCAGGATGGGAAATTTCAATGCCCACCATTAGGAATGGCACAGTAGCAGCACTACTGACTGAACTGGGCAAGTCCTGAAGGATATAGCTGCCAGACTTGGCCCGCGGCAGGTGGTGAGTGACTCAACATGAGGGGAAAAGCTATTGTCTGTCACTAATGCGTCTGCCCGTGACAGTATTGATAGGCGAGACCACATACAGTCCTTGTGGAAACAGTCCCATTTTCACACTGAGGGCACCATCGTGTTGTGTAACACAACCACAGTGCTAAATGTGACACCCTCTTCCCTTGATTCACAGCCTGGGCAAGGCCAGTATTTATTGCCCATCCCTAGTTACCTTGAGAAGGCTGAGTGGGCTACCTTCTTGAACCACTAGCATATTTTTATGCTCAATGTTATAGAGTTGATTTCCTAGGCAACTTTTGTTGGTGGCAACATTGATCTTTATTTACAAGACAGCAGCAGCAGCTACATGTGTGCATCTAACTCCATAACTAAAGAAGAACTCTCTTCTGGAAGTTCCCCGCGCTGCAAACTGATTGGTTTACACAGATCATCTGATCTTACAGCACAAGATTATTCTTAAAGCTACAGTCCTACGATTATCAAAACTATAATTACTACATTCCTCCCCCTTTAGCATTACTGTACATTTTGAATTTACAAGGATATTTATCTCATGACATAACAATATTTACACAGGTCATGAAATTATAGAGCAGAGTTTTGCCCTTGGCGGGGGCAGGCGGGAAGCTGACTGCCGCCTGCGATCGGCACCGCACCGTGATTTTACGCGGGCGGGCCAATTAAGGCCTGTCCAGCGTGGAATGCGAGCAACACTCAGCGCTGCCTGTGCGGACGGTGGATGGAGGGAGAGTGGGCCTAGCGCAAACTTCGTGCATGTGCTCGAAAGAGTGCTTCAATCTCCCTGAGGCACGGAGCTGCCTCAGGGAGATGAAGCACTGTTTAAAAAAACTAATGAAGAAAATAAAAATGTCATAAAACATGTCCCCTCGTGTGACTCTGTCACATAAGCAGGGACATGTTTTTAATTCAAGTGTAAAATTTTTATTTTATTTTTATTTGCTTTAGGAAACCTCATCCCGCCCGTGGATGAGGTTTCCCAAAAAGTACAAAGGCCGCTTGGTGTTTTCGCCTGCCCGTCAACCACAAATTTGCGTAAATTTGAATTTAATTACCTTTTTAATGGTCTTAATAAGCATTTTAATTGCTGGTGGACACACGCCTATTGCGGCGCAAGCCTGCCAAACGAAGTATCACGAGACTATGCAATGATATCGGGACGCTTGCCCGACATCATGGCGCGTCATTTTACGCTCAGCCGGGACTGGCGCCGCACCCACCCACCGAGTTCAATATTCTGCCCATAAGTTCAGTCCTTCAGGTGGTTCCCTGATCCGTGTGGAATGTCATAGCTCCACAACTTCCGAATCTTTTGCAGGAACCACATTCTCTGGAACTGCATTAACATCAGGTACCTCATTAGGCACAGGCAGTTTAGTGTCTTCCACTCCGACAGAGACATCGGGTATGTCGGTCCTTGGTTGAGCATCTTCAACAAGAACCACTGGTTACAGGTGGAACATCATTTTGTTGAAATATTTCCCTTCTTCTTAAATGCTTCACATGCTTGTGGGTGATCCGGTTCTCCACTTCTACGTGGTATGACAATGGTCTCGTCACAGAGCTTACCTTACCGGGTAACCACTTCGGTCCTTCACCGATATTCCTTACGTATGTTGCCTCTCCAACAGTAAATTCACACTCACCAACTATGCAAATCATGAGTCGCTTTTTGGTTCCCTTGACTTTTCTTCACCTTCCCCTCCAAAGTGGGAAATATCAGGCTTAGTCTTGTTCGAAGACAGCGCCTCATCAGTAACTCTGCAAGCGTTGCACCTGTGGTAGTGTGGTGGGGGGGTTCTGTACTGAAATAGGAAATGAGCAAGTTTGGTTTTCAATGATTCACCTGTGAGTGAACCCATTGGGATCATGAGTTGCTGTTGAGTTATTGTGTTAAATCACTTCTTAATTTTTTTTGAATACCCCATTGAAAGAGAGCTTATTACCAACAAGAGTTGACCTAAAGCTATACTGTTTGATTCTTTAACTGTGTGGCTTAGATTTCAAAACATTGTGGGGACCTGCCTATGTGGCTGCTATCGTTTTGAAACACTCAGCCCAGTTTTGCAACATTAAGTGTAGAATGCTAATCAGAAATTCAGCCACTGAAGTTACAACATTATACTTACATCATTTTACAGTGTGAGCTGGGTCATAGTTCAATGGTGGCTCACTGAGTTGTCAGTTTTAATGAGTACTGAGGAAGTGACTTAAAATTATGGCTATATTTCAACTGTTGATTAATGAATGAATACAACGTTAGAAGGGCATTTTGCAACTTTTCCCGGCAGCTATAGTGCGACCACATATTGAGAAGTGATGCCTAAATTCATTAGGCACTTCTGTCTTTCAGAGGAAGATCCTAGCTCCTACCGGATTACAAAACAGACGCTTTACTTTTGAAGAAGTGTTGATCTGAGACAGTCTTGCACCAAGTCCCATTCACCCATCACCCCTGCGCTCGTGGACCTATGTTGGCTCTTGGTCCAGCAATGCCTCAGTTTAAAAATTCTCATCCTTGTTTCCAAATCCCTCCATGGCCTCACCCTTCCCAATCTCAGTAAACCTCCTCCAGCCTGGAATACCTGTGCTCTTTAATTCTGGCCTTTTCACCGATCCTTAACTTTAATCACCCTATCACTGGCAGACGTGCCTTCAGATACCTAGGCTCTAAGCTCTAGAATTCCTTCTCTAAACCTCTTCACCTCTCTACATCAATCTCCTCCTTCCAGATGTACTTTAAAACCCACCAAGTCCAAGATCTGGGTCACCTGTCCTAATATGTCACTTGTCGAATTTGATTGGTACTCCTGTGAAACACTTAGGGATGTTTCACTGCATTGAAGATGCTACAAATTAGTTGTATTCTTTGACACACTTGTTGCAAATTTAACTTACTTCCAGTTCCTTACTCTTGAGCTTTATGTTTAATTTATAGGCTTTCCCCTTTCAAGTAAAACTCCTTGAATTAAAGTTGTAACAAAATACTTTACTGAACTAGATGATTCCTTTGTTTTCAGCAAGCATCATACTTGTGCTCGAGCATTGAATGTGTTTGAACAGTTGTAGGAGTTTAAGTTGCTTGCTGAAGTAACAGAACAGATGATAATCTACTGACTAGGATGTGCATAGCTGGTACAAAATGAGTGGACTATCTTGTGGTGGTGTGATGGCAACAGAGTAGTACCATTTTTGATTCTCCACTCCATCATTGATGTAACAACAGTGACCCGCCCTTGTGCTCTTCCCTAGGGTTGCTAACTTTGATTGAACATAATGTTGGAGGTTCCATTGGAAGACCACCCCAACCATTCAAGCAACCTTTTCCGCCCTTCATTTCCAATACTTTTAAAATGTCCTACATACTTTTAGGACATTTATACTTGAAAGCATACGTACCTTCAACAAAAGTGTTCAAAGCAAATGAAAGCATCGCACAGTTTATTGTGATGGCCCCATGACTTTTCTCCCTGGGTCACTCACGTCAGCGTTTTGGAGATTAAACTTCAATTTGTGAAGGCTCCAAGGTAATCCGGGAGGCTTGGTAACCCTACTGTTTCCCTTTTTCGCCCCCCCACCCCCTTTCCCTTAGCAGCACTGGCCCCTCATAAAATCTCTGAGCAGTATTTAAGCAAAGAACTCCAGCCGAACAAGGAGGAGCTGTTGGGTGAGACCACACATTGCGGCAATTTACCAAGAAAGTTGCTGCTTTTATTTACAGATTGGCACCAATGTAGCAGTTATATACTGGAAGAGGGCATGTAGAGATAAACAGTTGAGACTTAAATTGTAGCTACTGGTGGGTCATTTTAAATATAAATATTTCTTTCGAATAATGTCTCCCCCCCCTCTTAAATTGTTCCCTCCAAGGCCCAGTTCGGTTACAGTGAAAGGTACAGCTGGGTTTTTTTTTTGCCAGCTTTGTTTTGTGTGCTCCTTTCTGCTACCAGCTCCATGTGGCTCCCAACGGCCTCTTCAGTGAATCTGGCAAGTTTTAATTTTGGATTTCTGCCAGTGTTGCACAAACTGTATGTTGGGAGCTGATGGAAGGTATTAACGGAAAGGAAAAAAAGACCCTGTCTGAGGAGGGGGGGTCGGGGGTTGTGTGGGGGTGGGGGGTGGGCGCGGACCTGACCAATTAAGGTCCGCCCAGCGTGACGTGCGCCCGGAAGCGCTGAACGCTCCCTGTGCGGGTGGGGGGGCAGGGTTCCCTAAGTCAGGGTCTGCACAGAGCTGCCTCAGGGAGGTTAGTTTAGGTTCCAAAAGTTTTAATAAAGAAAAAGAAATTTAAGACATGTCCCCTCACGTGACAGTGTCACAGGAGCTGAGACATGTCAATAAACTTTAATGAAAAAATTTATTTAATTTATAAACACTTCATGAAACCTCATCCCGCCCGTGGATGAGGTTCCATGAAAAATGCGAAGGCTGCCTGGGGCTCTTCACCTGCGCCCCCCTCCGCCGACCTTAAGGTTGGACGGGCAGTTTCTCAATAGGCTTAATTAGTTAATTAATGGCCTTTGACAGTTCGGTCGGCGCATAGGTGACTCAACTGTGCGCCCGCCGGACTGAAAATCTAAATGATGCCTGATGTCACCCTGCGTCATTTTACGCCTCGGCAAGCAGGCTCCGCCCCCGCTTGCCAGCTCCGCCCCCACTCGCCGGCTCTGCCCCCTCTCGCCGAGCCGAAGATTTGGCCCTTGCATTCGTATAGTGCTTTTCAGGACAAGCTTTACAGCCAATGAAATAATTCTTGAATTGTAGTCACTAGTAATTTGGACATATTAATAGATGATGATCAGATAATCAGTTTTAGTGATGTTGACTGAGAGATAAATATTCACCAGGTCACACTGGTTGTGTGTTGTACTCCTTTGCACTTCTTCAAGATAATACTATGGGATCTTTTACATTTGCCTGACAGGGCAGACAGGGCCTCAGACAAATGGTGCCTCTGACCATGCAGTACTCTCTCAGTACTGCACTGGAGTATCAGTTTAGACTTTGTGGACTTGAACCTGCGATAAATAGCTTTAGATTAGAAGCTGGAACTCCTCCTTTGACTCAAAGATGAGAACGCTAGCAGCTAATCTACGCTATCATAAGCAGTTTTTACTCTGCATCTTCCATGTTATAACAGAATGTTTGTTACTGCACTGGATGTCAAAAATAGGAAGGATTCAGGGACGCTTGCCAGTGGCACCGCTCATCTTAATCTTATAAAAACAATTCCAAAGCACCACAAACTGACAGTTTAGGATATCTTATGAGATTTGAATACGAGTCCTTTTGTAGAGAACAAGATCCTCATAATTGAATCAAGTTACATGGATTCCTTTAATGCAGAATATTTGGGGAGGGGGAAGAATGTAAGGAGGGTTGAAGTGTGTGTGATCAAAAGCTGCCATAAACATTTCTTGGCCAAGTGGAGTCTGTACACATGGAAGTGTAGGGATTTTTGAAAGCCGTTCTTTTTGAGCTGGACAACCTCACCATATATAGTGTAGATCAGATTGAAGCAAAATAACATTCAGTCTAGGAATTTGAGGCCAAGTATCGCTGGCTAAATATTTAGCGTGATCCACACTTTAAAAATAAAACAAGCAAAATTTCCTCTGTAAGTCAGAATTGGGGGAAAGTGGAGCCAGCCTGCTTGATCTGTGAGCTGCAGGTATACCTGCTGTGGGTGGACAGACTCACTCAGCTCATAAGGGGAATTCGGCCATTTAAATCCTCCGTTTAACTGGACTTTCAACATTCTGGTGACTTGTGTAATATTGAGAAATCCTTATGGAGTGTCAGCAAGCTATCACCAAAATGCATTTTGCAGCTTAAGAGTTAGCTTAGCACCGCTCACCTTTTACTGTCGGGCTTACTCTCGGGCAGCTTTTGGCAGATCCGACACATCAAGCCTTTTAATACAAAAACAGAATTACCTGGAAAAACTCAGCAGGTCTGGCAGCATCGGCGGAGAAGAAAAGAGTTGACGTTTCAAGTCCTCATGACCCTTCAACAGAACTGAGTGAATATTAGGAGAGGGGTGAAATATAAGCTGGTTTAAGGTGGGTGGGGGGATTGGGGGGGGTGGGATGAGGGGAGAGAAGTGGGGCTGGGGTGTGTGGTTGTAGGGACAAGCAAGCAGTGATAGGAGCAGATAATCAAAAAATGTCACAGACGAAAGAACAAAGAGGTGTTGAAGGTGGTGATATTATCTAAACTAATGTGCTAATTAAGAATGGATGGCAGGGCACTCAAGGTACAGCTCTAGTGGGGTGGGGTGGAAAGGCTAACAGGGCATAAAAGATATAGATTTAAAAATAATGGAAATAGGTGGGAAAAGAAAAATATATATAAATTATTGGAAAAAACAAAAGGAAGGGGGAAGAAACGGAAAGGGGGTGGAGATGGAGGAGGGAGTTCAAGATCTAAAGTTGTTGAATTCAATATCCAGTCCGGAAGGCTGTAAAGTGTCTAGTCGGAAGATGAGGTGCTGTTCCTCCAGTTTGCGTTGGGCTTCACTGGAACAATGCAGCAAGCCAAGGACAGACATGTGGGAAGAGAGCAGGGTGGAGTGTTAAAATGGCAAGCGAATGGCATGCTGAGTTTTTCCAGGTAATTCTGTTTTTGTTTTGGATTTCCAGCATCCGCAGTTTTTTTGGTTTTATCAAGATTTTTAATGTCGGATTTAACATGCTGTTTTAGTGGTAATGCCAGCTTGCAGCTTTAGTGCTGAGAGCTGAGTTCAGCACTGTGTGTAACAGCCGAGGCTGCCAGTAATCTGTGAATCAATAATAACACTCAATGATGCTGATGATTGGCAACTCCTCAGTTTAAAATTGTCATCCTTCTTTTCAAATCCTCCCATGGACTTTGCCCCTCCTTGTCCTTGTCATCTCCTGCAGAACCTTTTCCTTCAGAACCCTCCCAGATCTCTCCGCCAATCTCGTTCTTACCTCTTGCACATCCCTGATTTTCATTGCTCCATCATTGGGGGCAGTGCTTTCAGGTGCCTAGGGCCCATGCTCTCAAATTCCCCCCAACCCCCACCCCCCCCCCCCCCCGCCGCCCACACACACACACACACACACACACACACACACACACAAATCAATCTGTCCCACTTTATCCTTCTCTCCTCTTTAAAAACCTAGCTCTTTAACAAAATTTTTGGCCAGCCCTCCTGTCACCATGTGACTCTGTGCCCAGTTTTGCTCGATAACACTCTAGTCAAGCAGATTCGGTTGTTGTACTATTTTAGAGATGCTGTAGGTTCAAGTTGGTGTTTAAAAAGACAACTGGTTTCTGGCATCTTAACATTTTCGAGTTATTGTTTCAATTTAGGAGGGGACCAGGGTTTACTGAACAGCTTCTTCAGCAACTGGGCAACAGCGGACATCAGCAAACACCTGCCTTTTATTTACAATCTCAGCAGTGTGGCAGTCTATTCCTACCTTCCTGCTTTCAAACAGTAAGTATGTACAGGGTAATTTCTTCAAAATAAAACCGAAGTTTGGGTGGGGCGGGGGTAGGGGGGTAGGTTCATTGCTGCTTTCGCCAGAAAACCGGGTAAGAACTTAAAGGGAAAGAAAGATTTCAGGGCAACGGGGAGAGGGCGGGGAAGTGGGACCAGTTACGTAGCTCCGTCTCACACACAAAAAAACAAATTGTTCACCTCGTGGCTGTAGAGCCCTGGAGCCCTACCCTTATCACGGTCTACAAAATCTATTCCATTTAACCGCTTAAAAAAAACAGAAGGGAAGAACATAAGAGATAGAAGTGGGAGTACACCGTGCAGCCATCTAGTACAGCCATGGCTGAACTTAGGCTTCAACTCCACTTTCCTGTCCGCACCCCCCCTATATTCTTTTTATCTGAGAGACCACAAATCTGTCTATCTCAGCCTTAAATATATTCAACAATGGAGCACCCACAATCCTCTGAGACAGAAAATTCCAAAGATTCACAGCCTTTTGAGTGAAGAAATTTCTCCTCATCTCAGCCCTAAATGATTGCCCCAATATCCTGAAATTGTGCCCCTATATTTTAGACTCGTCAGCCAGGGGTCAGTGGTTGTATCTGATATAGGTTTAAAAATTGGATTGAAGTGCATTTATGTAGTGCCTTTCATGATATCAGGAGTAGACCCCTGCATCTTCACTAAAATCATAGACATTACAGCAGAGAAGGAGGCAGATTGTGCTGCATCTGTCCATACAACACAACTAACCTCACCATGACATTGTGATTGGAGTTAATCTAACCTTACCGACTGAGTGTGGGTTCTGCCAGAATCACTCAGCTCCTGATCTCATTACAGCCTTGGTTCAAATATGGACAAAAGAGCTGAACTCCAGAGGTGAGGTGAGTGACTGCCCTTGACATCAAGGTAACATTGGACCAAGTGTGGCATCAAGGAGCCCTAGCAAAACTGGAATCAGTGGGAACTGGGGAAAACTCTCCACTGGTTGGAGTCATACCTAGCACAAAGGAAAATGGTTGTGGTTGTTGGCGGTCAGTCATCTCAGTTCCAGGACATCACTGCAGGAGTTCCTCAGGGTAGTGTTCTCGGCCCAACCATCTTCAGCTGCTTCATCAATGATCTTCTATAATAAGATCACAACGGGGAATGTTCGTTGATGGTTGCACAATCTTCAGCACCATTCAATACCATCTCAGAATCCGTCACTATCAACAGCCTGGGGGTTACCTACTGACCAGAAAATGAACTAGAGCAGGTCAAAGGCTAGGAATCCTACAGCAAGTTACTCACCTCCTGACTCCCCAAAGCCTGTCCTCCATCTACAAGGCACAAGTCAGGAGTGTAATGGAATACTCTCCACTTGCCTGGATGAGTGCAGCTCCAACAACACTCAAGAAGCTTGACTCCTTCCAGGGCAAAGCAGCCCGCTTGATTGACACCCCATCTACAAATTCACTCCCTCCACCACCAACGCACAGTAACAGCAGTGTGCACCATCTGCAAAATACACTGCAGGAACTCACCAAGGCTCCTTCGACAGCACCTTCCAAACCCACGGCCACTACCATCTAAAATGACAAGAGCAGCAGCTGCATGTGAACACCACCACCTGGAAGTTCCCCTCCAAGCCATGTACCATCCTGACTTGGAAATATATCACAATATATATATGGTTCAAAATCCTGGAACTCCCTCCCTAACAGCGCTGTGGGTGTTCCTACACCACATGGACTGCAGCGGTTCAAGATGGCAGCTCACCACCACCTTCTCAAGGGCAATTAGGGTGGGCATAAAATGCTGGCCTTGCCAATGAAGCCCACATCCCATGAATGAATAATTTTTTAAAAAATCTAACATTATTGACTTCATGGGTAGAATTTTCCCCCTGTCGTGGGGAGTTTGTGCGGGGGTGAGCGCGGGCAGACGCAGACCCGATCGGTGCCCCCCCGAACGGGGCCATGCCACCATTTTACGTGGGCGGGCCAATTAAGGCCCGCCCAGTGTGATACACACCCAGAAGCACTGAGCGCTCCCTTGTGCGGGCGGTGGGGGCTGTGTGGGGGGTGGGGGGGAGTTCCCTGAGTTGGAGCATGCGTGCGAAAGAGCGTAGAAATCTCCCTGAGGCACAGAGGTGTCTCGGGCAGATTAGTTTTAAGTTTTAACAGTTGAATAAAGTATTGAAAAATACTTTATGACATGTCCTCTCATGTGAAACTGTCACATGAGCTGGGATATGTGCATTAATTTTAATAAAAATTTTTGAGGAAATTTAAAATCATTCATGAAACCTCATCCCGCCCGTGGATGAGGTTCCATGAAAAATTCGAAGGCCGCTTGGGCTCTTAACCTGCCCCCCACTGCCAACCTTAAGGTTGGACGGGCAGCTCCGTTCATTATTTTAATTGTTAGATGAATGGCCTTAGTAGGCCTTTGACAGCTCGGCGGGTGCGCAGCCAACTCGGCTGTGCGCCCACCGAACTGAAAATCTAAATGACACGCGGTGGCGTCGGTACACACGCCCGATGTCACCCCACGTCACTTTAGGCCTCGGTGAGCAGGCCTCGCCTCTGGTTGCTGACCCAAAGGTTCTCCCCTATGTATTTGTCCTGAAAAATGACATGGACTAGAGCAAAAATTGTTTTATATTTGTGGAATTTGTCAGTTTAATATGGATTGATGGAGGCCAGCTAGATATCAGGTTTGTTCATCGAGTTGCATGTATAGATGGGTCATCAGGTACAGTGGTTTCAAATCGGGAAATATTTATAACTGTAATTTGTAAATGATTTGAGAATGGAAATGGGGAATATAAGACTTTTATGGTTGTATTATCTCTTAATAGCTATGAACTACTTAGCTAGGAACTAATGTGTTCTGTGTAAGCGTTCCAAGGGTTCACATTTCACAGCCACACCAGAGAGTACTTTGATGTGTACAGAACCAGTTCAATCCTGTCCTCCTAGTGTACCAGACAGCATGGCAAGAATGAAACATAAAGACTTACTGATCTTTACAAGCTTAAAGTGTGATTATTAACAACATCTGGAAACCAAAAGACAACAAGCCCACATAGCAAAGACAAAGGCACAAAATGCTGCATCCACGTGTAGTATAACACAATGAAAATTAATTTTCCAATATGACTATTCAGATATGACAATGCTGTTCATGTAAAAAAAAACTGATTTGGGTGGAAAATCAGCATAGTAAATATAGGATCAATGATTGAGAACGTGTGTTTGCTGACGCACATTTCTGTGTTTGTGGAGCCTGCCAGTGACAAACTTAGTGCCACCTTTTGAGTCACAGGCTTAAGGGCTTTAAGATTTGGCAGTAGAATGAGCCTGTACTGAAAACATCATTCCGTACCAGTGTAACTCAGTGGTGAATCTGAAGGGAACAGCTGTCAGTTATCTGCTGAGGTAACATAATTAAAAATAGAACACTTATTTAAAGATCAAAACATGAATGAATATTGTTCCCCACCTCCCCCCATCCCCCGCCCTCCACACTGCCCACCTCATAAAACTGAACAAAGGCTTCCCTTCAATTTTCAGCCTGGCCTGATGGAACCTGACCCCAATCACTGAGCTGTCATAGAGAGGTTTTCTACCACTTACACTCCAGTGCTGGACAGGAGCATTGCACCTGAAGTACAATGGGCCTAGTGCTTATATTTCCTGTTGCAGGCTATTAACATGCCCTGGCACAGGCCGATCACGTGGCAAGAGACAGGAACACAGTTGAATTCTTCCACCTGCAGCAAGAGAACTGCAAAGTGAAGGCCCATATATCCAATGAAGAATTTTTTAAATTGTCTTAACTCGTCTTTTAGGGAATAAAAACAGAAAATGGTAGAAATACACAGCATCTTTCATCCAAAGGTCAGTGACCTGAACTTTAACTTTGGCCTGAATTTTTGCACAGACAGAGGGGCTCTCAGTCTTTATGGAAATGACTGTGGAGGCCCGGATCTGGAAGTCTCGCCCCCTTCCGAACCCGGCCCCCACTATTTTCACAGGGGTTGGGGAATGGGGCTGTGCTCTAAGTAGCACATCTGTGGTTCTTGGAGTCAACTGCACATGCTAAAAGTGCGGCTGCCTTCAGGCTAATCTGAATTTTGGCTAGTGGGATATGCCAAGACACGGCTTGGGCACTCTAGACCAGATAGGAGAAAATCTAATCTTGGCGGAGTTTTTGGAGAGGTAGAGCACCCTTTTGGACATGGTCCCAGGACAGCTTTGGGACAGGTAAAGTGTCCTTTGGGATTGTTAAAATTAGACAAGAATTTGCATGAAATGTGGATCAACTCATTAGAACTGTCAAGCTCATTGGAACTATCAAATGGAGACATAAAGGAACAGAGCCTAACGTAACTTGATCTTTGTCCCAGTTAGTAAACTTTTCCCTGAGAAAAACTTCAGAATAATTGGCTCCAGGAGTTATAAAGATTTCGATTTAAACCTCATTACCGGAAAGAACCTTTTAGTGGTTAAGGCATAAATAATAAGCCTCGATAAACTGGCTCACTAACAACATTGCTTATGCTGTTGAGGTTGTTACTGTGAGATATATTGTCTCCAATGCTGAAAGGCTATTAATCTTTTCACATTGGAAAAGTGTTGGTGGCTACAATCAAAACCAATATGAACAGGGAAAACTTTTTTTTAGGGCATTTTGAACTTTTCAACTTGTTTTAGTTGAGTGACATCTGTGCACCAACCTTCCTCTTTGTTAGCAGAAAATCGTACCTGGTTTTTGATGGTGAGCTGGAATATTTGCTGAAAATGTAGCATGAACTCAATGGGACGTTGGTAGAACTATATTGTTATTCTGCGATACATTGTATGATGCCTGTCTTTAAACATATAACCTCCTATCTTTATGGCACATTACATGGTGTAGCCCTGGATCCTTATTCTGTGCGGCCTGGAAGAATCAATCATTAACTGGCATAATTTTCCTGTCCTTACAAGAAGCAGATTCTTTGATTTACTATAAACATTAACATAGAGGAGCTGCTAATTTTCAGAGTATGTTTTTTTTTTAATTATTCGTTAACATAATTAATGCTTTGTGTCAAATATGTGGAATCCTAGCTATGGTGCTGATGCCAAGGTGGTCCACTTTCTTGGCAACGTCAAACCATGGAACTGCTCCTATAACCCGAAGACAAGATGTGTGATGAGGGATAGTAATGATTATTCCTCTGCTGTTCACCCTGAATTCCTCAATATGTGGTGGGACACCTTCACGACATCTGTCTCGCCACTGTTTACAGAGCAGGATATCCCAAAGGAGACTAGTTCTGACAAGCAAGAGGTAAGTTGCATCGGAAAATGTAGATGTAAGCATGCTGAAATGCTAACAGGCAAAATGTTTGGGACATTTTGACATGTTGGAGATCAACTAACATGTAGACAAGTGGCGGGGAAAAAAATGATGCTATTTAACATTGTGACTTATAGATTTTTTTCTTAGGAAGAAATAGCTCCCTGTCTATTGGTTTTTGGACATGCCAATAAATTAATTAAACAAACGCATGTATTTGTCCTTTGTGCTAAGCTGATGCCCTAGTTCAGAGGTTCCCAAACTTTTCCTATTGCATACCCCCTTTCCCAAAGCTACCAACTGCCCACATACCCCTAACAGCAATCAAGTTTAATATTTTAACACCTTGTTGGGTAGCAAAGCCCCATATCCTAACCATCATCAAGACCATCTATCTCCACCAGTGCAATATTGCATTCCCCATCACTGAAATCCTTATCAGTTCTTTGTCACCTCTAGAATCAATGACTCCAATGCCCTCCCATTTCCCACAAGCTCCCACTTGTCCAAAATACTATAACCCGGTGTCTTGTTCTGCACTAAGTCCCATTCATCCATCATTGACATACACTGGCCTCTAACCCACATCATATTTTATTTAAACTACCCATTCTTATCAAATTCCTTCTTGGCCTTTCTGCACCTTATCTCTACAATGTCTCCCAGGTATTATAGTACCTTCCACGGCCCCCTTCAATCCTCTGGGTATTTTTTTTAGGCAACTCCTTCCCTTTACCTCACCAGTTGGGGATCTTTTGGTGATATTGACTTCACTCTCTCCCTGAACCTCTTCTGCATGACCACCAGTCTCTGTTTCTTTATATGTCTTCCCAAAAAGCATCATTTTGGCCAGGTTTTGGTCATCCCTGCTAATCTCTCCCTCCATGCTTCACAATCCTTTCCCTAATAACTTCCATTTGGAAAGTCCCTTCAGATGTTTTTCTTTATGTTTTGTTCAAATTTGTCATTCAGGTTATTGTGTTGTATCCTCACACAAGTCAGTTGAATTTTTTTTCGTCAACACCCCTTTAAATGTTGGAATGATCATGCACACATTTATATCAAAAATAAATGGTGCATTTAGTTATCAGAGTGTTAGATGATATGTAGCTTTTCTGATTCTGTGATACCAAGAGTTGGATTTTTTTTTTAACAAAAACGTATGAAAGCGGTTAAGTTTTTACTGAATTTGGTGAAGTTTTCAGCAAGGCCTCCTGCCCTGCATCACATGTTATGAAGAACCATCCAGCCTCACCAGCTCCTCCAAGTTCCTTGACGCTGATCAGCGGCAGCAGAATCTTAAAGGAGCCAAGCTCCCGTTGGAGTCTAAGAGGTTCCCGTGCGAGCGAATGAGGTACTCCTTATTCCCTGGACAAGCCAGACTGAAGATATGGGTCTCCCAAAGCCCATGACAGCAGTTGAAATCAGTGGTCTGGAGCAGTTGACAACAACCCCCCTCCAGACGCCATTAAGTCCATCTCCAGCCTGCAGTCTTGCACCTTTGGAAGCTGCAGGCTGTTGGTAGGGTATCTCGCTTATGCAGGCGTAAAGCCAGGTAAGTGCGAGCGATGGTCTCTGCTTCCCAGATGGTACATTAAGCCAGGCGGCCCTGCCAGCTCCACGTAGTTTGGAAGAGGTCTCGTCCTCCGCTGAGACTTCAGACCTGCACTAAGAAGCTCAAAGAGTGAGCTAAGGGGGTCGCTGATGACCAAATAGAACAGAGACTCATTCCCTTGGGACAAACCCAATGGCCCATACCATATGCCCATGGATTTACCAGGAAGCATCCTAACTTTTTTTCCCCCCTTTATACACACACACACACACACACACACACACACACACACACATATATACACACAATGGAAAAATAATGAATTTTAAAAAAGAGGGGAAAACATCCTCCATTAGACAATTTCTCTTGCATGCCCTCCAGACATGTCTTGTGTACTCCCAGGGCTTTGCGTATCACCGTTTGGGAACCACTGGCCTAAGTTGAATGAATTACCCCCAGTAAGGTGTGGGAAATAAATGGTGACTTTTAATTTATTAATTGTAGGCTTGTGAAGTGGGCAAGTGATGATTTAGGACCCAGTTCTCACCTTGTTATTAAACATTCAAGACAATGGTGCAAGAAAAATGACCTGCCCAATTTCTGCCTGCTGTTTGATCTCTGGTCCGTGTCATGCAGTGAATGTGTGCCTGCTTCAACTGAGTGAATAATACAAAAGGCGGCAGTGTCATCTTGGCTCAATCTGACCATGCTCGTCCTAGAAACTTGCTTCATCAGGCAAAATGCTGGAGCTTTGTCCACCTCGCCCACCCCCACGACCCTCTTAAAAAAAAAAATCTTGAGGAAAATTTCAATGGGCAGTCTTCTGTTTTGCATCTGAAAAGCTGGTGGCTAGCAGTTGAAATTTGAAGGCGGTGGGGTGTTGGGGGGGTGGGGGGGGGGGGGTGGGTGGGGTTGCGGGGGGGTGGCGGGGGTGGGGTGATGGAGAAGAGGGGAAGGTGGGTGGAGGGATGGGTGGGATATCAGCCCCTTTCAAGCCGAAAGGCCACCTGAAACAATATTCAGGCAGGTCTGCAAATGTGAAAGCAGCCCAGCCACTTGTAGCAGGAGTGAGGCTGTTTTAAAAGCTGCAAATCTGGGTCCATTGCTGAATGTAGGTCATCGATTGGAACTCAGGTACCAATGAGTGGAGCTTGCATGCTCCGCTTGGCTGCACTGGGCTTTGAGCCGCCAAACCCATTGGCCCTTAAAGGGACTGCTGGAGGCTGCTGAGAAAGAAAAGCCCGAATAAATATTTAACCTTTTTAGGACCAGGGGAAGCAGAGGCGCCCGTCTCATACCTTGAAAAAAAAATCTGAGCTGCTGCCGGCGCGATTGTGTTCCCACCCTCCCCTCGGGATCGCCTTCCAGCACCACCCCCCCACCCCAGGCCTGACCTAGTGAGAGGCGGGTGATAATCTACCCTTCTCTGCAATGGGGGCCGCTCACCAGCCACATTTTAGGTGTTGCCGAGGGGAAAAATCTGACTCTTAATTTTCTGGTCCTTGGTGTTGCCATCAAAATTCGGAACTGTGGTTCTGAGCCAACTCCTCAACATTGCCGTTATTTTGTTTTTAAACTCTTGAAATGTCGGATCTCTGGAAGGCGGTCGAGATGAGAAGCCGTTGTTTTTATGCAGTATACTGATATGTGCAAGTTCCCACATTGACTCTTTTTCTCTGTCTTCACAAATATGTCTGGCAACCTTTCAGCTGTCATGCTTGGTCTATGCACTGGCTTTCACTTGTGGCCTGTCATTCTGTAGGAAGGTATGCTAAACTTCAAAGGTCCCTGTCCCTACAATCAGTTCTCATTCAACTTTGGCTTGGTTAACTAACTTATGTGCACTTGTATCAGGGGAAGTCTTTACTAACTCAATAGTATTGACGTAAATACTGTTTAAAGATTGTGCTTGTGAAGTACATGACATCTTAGTTAAAGGCCAATGGGTCAGCACTTGAAAAGTGCATGGGAAAATGTTCAATTTGCATTTAATTTACTACTTAATAATGATCGGTACTAAAGCTAGATTGCTGATCAGAGTTAGAATGACCATAACTTAACTGGCGGGTCCTGATGTTATATAATGTAGTATTTCAGTACAAGACAGTTAGTTGTTTTAAAATAAGTTAAATTGTTCCAATGTATTGGCCATTTCTGCAGATTGAAAATTTGCCGTTAACTTTTGTTTTTAATTTACAGGAGGAAAAGTTGAGTGAGGCTGTTTCACAGCTTTCATTCACCCCACCGGCTCCAGTGGTGTCCTCAGAGGAGCGCAGGAAAAAGTGGGAACAGGGTCAAGCTGATTACATGGGAGTAGATTCTTTCCAGAACATCCAAAAGAAACTGGATGCTTACTTGAACTAAAGGCAGGTGGCCGAACTCCCCATGTGGCAGTCCAGCAAGAACTGAACACAGAAGGCCACAGCATCTAGGCTGGAGTTCAGTGCATGGCTGGTTTGTACTTAACCTGTTAGTGGCATGGTTTGAAATGGGTGTCGCCATCTGGCTGTCACCTCAATGATGAACATCTGTAGTAAGAATGTGGCAAAAGCCCATGAACATCGTCTTTCAAACACCTGAAGCAAATCTCTTCCCAGTATTGAATATTTTGCACATGGACACACTGCCTACTGCTGTAATGCTCTTCCAGAAGGCTTTTTGCTTAACTTAGTAAAACAGACTTAATTAACTTTTTGAACCATGTTGTAGACACTGAGTTTAACAGTGCTCGCGGTACTTTACAGATGTTTGAAGTAGCTTCACATGCATGAGGAGCAATAACTACTAACCTCCCTCCCCTTCCCCGCCCATCAGCTTTACAAAGAAAATACTTTACCCTGTTTCCACTGGGACAAGAAGTAATTTCTATCTTTGAGACTTAATGATATGAAAAAACCCAATAGAGATGGGATGTCTGTGCACTGTACATAACCAGTACCTTGCAAGATTGTTACATAGAACTGAAGACTTTCTCC